>NC_134088.1:65964886-66282542 GCF_000715075.1 Nicotiana tabacum
AACAGTCGCCATAGATAATATTTTTCAAAGAACCGTTGCCCAAGGAGTACATATCGCAACTGTTCTAGTAAACCTAGCAATAGGTACATCTATTGCAACGGTTTGTTGGATAATGCAACGGTTTTGTGATAAACGTGTTCCAATAGGACCTTTACCCTTATGCTACGGTTGGAACCGTTGCAATATAGGTGCTATAGCAACGGTTACAGAACCGTTACAAAAATACTGTTCTCATAGGCCTTGTTTCTAGTAGTGGGACCTACAAAAAAAGTATTTGTTTGAGAACCACGCCTTAACGTAACGGGAAGGACCGCAAGACGGTTACTGCTTCTGGCTATTGCTAACCCACCCGAGCTCTTCCCAATCTCACAAATGCAAGCTAGCATTCCTAAATACAAGCCTCGTATTTGCGATTCTGCCTTCGCATTTGCGACAACAGCAACACCAGCTATTCCCAACTCTTCCAAAATAACCTGAAACCGATCAAAAAATCACCAGAGCCTCTCGACCCCAATACAAACATCCACACAAATATATAAACATCATACGAACTTGCTCGTAAGTTTAAAATACCAAAATAACATCAATAATCAAGAAACACACATCAAAACTCAACGATTTCAAAGTTCAGAACTTCAAATATTTAACTTTTCATAATAAGCGCCAAAACATCCTTAGCCATCCAGGACCCCAACCAAACATGCGTACAATTTGAAAATCATCATACGAACCTACCAGAATCATCAAAACACCGATCTAAGGTTGTTTACCAAAACTATTGACATTGGTCAACTCCAACCATTTTAAAGTTCAAAAATCAAGATTTCTTTGAAAAATCACATTTAAACTTTCCGAAAATCAACATGAACCACGCACACAAGGCATAAACCATCAAATATCATTATGTAAGGTCTCAAATTATGAAATGGGGAGCTAGAACTGTGATGACCCGATAGGTCATCTAGAGTTTTAAACCTTAATTCTGTATTTCGAAGCCTCCAATATCTTGCTTAAGCCTTCCTTGATTTGCGTGGATAGTCCGAGTATTTCTTTTGGAAGGTTTTTATGTTAAAAATTGATACAAATATGAGATTTTGCCTTAAAAATCCATTTGAGTTGACTTCGGTCAACATTTTGAGCAAACGGACCCGGATCCATATTTTGACGGTCTCGATGGGTCCGTATCTTGATTTGGGACCTGAGCGTATGCCCGTAATCAAATTCGGAAGTCCCTAGCTTGAGTTATCGCCTTTTGTCGAAATTTTGAAGTTTAAAGGCTAAATGAATCTAAGGTTTGACAAATGTTTGACTTTATTGATACCGGGTCCGTATTTTGGTTCCGAAACTCGGTATATGTCCATTACTATATTTATGACTTGTCTGTCAAATTTGGTGAGAAACGGAGTTGGTTTGACGTGATTCGTACGTCCGGTTGTTAATATAAAAATTCTAAAGTTTTCTTAAAACTTTTATTTGATTTGGTGCCCGATTCGTAGTTCTAGGAATTATTTTGGTGTTTTGATCATGGGAGCGAGTTTGTATCAGGTTTTTGGACTTGTGTGCATATTTGGTTTGGATCCCCGAGGGCTCGGGTGCGTTTCGGATAGCCTACGGACCTTTTGAACTTAGAAAGTTTGTTGGATTTTCACTTCTGTTGGTTTCTGTTGTTTCCTTCTTCGCGGTCGCAAATATACTCCTATGATCGCGAAGTGTAAAATGGGCTTGGGGAGATTTTGTTCTACGCGAACGCGAAACCTTGGTCGCGAACGCGGAGCATTGGGGTCCTTCTCTACGCGAACACGACCAGTCACACGCGAACGCGGAGGTGAGGCGGGCTAGACCTTTGCGAATGCGTGGAGTTACTAGCGATCGCGTAAGCTAGTTAGGCCATGATCTTCGCGAACGTGTTAGGTTTCACGCAAACGCGATGAATTCCTGAAGCCAGTGATTTAAAATAGTCCCAAAACGGGATTTCTTCCATTTTTCATAAACTCTTCATTAGAGCTCGGCATAGAGGCGTTTTTGAAGGGAAAACTGAACACCAATGCATAGGTTTGTTCACTTTAACTCATTTTCTTCTATTTCTAACATCACCCATTAATTTGTAGCCCTAATCTTTGTTCTTCCATGGTAGAAAACTAAGGATTTAGGAAGAATTGAGGGGTTTTGCAAATTAGGGATTTAGGCCTCAAATTGAGGTCGGATTCCGAAACTAATTACATAATCGGGCTCGGGGGTAAATGGAAAAATATATTTTGGTCCGAACCTCAGGTTTTGATTAAGCGGGTCCGAGGTCAATTTTTGACTTTTTGGAAAAAAGTGTGAAAATCTAAATTTATGCATTGTAATTGATTCCTTTAGAAATATTTGACATTATTGAGCCAATTGTGTTTAGATACGAGTGGTTTGGAGACGGATTCTAGGGGAAAGGCTTCGGTAGAGCTTTGAGTCCACTTTTGGAGCGAGGTAAGTGTCATGGTTAATCTTGACTTGAGGGATTAAGAATTATTTTGCCTATTTGCTACTTGTTTAAATGTTGGATACAACGTATATGTGAGGTGACGAGTACTTATGCGTTATTATTGGGTTAAAGCATGCAGGTGAGACTTGTTCCTTGTAATTGTTTTCTTTCTTTGATCTTAATATCCATGCTTAGACTAGTTAATTACCAAATTGATTGTTCTTTCTGCACTTATGGACTATCTGTGATAGAGCATTGTTTCTGAAGTATAGATTGGTATAGTGGAACCACTGTTGACATAAGACTTGATCTTGCTTATTCTATCTCCCTGTTGTTATATGTTCATTGTGTCATGGTAAGGGAGAGTGTTAATGCACGAAGGGTGATGCCATGACAGATACTTCCTATTATGAGTTTATAAGTTGCACCCTTCGGAGACGTACTTTCTAGTCTGGGTCATTCAGGTTTCACTTATAGCAGACACGCTTCCTAGTATGAATCTTTACTCCTAGGAGAGTGTCATGACCCAAAATCCACCTAGTCGCAATGTCACCTAACCTAACCCGCTAGTTAAGCCAAACAACAGTTACACAATTCTAATAAAAATAAATAAGTAATCAATAAGTGAAATAGCTGAATTTCCATACAATATTCCAAGGATTAGTAGTACAAGTCATGAGCCACTAAGAAATGTATTTACAGATAAAACCACATGGTGCACAAAGAGGCAATGTGCTAGGTCCTTAATCAGTTACCAATCAAACATATAGAGACGATATGCATCCAATATCATTAAATCATCAAACTTTCATATGCGTAAAGTATCAAATAATCCTTCCACAGTTGCATATAGAGAAGATATGCATGAAATAGCAATAAGTCCTTCAATAAGTGTATATAGAGAAGTTATGCGTGATTAAACAAGGCAAGTCACACGGATACACATATAGAGAAGATGTGTGTACAGTCTCTCATCTCATTAAATAAGGAAGCATATGGGAAAGATATGCATAAAGGCATGTATACATTTCGGAACTAGCATATGGAGAAGATATGCCGAAAATCATGTAAACATCCAAGGAGTATGCAAATAGAAAAGAAATGCAAGGTCCAACCAATGATCAACTTTACAAAAATCCACATCAACCAGAAACCCGTCAGTTCTCACAACTTATGTGTACACCATAAAAAAAGACACATGAGAGGGTGACCCAAGGGGGATGGATCCTTATCCACACACTGCACGGATAACTCACGTGCCAATAGTTACAACCGCACAGACAACTCATGTGCCAATAGTAACAACACGCACCAAAAACTCACGAGCCGATAGTGCAACCCGCACGGACAACTCACATGCCAGTAGTAACAATCCCCAAGGACAACTCACGTGCTACCAGTCCAATCCATATCACACAAAAATCATTTATACAAAATGCATGTACATGAACAATGGATATCAATTTACATACTCATGGTCTAATATAAAAGACATGTATGCATGTGCGAAGTGTACTACCATAGCTCAAATTAGGCAATTACATCATGAATATAGCAACTATCATGTTCAATCAGGAGATTAACTTATATGTAACCTCGAACATGATTCAATTAGCTCACAAAGGGGTACAAATATAAGAAACATAACAACATGAAGCTTAACAAGCAGTTCAAGGCATATCATAGGCCCACATGTATGCCACCCATAACACATAGCTATCACTAATAACTCAGGAAACTAATGCCTCAACAAAGTTTAGATAAGATACTTACCTCAAACAAGACAAATTCATACTCTAAAATGCCTTCCCACATGAATCGACCTCCTATAGAATTTAGCCAAAATCAACTCAAAACTATCAAATAATGCCATTGGAATCAAACCCCAATGATAAAGGTCGAATCTTTAATCAATACTCAAAGTCAACCAAAAAGTCAACTCAGGCTCGCACCTTGCAACCCGATAACACCCATGAATTTTGGCAACTCATTCGACTACGAGTCCAACCATATAAGTTTCATCCAAATCTGACTCCGAATCGACGTTCAAAACCCCAATTATTCACTTTCGAAATGTTTTGCCAAAACCCCAATTTCTCTTTTGGATTCATCCATCAAATGCCAAAATTAAATATAGAATCATGAATAATAATCAAAACTGAATCAAGAACACTTAACCAAATCCCATTGGTTGAAAACCGCCTCAATCCGAGCTCCCAATCTCAAAATATGACAAAATGAGCTCAAAGTCCGATTTTAACAACTTATATGCACTACCCAAAAATAAGCCTTCGCGTTCGTGGCGTCATCCTCGCAAACGCGATGAACAACGTCTGCCAAGCATGCACACCACCGCGAACGTGACATCCAGACATGAACGCGGAGCACAAATCGCCCAACCATCGCGAACGCGGCCCTCTGTCGCGAACGCGAAGCACAAACCCTTCCATCTCCAAAATCACTATGCGATCGTGGTTAGAAACAGCAGAAAACCAGCATTGCTAACATCATCCAACATGGTTCGAAACTACCCCTAAACTCACTCGAGCTCCTCAGACCCCGTCTGAACATAACAATAAGTCCCAAAACACAACATGAACCTACTCGAGGCCCCAAATCATGCAAAAATAACATCAAAAACATGAATCGCTGATCAAGATCAAAATCTCAAGTTCATATACTTCAAACTTCAACCAAGCATGCGATTCAAGACAAATCAATCCGGAATGAACCCAAATTTTGCACACAAGTCATAAATCACTATATGAACCTATTTCAAGGCTCGATATCCCAAACGAACATCAATAACAATAAAGTCAACTATGGGTCAAACCTATCGACTCTACAAACCTTATCTAACTTTCGGCAATTAGCCTCAAAATAATCTAGGAACACTGGAACTCAAATCCGGGCATAAGCCCAAGTCCAAAATCACCATCCCGACCTGATGGAACCATCAAAACTCTAATCCGGCATCAAATTTAATAGTCAATCTTGGTCAATACTTCCAACTTAAAGCTTCTAAATTGAGAATTATTCTTCCCGATCAATCCCAAACAACTTGAAAACCAAAACCGATCATACACGCAAGCCATAATACATCATATAAAGCTACTTAATACCTCAAACCACTTAACGAAATGTATATTCTCAAAACAACATATCCGATCGTTACATTCTCCAGACTTAAACATACGTTCATCCTCGAACGTGACAAGAGTCGTTACAAAGCTATAAAATTATTATATAAACTCACCATACACATACCTTTGGGTGATCCTATATCACCTCAATACTTATAAGCCCGTCAACACAACCTAATTGAAGATTCCCTCTTCATCCTTAGTCCATAAACCTTTGAACCTAATCTCCAACATCTGGAATTCATTATAAGACCTGATTCTCGCATCTATAAATTGTACGAGTTACCACATAACTCATGCACTCATAGTAATAACTTCTGACCATAATAGTTGCTTATTAACAAATCTGGTACCATCGGCATACCTCATATGAAATAAAACCTTGTACTAAATCTTCGTACACTGCCAATGATGAAAGAAACATATAGACTCATAACCACCCATTAGATCAATAAGTCGTGGTGTTCTCTCTCACCAGCCGAGAACCATGGCCAAAATCTAAGCTGACTAGTGACATTACTCATCCAAACATATCTTAACATAATATAATGGCCCAAATTCCAAGTCCAAAAATTTCATTTTATCTAGTGCAAGCAACTCGACTAATAGGCCACACCAATGAGCAATCCGTGCACCAAATAAGCAACAACTCGAATGTAACCAATGATGGAAGGAGAACCAAATGAGGGAACCATCCCGCATGATCAACAAATACTACAACAAAGTGCAATGCTATTAACCCATCTCACAGAGGAGAAACACACAAAATAAGCATAAAAGATCATATCCCTACTTAACTTCGATGTAGTGCGTAATCTGATCCAAACTTACCGGTCCACATGAAATATCCATTGCCGAAATTCTCATACCCCCCAAACACATGTGTATTAAACGCAAGAGCGCAAAGCACATGACCATAACCATGGAAAAATGGATAGCACAATATTTCGCAGACTGGAAAAAGATAACCAAGGCATAATAAACCATTCAACATCCCAAGAGCCATCTCGCTCGAGTTTCACCACAAGGCCCAAACAAAATCGCATCATGTATATAAATAGTCAATAGTCTCCTAACCCATCGTAGGATAGGAGAGTAACACCTGGAACATATTAGGACAAGAATAAGATCAACTCTAGTTCATGACACACCCATCCACAATAGTTGCGCTGAGTAAACAACCTAATCCGATGTAGAATACACATTCTCTCTAGGCCTAACAATGGCCCCCAAATCAATTCTGATCCTCCCGAAATAGGTTAATAACCTCCGAAAAGTCCACAATAACTTATCCGTAATATATGTCAACAACTATCTAACTCTTAACATATCTTCACAATCCATAACCAAGGAATGGTCTGCAATTGAGAACTACCAGTCTCTAATTCTCAAGAATACAGGAATCCCCATATTTGATCCCTTCGCAACTGAACGCAACCTTGTATATGAAAATATCAATCCTACATGACGCACCGCATCTATCATGCCATCATATAAAAATACGAGAATCCTATTATAAACTCAGAATCACAAGCAGCATACATACTCCATCAGTCAGAACCTTCCACTTGACCCCATCCAAGAGAAAAATAACAACACACAACATACTCCTCACACCTATAGAAGACAACAATTTCATGTCATGGTCGACATCATTGAGAACTATTTGAAACCCACTCGCACATAACCAAGTCATTAGAACTGAATCCCTCTTACTCAACTAAGTCACGAAAATCACCCAACGCAAGAGTATTTCCACAAAACACCTGTAGAGTCTCACCACACTAAAGGAACTGATCACATTTGTTACTATGTTGATTCAAACCACTACCAAGCTGACCTATTTCTTCGAGTTCCTCTTGTCTTGCCTTCAAGTTAACACTTCTCCTTGCCAGTACACTACGGTCCTTAATCAAAGTTCACCCCAAGAGATCCTAGCATGAAACTGCATCATCCTAACGCCCATAAGCCTTTGTATTCCGTCTTAAGCCCCCAATAGTAAATCGAGATGCCCACTCTAAAGAGACCTTTTGTGAATTTGAAATTGTTTCTCTAACCTCATTGATACCGAAATGTAGATTATCTAATGATATAGAACTAATGCAAGTATGGGCACCATCCAATGCAAATGTCAGATCTTAGCCATATACAAATCCGGGGAACCCACAAATACCACATATGAATCTTGAACTCATTAAAACCTTCTCGAGAGTCATTTCTCTCCTCTAATCTCCAATGCACAATCAATATGAGCCGAAATACTTGTGCTCCATTAGCACATGAACATCCAAAAAGAAGCAACCAAGCGATTCTTTTTTCCTTGCACACTACATCTACCATGAAAAACAAACCAGAATCATGCCAAGATTTCCATATATCCATAACATGTACAGCATGTATCCAAAAATTTCCTTGTTCGAGTCATCCTCAAAATCAACCTCTTCAAATCATAACTGATCTACAAGTATGCCTCAGTCCAATTGGTATAACACATGACCATGCAATTTGATCGCCAATATTAGACTACCCCACTTAGCTCGAAGCCATAGAACATAACATCCACTAACCCTCAACACTATTACTCCATAATTACCATGATTTCACATTGTAGTTCAACTAAATATATCATAAGCTCATGTAGCACTAGCCATAAAATACCTCAAATCATCTTCCAAGCACATATTCACCCTCGTGACAGTCGTGTGAAGTTCCTCAAGCAATCCAAACGCTAAGTGTAGCACATACATCCCACTGGATAGAAAGAAAACTCTTCATAGAAACATCACAAGATCACACAATCTTAGAATATCCAGCATAAGATAACCCACATGCTTAGCCTCAAACTAGCATCTCTCTATGACCCTATCATGGTCGCAACCACTATGTAATCACCTAATCCTCCTGAGTTTGAACTCTTTTACAAGACACAAGAATATACTTCATCCCAAAAATAAACAACTAAAACATCCGTCAATACACTTATAACTCGAGACTGTACAACACATCAAGACAGAAATCAAGCATCCATATTCCTTTATGCCCCAAGCAAATTCTTCTCGTCACATCTAAACCATCTAAGCATAGCCCTCAATCACATGATACTTATCATACATCTATCTCGCAACTCATTGAACCATCAATCCCACTCCTAGGGACTCTAACGGGTATATATATCCTAATGCACATACTAACATAATTGAGACTATCAAGCCCACGCTGCAGTCTGAACCTTGCCTCAAGTCCTCAAGATTAGCCTACCTCCACAACATAGAGAACATATCTACCACCTCATCCATGACATCGCAAGTTGTCGAAGATAGGTATGGATGCCATTATACTAATCTGCAAGACTCTACTAGACACTTGTTCACAACTCATAGAACCTATGAACCTAAGGATCTGATACCAACTTATCACAACCCAAAATCTACCTAGTCGGGATGGCACCTAACCTAACCTGCTAGGTAATCCAAACAGTATTTACACAATTCTAATGAAAATAAATAAGTAATCAATAAGTGAAATAGCTGAATTTCCATACAACATCCCAATGATGGGTAGTACAAGTCACGAGCCACTAAGGATTTGATTTATAAAGCTGGTATGAAAATAAATACAAAATATGTTTGGAATATACATAAGCAAAGTACGAATCGAAAACTAAAAAGGACAAGTGGTAGCTATATCCGAAAAGCGTGTACAGCTTCAATGCCAACTCCTGTCATCCACATCAACTCAGCTCCAAGATCTGCACGCACGGTGAAGAAGTGTAGTATGAGTACAACCGACCCCATATACTCAGCTAGTATCATAACTAACCCCGATGAGGTAATAGTGGCAAAAATTATTAATGATACTTGCTAATAACCTGTTCAATTCCTGAATTTTACAAGTACACAACAATGGTACCATCTAATCATATAACACAACAAAATCCATATCGGTGCACAAAGAGGCAATGTGCTAGGCCCTGAATCAATTAACAATCCAGCATATAGAGAAGATATGCATCAAATATCATTAAATCATCAAACTTGCATATGCGTAACGTATCAAATAATCCTCCACAGTTACATATAGCAAAGATATGCGTGAAATAGCGATTAGTTCTTCAACAAGTGCATATAGAAAGGTTATGCGTGATTAAACAAGTCAAGTCACACGGATACACATATAGAAAAGATATATATTATGTCTCTTCTCATTAAGTAAGGAAGCATATAGGAAAGATATGCATAAAGGCATGTATACATTTTGGAGCGAGCATATAGAGAAGATATGCAGAAAATCGCGTAAACATCTAGGGAGTTTGCAAATAGAGAAGATATGCAAGTTCCAAACAATGATCAACTTTACCAAAATCCACTTCAACCAGAAAGCCATCGGTTTCTCACAACCTACGTGTACACCATCAAGAGAGAAACATGAGAGGGTGACCTAGGGGGATGGATCCTTATCCATACATTGTACAGACAACTCACAGGCCAATAATAACAACCGCACGAATAACTCGTATGCCAATAGTAACAACCACACGGACAACTCACATGTCAATAGTATAATGCGCACAGATAAATCAAGTGTCAATAGTAACGACCTGTACGGACAACTCACGTGCTATCAATCCAATCCATATAACACATAAAGCACCATATATAAGAACGCATGTACATGAACAATGGATATCAAATTACATACTCATGGACTGATATTAGTGATATACTAAGGTGTATGCATGTGCGAAGTGTACTACCATAGCTCAAATTAGGCAGTTACATCATGAAATTAGCAATTATCATGTTCAGTCAGGAGATTAACCTATATATGACCTCAAACATTATTCAATTAGCTCATAAAGGGGTACAAAAATAAGAAGCATAATAGCATGAAGCTTAGCAATCAATTCAAGGCATATCATAGACTAAGCACTACCCAAGCATGAATAATACCTTGGTGCACGCACATGGGCTCAACCTCTCACATGTGCGGACCCATAACACGTAGCTATCACTAATAACTCAGCAACTAGTACCTCAACCATGTTTAGATAAGATGCTTACCTCCAACAAGCCAAATCCATACTCTAAAATGCCTTTCCGTGCAAATCGAACTTTGAATGGCATGAATATAGCAAAAGCAACACAAAAACGTCAAATAATGTCATAGGAATCAAACTCAAACGATAAAGGTTGAATCTTTAATCAATACTCAAAGTCAACCAAAACGTCAACCCCAGCCCCCACCCCGGAACCTGACAAAACCCACAAGTTCTGAAAACCATTCGAATTTGAGTCCAACCATACAAGTTTCATCCAAATCTAACTCCGAATTAATCTTCAAAACCCAATTATTCACTTTAGAAAAGTTTTGCCAAAACTCGCAATTTCTCTTTTGGATTTATTAATCAAATGCCAAAATCAAAGATTGAATCATGAATAACAATCAAAACTGAGTCAAGAACACTTACCCGAATCCTAGTGCTGAAAATTGCCACAATCCGAGATCTCAATCTCAAAATATGATAAAATGAGCTTAAAGCGCCATGCCAGTATGCAGCATGCCTTGTGCGCATGCGCAGCTCACTCATGACATTGCCTTGCCCATGCCCATCTTCCTTGCCATGCCCTACCTTAGCTTTTCCAGCCCTTGCTATGTTTTTTATGCCCGTTGCCTTTGACTTTCCATGGCCATGCCAATGCCAAGGTCTTGTCATGCCTTGGCACCTAAGCCGCATGCCGTAGTTCCACAATCCATGCCCATCAACAGTTGCCCATATCAGGCAGTCTTTCCAACCTTAACAACTTATATGCACTTCCATGAAATAAGCCTTTGCATTTGTGGCATCCCCCCCGTGAATGCAATAAACAACATCTACCAAGACTGCACACCATCGTGAATGCGACATCCATATGCGAAAGCTACATCTTGAAGCGAACGCGAACCACGATTCGCCCAACCAACGCGAACGCGACCCTCTGTCGCGAACACGAAGCACGAATTGACCTAACTCCAAAAATCATTATGCGATCACCGTTAGTCCTTCGCGAATGCGAAGGACATCAGAAACAATAGAAAATCAGCAATGCTAACATCATCCAACATGGTCCAAAACTCACCCGAGCCCCTCGGGACCCCGTCCGAACATACCAATAAGTCCCAAAACACAACACAAACCTAATCGAGGCCCCAAATCATGCACAAATAACATCAAAATCATGAATCATTGATCAAGATCAAACTCTTAAGTTCATAAACTTTAAACATCAACCAATCGTCTGATTCAAGCCTAACCAATCCGAAATGAACCCAAATGGAACCTATTTCAAGGCTCGAAATCCCAAATGGAAATCAATAACAACAAAGTCAACTTTTGTTCAAATCTATCGACTCTCCAAACCCTCAAAATTCTAACTTTCAGCTATAGCTACTACAAGATGCTATGCGGTGTCGGGGGGAGAGATACCAGTACAGAGAATTAATTGAATGCTTGAATGTTTGAATGCTTTGGTCCCCCTTAATAATGCTTAAAAAAATAAACCAAAGTTACATGAGTTGACTTAATAAAGCTATAGAAGCACACTAAAAATGAATGAAGTAAAACTACTCTATAATTACAATGAAAAGGACTTAGTCTTCTACACTGTGGAAGCAAGTCAGATGGCAGCAACTTTGTCTTGAGTATTAGGGTCTGCGCGCGCATTGCTATGGGCACGCGCGACGCTATTTGGATCTGCCAGTGGCTGGACGCTGGTGCTTGGCATTGGATCTACGCGCGGGGCACTGTCTATGCGTGCGACACTATTGGCAATATGATGGTTTGTGTGCGCGGCATTATCGGTTCGCGCGACACTGATGGCATTCGCCTGCCGCTGGGCATTGGTAATGATTATCGGTGGGGCGACAGAGGTGCATGTGCGCTTTTCACTTGGCGCTGCCGAGACCACGGGGCCGACCGTGGCGCTAGGCGTTGGGAGGTTTGTCGGGACGCCACGGGACGCGTCCAAGGGGTCATGGGTCGATGATGGAAAGCAGCCATTAGCCTCAAAACCATCTAGGAATACCGGAACTCAAATTCAGGACGCCCAAGTCCAAAATCACCATTGAGAAATGAAGGAACCATCAAAACTTTGATCCGAGGTAAAATGTAAAAAATTCAAACTTGGTCAACACTTCCAACTTCCAACTACTAAATTGAGAATTATTCTTCCAAATGAATTCCGAACAACTTGAAAACCAAAACCAACCATACACACAAGCCATAATACATCATATGAATCTACTCAAGACCTTAAACAAACGAATAGAATACAAATGCTCCAAAACGGGTAAGGTCATTATAGAGAGACATTTTTTAGTCTTAGTTTTGTGACGACCCGATAGGTCGTTTAGAATACTAGCACTTATTTCGGTGTTCCAAGACCTCTATTAGATTCATTTGATGTTTCTTCATTTCAATGCGCAGCCCGTGTCTTTTTTTCGAAAATTGTTTACGTTAAAATTTGAAGAATCTTTAAAAATAACTTGAGTTGACTACGGTAAAAATTTTGTGTGAACGATTTCGGATCGGTGTTTTGACAATTTTGGTTTGTCCGTATTGTAATTTTGGACTTCGGAGTATGTTGAGAATTGAATTCTTAGGTCCTAGGCTTGACCGTATGTTCACTTTATGTCTATCGGGTTTGGATTTTGGTTTAGGGACTTGTTATAGGTCCGTTTTTCTATTTGAATCTTGTGTGCAAAATTTGGTGCAATTCGAAGTTGGTTTAATAGGATTCTGATGCTTGGTTGCCATTCTAGAGGTTCTTGAGTTTTCCTTTGAATTTCATTCATTTTGATGTTGAATTTGTAGTTTTAGATGTTATTTTTATGTTTTGATCGTGTGAGCAGGTTCTTATGTTGTTATTACACTTATGTGCATATTTGGTTTGGAGCTCGAGGGGCTCGGATGAGTTTCAGAAGTATTTCAGATGAGTTTGGATAGTTTGAGGACTACTAGTGCAGTGATGTGTCTGGTGCTGGTCTGCAGATCCCGTATTTGCAAGTTCTGGCTCGAAAATGCGAGCCTCGCTTTTGCAATCAAGACATTGCATTTACGAGAAGGGTCTTTGGCTGGGTAATCTCGTAATTGCGAGGAAAGGGTTCGCACTTGCGAACTAGCCACATATGCGATCTAAGAGGCGCATTTGTGACTTTTGGGACTCTAATGCAGAGTTTGCATTTGCCATCGACTCCTCAACATAAGTCAAATCCTTTTCCAATTGGACTAAGCTAAAATATAATACAGGTGATGGATCACCAAAATACTTACGGAGCATGGAAGCATGGAACACCGGGTGAACTCCCGATAAGCTGGGTGGCAATACAAGTCTGTAGGCCACCTCACTAACCCTCTCAAGCATCTCAAAAGGACCAATATACCTAGGACTCTACTTGTCGTTCTTCCCAAACCTCATCATACCCTTAATGGGTAAAACTCTGAGTAGAACTCTCTCTCCCACCATGAATACTACATCACGAGCCCTTCGAACAACATAACTCTTTTGCCTGGATTGTGTTGTACGATGCCTATCCTGAATCAAGTTGACTTTCTCCAAGGCATCCCGAACCAAATCCAACAACCTAGCCTCCCTCAGCTCAAACAAACCAACTGGAAAACGACATCACCTCTTATATAAGGCCTCATAAGGAGCCATCTGAATACTCGATTGGTAGATGTTGTTGTACGCGAACTATGCGAGCGGTAGGAACTGATTCCATGAACCCCCAAAATCCATAACACAGGAATGCAACATGTCCTCCAAGATCTGAATGGTGCACTCGGACTGCCCGTCCATCTGGGGATAAAATGTCGTGCTCAGCTTGACTATATGCCAGACTCACACTGCACAGCTCTCCGGAAATGCGATGTAAACTACGTGCTTTAATCTGAGATAATATACACCGATACACCATGAAGACGAACAATCTCATGTACATATATCTGAGCCAACTGCTCTAAAGAGTAGGTAGTCACAACCGAAATGATGTGTGCAGACTTGGTTAACTTGTCCACAATGACCCACACTGCATCAAATTTCCTCAAGATCTGTGGAAGTCCAACCAAAACCTCTATGGTGATACGCTCCCACTTCCACTATGTAATATCAAGTCTCTGAAGCAAACCGCCCGAACTTAGATGCTCGTACTTTACCTATTGGCAGTTCAAACACCGAGCCACATACTCCATACTATCTTTCTTCATTCTTCTCCACCAGTAGTGTTACCTCAAATCCTGGTACATTTTTGCGGCACCTGGATGAATGGAATACCGCGAACTATGAGCCTCCTCAAGAATCAAATCACGCAACCCATCCATATTAGGCACACTAATCCGGCCCTGCATCCTCAACACACCATCATCTCCAATAGAAGCCTCTTTCACATCACCGTGTTGAACCATGTCCTTAAGGACAAGAAAATGAGGGTCATCATAGTGACTCACTTTTATGCGCTCATACAAGGTAGGCCGAGAAACCACACAAGCAAGAACCCGGCTAGGCTCCGAAATATCCAAGCTCACGAACCGATTGGCTAAACCCTGAACATCCAATATTAATGGTCTCTCTCTAACCGGAATATAAGCAAGACTCTCCATGCTCTTAGCCTTCCTACTCAAGGCACCGGCCACCACATTGGCCTTCTTGGGATGATAAAGAATGGTAATATCATAGTCCTTTAATGGTTCTAGCAACCTTCGCTACCTAAAGTTCAGATCCTTTTTCTTAAACAAGTGTTGTAGACTCATGTGATCTGTAAATACCTCACAAGACACGCCGTAGAGATAGTGCCTCCAAATATTCAATGCATGAATAATGGCTGCCAACGCTAAATCATGTACTGGGTAGTTCTTCTCATGGGGCTTCAACTGACACTAAGCATAAGTAATCACTCTACCCTTCTGCATCAACACACACACAATGCCAATCTGCAAAGCATCACAATAAACTATATAAGAACCCGATGTTGAAGGCAAAACTAGAACTGGAGCTGTGGTCAACGCAGTCTTAAGCTTCTGAAATCTCTCCCCACACTCATTAGACCACCTGAACGGGGTACCCTTATGAGTCAATCTGTTCAAAGGAGATGCAATGGATGAAAACCCCTCCATAAAATGGCGATAATACCTGGCCAAGCCTAGGAAACTCCGGATCTCAATAGCGGAAGACGATCTAGGCCAACTCTGAACTTCCTCCATCTTCTTAGAAACCTCCCTAATACCCTCACTAGACACTGCATGGCCAAATATTTCCATCGAATCAAGCCAAAACTCACACTTGGAGAGGTTAGCATATAGCTGCTTCTTCCTCAAGGTCTGGAGCACGATCCTCAAGTTCTGCTCATGAACCTAATGACTGCGAAAATATACCAATATGTCGCCAATGAACAGGATGATGAAATAATCAAGATATGGATGGAATACAATGTTCACCAAATGCATAAAGGTTATTGGGCCATTGGGCAGCCCAAATGACATCACTAAAAACTCATAGTGACCATAGCGAGTCCTAAAGGACGTCTTCGGAATGTCTGAATCCTGAATCTTCAATTGATGGTACCCCGACCTTAAGTCAATCTTCGAGAATACCCGTGCACCCTGAAGCCTATCGAACATATCATCAATACACGGTAGTGGGTACTTGTTCTAGATTGTGACCTTGTTCAACTTCCTATAATCAATACACAACCTCATAGAGCCGTCTTTCTTCTTCACAATTAAAATTGGAGTACCCTAATGTCATGCCCCAAACTCGGGGAGCGCGACCGGCGCTCAACCGAGTGAACCCGGTCGAGTAAGCCTATTATATTTCCTTCTACCCAAACTCATCCATGAATAAGGATCATACATATTTTCGCTAATCAAACAATAAAGAAATCATGTATGCAATACCAATTTTTTACCATTAGTTACTTCCCTTTTTAAGTTTCAAATTTCACACACATTTTTCATAGCCTGAAGTGGAAATAGTAATTCAAACACAACATAACTAATTTGACTTCCCCAGCACCAATAAACAAATCACACTATTTCTACGGAGCCTCTAATAGGTACAAAAGAATATTATGGTAATGTCAGCAACAAGGCCCCAGCTATACCTCAAACACAATCCACAAGGAACAAAATATACATGACCCTGAAATGAAGTGGGGCTTACCAATTCTGCTGGGAAGAGAGTGTACCACTATCACTGATCAGTGCCGCTTGCTATGGAACCACCTGCATCCATTAAAAGATGCAGCACCCCCGAAAAAAGGGACGTCAGTACATATGGAATAGTACTCATATGAAAGGCAGATAGAACAACATTTAAAACCAATACGGTAACTCAAATAAGAGGCATTTAAAGTACATCAAAAGACTACAAAACATCGCATAGGTTCAAATATCAAGCCTTATTATACTTGCATCATTCTAAACTTCTTTTAGGGTCAACCGAGCCATATGATCTATACGTGGAACACATAATATAATGTAATTGAAATAACATGTACAAACGAGGACAACGAAAGTGGCACCTATTGTCTGCATTACTAATGCGTCTCATTAAACCGTCCTTAGTGTTCACAAATCATATTATACACTTATGCGTTTCATAGACCGTCCATAGTGTTAATTCATACCGTACACCTATACATCTCATACGTAAAGCACCTAAGCGTTTCATAGACCGTCCATAAGATTTCATAACACAATATACCTATGCGTTTCATAGACCGTCCACAAGATTTCATAACACAATATACCTATGCATTTCATAGACCGTCCACAGGATTTCATAACTCAATATACCTATGTGTTTCATAGACCGTCCACAGGATTTCATTACACAATATACCTATAAGTTTCGTAGACCGTCTATAGGATTTCATAACACAATATACGTATGCGTTTCATAGACCATCCATAGGATTTCATAACACAATATACCTATGCATTTCATAGACCGTCCACAGGATTTCATAACTCAATATACCTATGTGTTTCATAGACCGTCCACAGGATTTCATTACACAATATACCTATGTGTTTCATAGACCGTCCACATTATTTCATAACATAATATACCTATGCGTTTCATAGACCATCCATAGGGTTTCATAACTTTATTCCCGTTTTGGCAAATGACCATAATTCATGTTCATAATATCGCTTACTTGTACTAGCCATGGGTGATCATAGGATATTAATGACATTATTATGTAAATGAGCTAAAACTCATCTCATAATGTTCACACATTCTTTTATTTTATTAGCACTATTGGCCACATATGTAATTCTCATTCTGGGCATGATGGCCACATTTAGTATTCCATACTTACTCTTTTCACTTTCAAACATCATCATCATCAACAACAACAACAACAAGGCAATATAAATCAATGTTTTTAGTACACATGTGAGTAATTAAGAGTCTTAGGCACATAGAGGTTTTCTCACACAATTTGGCATCATAACCTTCATTTGGAACACGACTCAAAGACATAGTATTTTAATACACATATCATTCTTGAATATATTTCCAAAGGATAACATAATATGATAGGAACATTTGAAACAAGTTTTGATTACACAATTCTCTTCACTTTGCTTATTCGGGACAATCGAATTTATTGGGAACAACTCGGAATATAGAAAAAGGAACTTGAGACAACCATACTTGGAACTTACGGGAACATCATGGAACTCAATTCTAAGAGAGAAAGTTTAGCCAACATACCTCAATGGAGCTTCCTTAAACTCTAAAATGTTTCGGACTTCTTAGCAACTTCAGTCTTTAGGATGAAGACCTTGTGGGGTTTCCTTGTTAATCTTCCAAGATTTGAGCAAAGATTGATGAAAATTGGGTTTTCTCTCTCTCTAAAACACACTCCCTTCTCTCTAAAATATTAATTTTTTTGCTCAAAAATGGTCCTTTGCGTGTATTTAATGAAGTAGGGTCAGGTTATAAAAATCCAAAAATGAAACTCCGGAACAGGGTACGCGGTCACATATGCGATCGCAGAACTGGTGCCCCAAACATAGAAAAACATCTGCCTGGGTTTACGGTCACTATGCGGCCCATAGACCTGTTCTCCGGTCGCATAATAAACCGCAGAATAGTTTTTCGATCGCATAGTCGATCGCAGAATGGCATCAAAACCTGCTCATACCTGTCTCACTTTGCGGCCATTATGCGGCCCGCAGAGTGATTCTGCGGTCACATAATGGACCGCAGAAATGCATTTCTCGGTCAAAATATTTCCTTTACTCCTCAGTACATTGTCCAATCCAAAAAGTCTGAGTTGCGGTGAGCAAGCTCGCCGCAAAGACTTTATACAATCCTCAAATACGTAAGCCTACTCCAGCACCACGAAACATTGGATTTATTTGGGAAATTTTTCGGGGCTTTACACTTAAGTAATTCAAAATTTTTTCGGGATGTTGCATTCTCCCCCACTTAGGATCATTCCTCCTCTAATGAGGGTCAAAATCTGTCATTAGCATTCAATGTGGCTCAATTGTTAATTCACACACACCAGCAGTTTCAAATTTTTTACTAGCTCCCTAAATTTCCAAAAATTTTGCCAGAGTCTCCACTGTAACTGGGTCTATCCACCTGTCAGAGAATCCCAAAAACCAATCCTAACAACATATAGATAATACTACATTGTACCACAGACTTGAAAACAACACCAATCATGACATCCTAGGCATTATTTTACCAGTTGGAGCATTTGCATACACTGTACAAGTTTGGATGTTACTTGTAGAAAGTAAATGCCTAGCATTCTTTTAACACAACAATTCCGTGATGATGTTGACTTTCTTCATAAATTAGCGAACGGGTTCTGGACCCTATCAACTCTGCCACACCAATATTTGGATCATCCATGGGAAACTTTCTTCTCCCGCCACATGACACACCACCCAGTGGAATAATAACCCAATACACGATAATCACGACCTTCCATTGTCCTATACTACTAAAAATACATTCTTGTAGCCACTCTTTGACACAGTCATGATTAGACATAATAGAGTACATATTTGTGGGAACCTCACAACTTTTCTTGCTCTTCCTGAATCTCTACTTTTAAGAGACAATACGAAACATGATCTTCAAATTTTTAGCATCGACCTTTAGCCTCATACAACATTCGTGCATCATTTTGAACACGTCTGCCCACACTTGGCTATTGAAATATGACATGCAAATCATGTTTTCTTATATGCGAAAGCTTATGCCCATACTCTTATAGAGTGACTAAGTGCATACACCTTCACACACATATTTCTCTTATATAAACACTCCCGTTAAACGTCCTTTCTAATCACTTAAGTTGCGTTATAACCTTGGGTTAACACCTCTAATACCCCCTACCAAAACCTATTTCCATCGCACATCATCATTACCGTATGAGTTAAACTTACCGTGGTTGGAGGTCGAAACATATAAGGAAGTACCATCTCATGATCAAGCATATATGGCACGAAAGTCTATGGTCACACACATTCACACACATCACAAAACAAGGGAAAAGGGGGTTGAGGGACTTACTTGCTGTCCCTTGGCTATTGGGGCAGTGCCTTAGCTAATGGCCCTTAACTTTGCACCAGAAACATTCATCTGTACCACGTCGGTACACACGCCAAATGACGCCTCCTACACTTGGGACATCGGGGCCTCTGCGGCAGCTGATAATCCCCACTTAACTGGACCTGCTGATTAGATCCCTTGTTGCCTTAGTTACTATGGGCCCATCGCTGTTGATCATGCCGTGATGGTAGTGCTCTAGCTGAATACTGAGCAACTGACTGCGTGGATCAGGATGACACTCTCTTATGTAATGCCTTTCCACCATTACCCCCACTGTAGGGGCCACTAAGATTTCCCGCGGATCGGGTCGTTTTGTTATTATCTTGCTCAGTCTTTCTTTTTAACTTTCGATCCTCCGTAGCTTGAGCGAACGCCACCATTTTTCCATAATTTATATCAAAATTCAAGGCAGTCGTAGCGGCCTCTTTAATTACCAAGGGACTAAGTCCTTGCACAAACTGGCGCACTCTAGCCTCCAAAGTGGGAAACATGTAAAAAGCATACTTGGACAGGTGCGCGAATTTCATATGGTACTCCCACACACTTAGGCTACCTTGCCTCAGGCCCTCAAACTCAGCGGCACGGGCCGCCTTAGTCTCGGCAGGCAAAAAATGGTCAATGAAAGCATCGATAAACTCACTCCACCTTGCCGGAGGACTCCTCTCCTCACGGGACTCCTCCCATAGCTCAAACCAAGAATATGCCACCTCTTTCAGACGGTAGGAGGCCAACTCCACTCCCTCCGTCTCTGTAGCATGCATAACCCGGAGAATCTTGTTCATCTCATCAACGAAGTCCTAGGGTCCTCCTCGGGATTAGTACTTGTAAACACTGGAGGATCTAACTGAAGAAACTTGTTCACCCTAAAACTAGCAGAATCCCCTAGCTAACTGGAAGAAGTGGGTGCAATATTTGATCTCTAGGCCTGGGAAGCCACTATTTGAGCCAACATTTGTATGGCTCCCATAAGATCCCCATCAGAAACACCGGAATCGGAAGCTGGAGCTGGAGGTGGAACTTGTATATCATTTGGAGGGACCGTTGCACCATCAGTAGGTATAGGGATAGGTGTGGTCTGATCAGTCGTAGTAGAATCGGGGGGTGTAGTAACTGGAGGAATATTCTCACTCCTTGGGTGCTAACCCGCATCATTAAATATAGAATCAACTGCCACTCTTGGGGTGACATTGGCTCTTTGGCCAGTTCTTGCCTTCTTCTTAGGCGACATATACTGAAAGTTAGAGTAAAGCACGAGTTAACGAAGGAACATTCTTACAATCAGCTTTAACGCACGATCAATGACATGAAAGAAGGGTATTATTCCTAAATACCCATGCAGCCTCCTAATTATAGATGTGCTCGGCAACATGCCGATAATAAGGACTCTAATAGACACGGCTCTGAGACATCCTAGGACACTTTAAAATATTAGGCTATGATACCAAGTTTGTCACGCACCAAACTCGGGGAGCGCGACCGACGCTCAACTGAGTGAACCCGGCCGAGCAAGCCTATTAGAATTTCTTCTACCCAAACACATCCATGAATAAGGATAATACATATTTTCGATAATCAAACAATAAAGTAATCATGTCTGCAATACCAATTTCTTATCATTAGTTACTTCCCTTTGTAAGTCTCAAATTTCACACACATTTTTCATAGTTTGAAGTGGATATATTAATTCAAACACAACATAACTAGTTTGACTTCCCCAACACCAATCTACAACCCACACTATGTCTACGGAGCTTCTAATAGGTAAAAAAGAGTATTATGATAATGCCGACACCAAGGCCCCGGCTATACCTCAAACATAATACACAAGGAACAAAAGATACATGACCCCAAATTAAAGTGGGGCTCACCAAGTCTGCTGGGAAGAGAGTGTACCGCTATCACTGATCAGTGCCGCCTGCTATGGAACAACCTGCATCCAAAACTAGAAAAATATTTGCATGGGTTTGCGGTCACTATCCGGCCCTCTGTCAGGGTTTGCGGTCACTATGCGGCTCTGAGACCTGTTCTGCGGTCGCAAAGTCGATCGCAGAATGGCATCCAAACCTGCCCATACCTGCCTCACTCTGCGGCCATTATGCGGCCCGTAGAGTGATTCTGCGATCGCATAATGGACCACAGAAATGCATTTCTCAGCCAAAAACTTTCCTTTACTCCTCAGTACATTGTCCAACCTAAAAGGTCCGAGCCATGGCGTAACAATCCTCAAACACATAAGCCTACTCCTCAAACACATAAGCCTTAAGCTCAAATTTATACAATCCTCAAACACGTAAGCCTACTCCGGCACCACGGAACCTTGAATTTATATGCGAAACTTTTTGGGCTTTACACTTAAGTACTTCGAATTTTTCCGGGGTGTTACACCTAAGGCGAGACACTCAGCCGGATGAATCCCTTATCAAGCAATTCCTGAAGTTGTTCCTTTATTCATTCAACTCCACTGGTGCCATACCATATGGTGGAATAGAAATGGGCTGAGTGTCCGACACCAGGTCAATACCAAAATCGATATGCCTATCGGGCGGCATGCCTGGTAGGTATGCTGAAAACACATATGAGAAATCTCTCACTACCAGAACTGACTCCACGGTAGGAGTATCAGCACTTACACCCCTCACAAAGGATAGATATGTTTCACACCCCTTCTCAACCATTCATTGGGCCTTTAGAAAAGACACCACCCTACTAGGAATATAATCCAATGTACCTCTTCACTCCAACCGCGGAAACCCTAGCATAGCCAATGTTACGATCTTGACGTGACAATCCAGAATATCGTGATAGGGCAACAACCAATCCATGCCCAATATCACACCAAAGTCCACCATACTGAGTAGAATAAGGTCAACTCTGGTCTCATAACCCCCGCTAGTGACTAAACATGACTGATAAACACGGTTTATAATAATAGAATCTCCACAGGCATAGACACACATATAGGAGCACTCAAAGAATCACGAGATATATCCAATTATGGAGAAAAGTAAGATGCCACATACGAATAAGTGGAACCCAAAACAAATAAAACCGATGCATCCCTATGAAAGACCGGATCAATACTTGTGATGACAACATCCGATAAAACAGTCTCAGTCCTACTCGGAAAAGCATAGCAACGGGCTTGACCTCTCCCTCTAGGACAAGCTCTACTTGCCTGACCTCCACCCATATCTGGCGGTGCAGGTGGAGCGACAACTAGAGTAGCAACCATAGCCTGTGGAGCCTATGGAATCTGTGGAGCCTATGGAGTCCATGATGGTACACCCCTCCTAAGTCCGGGACAGTCCCTCACCATATGCCAAGTATTACCACACTCGAAACAACCTCTCTGTGGGTGTGGATGCTGGATTTGAGTCTGACCTAGTCGACTAAACTGACCGCTGATGGCACCCCGTGCAGGACGTGTACTGGAAAATAGATGTACCCAATAGGCGATCTGAGACCTCGGATAGCTGGAGCACTGCGAGTAGATGGAAGCGCTAAATGAATTGGTTGACTCACATAACCTCTATCATGACGAGCTGCAACACGGGGACCACTAAATTCTCCAGAGTAATCTCCACAACCTGCTAGAATGGAGTATCCGTCTCCAAATCCTGAGCCATACTGAATCTAAGATCGAAATTATGCCCCTTGATAAATCTGCGGACTCGCTCTCTGACTGCAGAAACCAAAGCTGGTGTATGACGTGACAACTCATTGAACCTGATGGCATACTCTGACACCGTCATAGTCCCCTTATGCAGTTGCTCGAACTCCGTGTGCCACGTATTCCGAAGGGTGTGGGGAACAAACTCCCTCAAAAACATATTTTAAAACTGAGCGCAAGTTAGTGGCACTCCATCAACTATCCTACCCTCCTCATAAGCCTGTCAACACCTATATGCTGCCCCTGACAGCTAAAATATAGTAAAGGCAACTTCGCTCACCAAACAATGCCCATGATGCCGAGGATACGGTGGAACTTGTCTAGAAAACCCTGTGCATCCTCAGTAACCGTGCCACTAAAAGTAGAAGGACCATATTTCTTGAACCTCTCAAGTCTCCTCTGCTCCTCCTCTAATGCCTCTGGCCTAACCTCAGGCTGAACCGGAATAAGGGGATATGCAGGAATAACTCCCGGGACCTGATAAACATGGACCCATTGCTCTAGAGTACGGGCCGCGGGAGTCTGAGCTCCTCCCACAGCCTGAGATATAGCTAGTGCAATTGAGATCAATCTCACCTGAGCTAAAGTACCAAACATACTCAGCAAATGCGCCAAGGTCTCCTGGAGTCCAAGGGCAGCAACAGGCACCTCGGGTGCCTGTCCCCCAACTGGAGCTACTGGTGGCTCCTAAGTCGTTACTGGGGTAGGTGCTCTAGCTGCAGCATGCGCCCCTCCTCAACCTCCACCCTGGCCCCGGCCTATCGCAGCTTTAGCAGGGGGCGCGGGTGTCTGATCATCTGATCTAGTATTGCGTGTCCTCACCATTTGTGAGAGAATAGAAAGACAAAAGGTCAGATTTGGAAATCAACAAATTCGAACGATAAGGAATCAAAGTAGTGGAATTTCCTAATAGTTCTGTAGCCTCTCGAAGATAAGTACAAACGTCTACATATCGATCTGAAAGACTCTACTAAACTTTCCTGTGACTCGTAGCACCTATGAACCTAGACCTCTAATACCAACTAGTCACGACCAAAAATCTCACCTTAGGAATCGAGATGGCACCTAGTCTCTAAGACTAGGTAAGCCTAACACGCATTGAGAATTTAACAAAAATAACGAGTAAGATATTATATTAAACTGATAAATATTATAATAAAACCAAAATGGAACAACAGTCATATAATCCCCAAAACCGATGGTAGAGTCATAAGCTCTAATGAAGTACACTAGGAGTCTCCAAATACAATACAGTTTTGATATAAAGATAAATAGTAGTAAAGACAATATCAGGAGGTGACTCTAAGGCCTGCGAGTATCAAGCAGATATACCTTGAAGTCCCCGAATGCAAACAAGGACTCGCAAATGCGACGCCTGACAGCCCAAGGAAATGTTGCAAATGTGACTCTCACTTCGCATTTGCAAAGTCTTTCCCTTCCGCAAATGCGACCTTACCCATCCCAAGCCTTTCTTTGTAATTGCGAGTAAGGCATCGCAATTGTGATACCTACCCCCTCCCCTCCTATACACTTCACAATTACGATGTTGGTGCTCGCAATTGCGATAACTGGAGCACCAACAACCTGAAGATGAGTTCAACCCAATCTGAAACACGTTCGAAAGTCACCCGAGCCCTCGGAGTTCCACACCAAACATCCACAAAAGTCTAAAAATATCATACGAACTTGCTCGCGCAATTAAAATACCAAAATAACATCTGCAACCATGAATCGAACATTAAACCCCATGAAATTAAAAAGAAAAATTCAAGAACCTCTAGAATCACAACCAAGTGTCTAAATCTTATCAAACCAACTCGGAATGAAATCAAATTTTACAAATAATTTTCAAACAGCAAAACGGACCTATTCTAAGTTGTAAAACTAAAATCCGAACCTGATATCCATAAATTCAACCTACCGTCAAACCTAAGGAAATTTCTAAATCTCAAATAGCCAACATTCGGCAAAACAAGTCAAATCAACCTAGGAACCTTCAAATTCAATTCCGGGCATACGCGCAAGCCCAAAATCATTATACTAACCTATCAGAGCCACCAAAACACATTTTCAGGGGCGTTTTAACAAAAGTAGAACCTAGGTTAATATTTCCAACTTAAGTTTCTTAACCAAGAAGCAAAGGGTCCAAATCATTTCAAAATTTCCTCGAAACAAAATCAACCATTCCCGAAAGCCATAAAAACACACATACACATACGAGAAGCTTCAAAAAAGGAAAACAGAGCTCAAATACATAAAATGAACGGTCGGGTCATTACACACTTCTTCCATGAATGAACTATTGGAGGAGCGCCTTTAGACCTAAGCTAGAGCTAAGAGCCTAAGACAAAAATAAATTTAGGATCTTAGTAGTTAAAAAGCATTCCAGTCGCAAGACCCACACACAAAAGCATCGAATCACCTCTTTCTTCTTCAAGGACCATCACTGAAACTCCAGCAAAAACCCGTCCAAAAGTTCACCATTTAAGCATAGCTTAAACATCATATAAAATCCGCCATAAACCTTCATTAAAACATCACACAAAATCTACAATTAAAACCAGCAAAAACCGCATGTTAACCACCACTCTAAGGTCGTGTAACACCATCATGGAAGCAACTTCAAAACCCTCTATTTTCATGCTAAAAATTAACTTTTAACCACCAAAACTAACCTTTAACATATGAAACCAGCCACCATCCTGCTACCATAAAACCTAACTTTTCTTTGTTACCAATTGGAGACATTTTGATATATTGAAAGTTGTTACTCGTTAAAGGTCCAATCTTTTACACTACTATTTTTATTATGCCATGAATGCATTATTTTAAAATTTTTAATGTTTGATTTTAGCTGGGTTAACTGTTACTGTGAGTATGTCATAACGTTGTCCTCGTTAGTATGATTGATTTTTAAGTTAATATTGTTGGTGATTACATTACGAGATTCTAGTTTGAATTGTTCCCTGGTATTAGAGTTTAATTGGTTAAATGAAAAGAGGTTTTGGGCCTAATTATTAATTCGTTATTGGGCTATATGCTAATGTCTTGAAAATAGATTTAAATTGGACGTTTACATGAGATCGATTTGGGTAATAAATGCATTAATATCATTTGGGCTTATTTCTATAGATTATATGATGAATTGAATGAGTTTTTGGGCCATTAAATCCTTTTTCTGCCGTGGCCCAACTTGAAAAGTCATAAAATAGCACATCCCTTATAAATTAGTAGATATAAAAGCAACTCCAAAAATTAATAAAATGATTTAGGCATACTTTAATAAGCTGTCTTTGACTATTTACATGTTAGCGTGACATGGCCATAAAATTAAATAGAAGTGGCAAGAACGCATTCACGCGACTTGATCAAACCGACTAAATGATATAATATTGTCTTGATTATGTAAACGTTCACGTGACGTGATCATAACACACTAATAAGACAGGGGCACGTTTGCATGAATTGTTAAGAATATCTCTCCATAATTTCAATAACTAAGCAATTAAAAATAAACATAGGCAAAAGATGAAAAATCCATAAACATACAATACCAATATTAATTTTTAAGCCAAGTTTGAGTTAATAAAAGTGATTGTGCTAGAACCATGAGATTCAGAAGTGCCTCACACCTTTCCGATCAACAAAATTTCTTATGCAGTCTTTTGTTTCCGCGGACCATAAATAAGGAGATAAACCATCCATTTAACTAGGAATTCAAACAAAAGGTGACTGGAACACCACAACTCAATTCCGAATAGTAACTCCATAAATAACTATAATAATTCCTTGACAAAATATTATCACTTTAGTTGAAAATACTCCCTGAAAAAGGATATGTGATACGCAGGACAAATAAATAATTGCAAGAGACACTATTATTTAACGTGAAAAAATCTCTTCAACATGAAGAGTAAAAGATTATGCGGCCAAAGCTCTACTATATCAGTGAGAGAGTTATAAACTTATCCAAAATGGCTAAAATATCAATGCCAAATACTGAGCAACAATAGCAGAAAGTATACACCAAAGTAAGTCAAGAAAAAGAGAGAAATCACAACAAAAAAATAATGTAGCTACTATTCATTATCCAAAACCTGTAATTACAGGACTCTAAATTGTGTGTTTTCAGTTTTCACTCGAAGACCAAGATTTGAAGAACACTCAATTTTTTCAGCTCGATCCGATAAGAAACAAAGCGGGAATCAAAATTTAAAATTGGCTGCTCAAGCTAATTGTTCTGCAGAAAAATTTGCACTCTCTCTCCTTCTTCATATTGAAAATGGCTACTATTTCTCAATATCTCTAACCCCCAAATAAGACTTAAACGGTCTTTTAATGTATGAGCCAAAAGTAAAAGTAGTCTGGTCCAAAGTGGGTGTTTATTATCCACATAGAAAGGAAAAAAAGCAAAAAACCCAATAAGTCTCCCTCTCTCGACTATGTTGAGGAGACAGTCATCCAGGTGATCAAGCAACATTCTTCAAACTTCCCTCTTGGCAAAGGTTGAATGTATACATCGGAGCTATTATCATATAAGTGAATCTTTTCAAGCCCAAATAACTTAGAATACATAAATTCAAAAATCCAATAGTGTCTCACGTTAATTGTTTAGATTTACCATGAATTGTAGAATTTTTTCTAAGATGAATATTACTTTAACAGTCACAATAAAGCACATACCTCTCCTGGGAAAAGACAAGTTCCCCCAAAAATCTCTTCATCTAGAGCCAATCTTTACAAGCCTCAACGTCAGCAGTAAGCTCAAATTTTGTAGCAGATAGAATAATATTATTTTGCAACTTAGATTTCCAAAACACAACTCCCCCTATAAAAGTAACCAAGTACCTTGAAGTAGAATCGCGAATATCAACTCACCAGCCATATTTGAATTAGTGAAACCATAAAGAATAGGCTTCCATGTCCTAAATAACATATTCAAACTAGAAGTTCCACAAAGATATTTCAACGTCCACCTCAACGCATTCCAATGCTCTTTTCCTGGATTTGAACAAAAATGATGAACAATACCAACAACATAAGCAATAAGGATATTTCTTCATATCTTCCTTTTCATAATCACCGGAAGGATACTGCTTCATGCTCAATTTGAAGTACATAGTTAAAGGTGTACTCACAACTTTATCTTTATCCGTGTTGACCTATGAAGTACTTTTTGAATGTACGTTTCTTGTGGTAACCATAACTTCTTGGCATATCTGTTACCGATAATCTACATGCCAAGAATTCATTTTTCTGGACTTTAGTATTTCATAGCAAAAGACTTATTCAACTCTTGTTTCAACTTCTGAATCCTACAAGCATTATAACTAATAATAAGTATCTTATGAACATAAAGTAATAAAATAATAAAATCATGGCAAAATACATAAATAACCTATTTAATTTATTCATAACGACCATATACATACTTGAACTGACATCGTTACTAATTAGATACTTTATCCCCACTGAAGTGCAAACTTGTGGATATTCGAGTCCAATAGATCACAAGTATGAAGTACAATCATGCTGACATGCAAAAAGAACAATAAATATTTTAAAGAAGTAGAAAATCATTACCCCCCACCTTCATCTTCTCTTCTTCTTCTTCTTCCAAGCTTCCCTAACCCGTTGTTGCAGTTCTTCCACTTCCTTTACTTCTTCTTCTTTTTCTTCTCCCCGTTGGATCCCATAGTTAAAATATGATGGCTTCTAAGATCAAAGGTGATTTTGGGGAAATAGGGTCGACGGTCATATATGGCTATTGGTTATGCAAAAGAAATAGTTTTTAAGAAAAAAGGTGAGGAAGGAGAAAAGGCGGTTGTTGGTGCTCTGGATTTCGCTAGCGATGATCGTAATGGTTGTTTTAGGGAGAAGTGAGGAGATGGTGGATGAAAGGGGTTACATGCCGGAGGAGAGGTGACAGTTGAATTTTTCAGGTTTTATTATTGATGTTATTCTCCAAAAATGAATTTGTCAATATGCTCTCGAGCTTCGCCGATAACAATATTTGATTGTTTACAAATAAAATTGAACTCTTACCTTAGAAAAGTAAACTAGACATGGTAGTAATTTGATTTTATTGATAATTTGGGCTTTTCAGTTAACTTTTAACTTCTACTTCATTGAAATTTCTTGACACTTTTTAAAAGATGTGAGGTCCTCCTTTCTGGTAACAATGAAGATGGTGGAGAGAAATTTTTTTGGATGGGTTCACAAGGGGTAACAGATTGAAGTGATTTTCTTGGGCAGTAGTGGTGGAGTGGTGGAGATGGTAGGGACAATTTGAGGTAGAAGGAGACAAAAGCAAAAAATATGAGGTACCAATTTTTCTATGTTGGCTTAGTATTTGGGCTGCCATGGTAATTTGAATGCATGTAGTTCATCGAAGATAAAAAAGATGAAGAAGGAGAATTGCGAAGATGAAGGTAAGTGGGATACACATATAGTAAGGTTAATTTTAAAAAAGGAAAAGGGAAAACTTTATATTGAGAGTTTCACCTTAATGAGATGAATATAAAGCGCACAGTTTGTCATGTCAGCGTGAGAAGTTCACAAGGTCACACTTTAGTCAAGAAGAAGTATCTAATTGGTAATTGGGTCAGTTGATGTGTCTATCTGATCATTTTGGATAACTTAAAGGGATCATTTATGTATTTTACATAAAATCATCATAAGAAGATTTTTGCACAAAATAAGGTGGTCTGAAGAAGTATTCTTCAAGTATTGTTGACTCCAAAAAGAACCAAACTTTTTGGTACCACTGCCCTGGAGCTTGCTTCAAATTATACAAGCTCTTCTTCAACTTAAAAATATGATCTTCTTTTCTCTTGACATCAAAATCTTATGGATGCTCCATATAAATTTCTTTATCTAAGTCACCATGAAAAAAAGCAGTTTAACATCCATTTGCTCACCCTCTAAATTTAGACTTGCAGATAAGCCTATGACAATACGAATGGATGACATCTTTATAACTGGAGAGAATATCTCATCAAAATCAACTCCTTTTATCTGATTAAAGCCTTTGACAACTAATTTAGCCTTGTACCATAGAAATTAATTTCCATCTTTATATTTCACCCTAAAACCCCCACTTATTTTTTAAAGCTTTTCTGTCTTTAGGTAGCTTAACCAAATCAAAGGTGTGATTATCGTGCAAGGATTTCATTTCATCCTTCAGAGCATCAAATCACTTTATTTTTCTTTACTATCCATGGCCTTTTTAAAATTTTCAGGTTCTCTCCCATCAGTCAAGAGTACACACTCAGTTGGCGGAGAACGAGATGAAGGTATTTTCTCTCTAGTAGATCTTATGAGAGAACTCTCTGGAGCATCAGTTGTTATTGGTTGTTAGCCAACCATATTATCATAAACAGGAGCATCAACAACATCATGTTGGTCATTCTGAACATAATTACCATCTTCATTATCAACTTGATTATCATTAGTTTGAAGATTTTCCTCATGTGAAATAGTCAGAGGAACTGTATCAACATCAACAAAGCTCTCATTGCTCTAAGAATCAACCTTCTCAACTTTGTCAAAGTCTTCAATTGTTTGGTCTTCAAAGAAGACAACATCACAACTTCTAACAAGTTTCTTCTCAACTGGATCATAAAAACAATAATTAAATTCATCTTGAACATAACAAGTGAAGATACACTGCCTAGGTTTAATATCCATCTTTGACCTCTCATCCTTAGGAACATATACTAAGACCTTACACCCAAAAATTCTCAATTGTTCATAAGAAATATTCTTACCAGAACAAACTCTGCCAGGGATATCACTATTAAATTAAACAGTATGAGACAAGTTGATAACATAAGCAGCAATATTAAGTGTTTCTACTCAAAAGGAGTCTCACAGCTTAGCGTCTAAAAGCAAACATTTAACCCTCTCAACTAAAGTTTTGTTCATCCTTGCTGCTAAACCATTCAACTTATAAATCTGCACAATTAAGTACAGAGTATAGTATGAGTATAACCGATTCATGCACTCAATAAGTATTATGACTAACCTCGGCGAGATAGTGGTGAGAGTTGCTGATGATACTCACTAAACAAACCTATGCAATTCATTAATACATATGTACACAGCAACGATAATGCAATCTAGGCATCGAGTACATGTAAGGTCAATGGTTCATATAGAGAAGACATGCACAAGCATAGTAAATAGCCAACTATTCAGTATATAGAGAAGATATGTATGTATAACAAGTCAGGATACACAGTTCAAAATATAACAAAGATATGCAGTATGTTGCAATCCACCAAGTACAATAACAAATATAGAAGATACGCAAAAAACAAAACATTGATCAGTTTCCATAATCCGTGTGTACGCCATTAAGAGAGAAACATGAGTGCGAGACCCTAAGAGGGGATTTATCCACACGTTGCACGGACAACTCACGTGCCAATAATCATAACAATCGCACAGATAACTCACATGCTCCACGGATAACTCACGTACCAATAACTATAAAGACTACACAGACAACTTACATATTGCACGGATAACTCACGTGCCAATAATAATAACAACCATACGGATAACTCACATGTTGTCAAACCAGTCTATATCACAGAAAAACATATATAAGAATATATGTATACGAACAACAAATATCAAATCGCATACTCATAGACAATAGCTAATAGCCTACTAAAGTATACAAATGTTTGTAGTGTACAACTACAACTCCGATTAGGCGGGTACGCCATACAATAATAAGTATGATGCGCAACTAGGATATCAGTCCTAAACATAGTCTCTAACATGATTCAAAGAGTTCACGTAGTCACACAAATAGAAAAAACATAAATTATAGGAAGCACGTAATCAAAACAACGCATAATAAAAGCCTAAGTTTATTCCAATCGAAATCATACAAAACACCTACATATGCGCTCGTCACCTAGGATATACATACTTTTCACACATTTCAATTAGCTAAATAAAGTCACATTCTAAGGGGCATTCCCTCAAGACAAAATAAAGCAAGATACTTACCTCGAACCAGCAAAAAGAATATTCCAAGAACATATTCCTTCGCAAATCGACATTCGAATGGCTCAAATCCTCAAAGTGGAGATGAAAATCTCTCAAACAATTGACTCTAGCCGAGATCTAAATCTCCCAATAATAAAATATGAGCTAAATCATCAAAATAAAGAGTCTGTCAATGATTTCGCATTTGCGGACAAAATGGTTGCATCTACGACACTGCTTATGCGGTACCAAGCTCACATATGTGAGCCTCACTAAAGTTGCCACCTTTCACATCTACAGCCCATGCGTCGCATCTGTGATCTCACAGGTGCAACCAATCCTTTCGCAGGTGCGCATCTCTCTCATGTCTGCCAATCTTTGCAGGTGCACCTTCACACCCACAACCACCCCTCCGTAGAAGAAAAACTCTCAGTTCACCTCTACTCCTCATAAGCAACAGACCTGTCACACCTGCGACGATGCACATGTACCCTAAACTTCCGCAAGTGCGATGCACCAGAACGAGCACTACCAACCATTATCAAATGGTCTGAAACCAATTCGAAAAATATCCAAGCCTCTCGGGACCCCGTCCAACCATACCAACAAGTCCTAATACCTTACTCAAACCTATCCAAAAGCTCAAAACATCACAATTAATATAAAAACTAAGAACCAACGATCAAGATCAATCTCTTAAGTTCCAAACCTTCTAACTTTCACAAATATGTTGTAATGATCTAGCCGGTCATTTTAAGTATTTTAGACTCATTTTTCCTATTTGATGCTTTACATATGTGTATTTCTGGTTACGTGACTTGCGGAGTTGGATGATTTGATTTTGGTAGAGTTTTGGATTGATTTAGGACACTCAGTCCCTTGGTTGGAGGCTTAAGAAGTAAAAGTTGATCTGAGTTTAACTTTTATGTAGATGACTCTAAAATGGTATTACGATTATGCTAGTAGCTTTGTATGGTGATTTTGGACTTAGGCGTGTGTTTGAATTTGGATTTAGAAGTTCCTAGGTTGTTTTGGCTTGAATTGGCGAAAGTTAAAAATATTGAAGGTTGATAGGTTTGACTGAGGGTTGACTTTGTTGGTATTGCATTCAAATTTTTGTTTCGGGACTTGGAATAGGTCCGTTTTGTTATTTTGAACTTTCCTGCAAAGTTTGGCATCATTCCGAGTTGATTTGATAGGAATCGGGCACTTGGTTGTGATTTTAGTGATTCTAGAATTTCATTGTGAATCCTATGTGTTTTAGTATCTGATTCGTGGTTCTGAATGTTATTTTTGTGCTTGAGAATGCGGGCGAGTTCATATAATATTTTTAGACTTGTGTAGATGTTTGGTGTGGAGCCCTGGGGGCTCGGGTGAATTGCAGACGCGTTTCGGAGTGTTTTGAGAGAGTTCAGATTTTGCTGGTGCGTGGTTGATGCTACAGGTCTTGCAAATGCGAGATCTTGTTCAAATATGCATACCTCGTATTTTCTAGGTGGGTATCATATTTGCGATGTGGGATGGGGGATGTAGTGTTCACATTTGCGAACTTTTGAACACTTTTGCGATTGGGGACCTGGGAGGGATTTGCGATCATAGGATTGCTTTTGGCGAAGGGGCATGAGTTCACAAATGCAAAATCTGGGATGCATTTGCGACATTTCCTGGGATCATCAAGAACCGAATTTGCGATGGTTTTTCTGCATTTGGTCGCATTTGTGAAACCCAAGTCGCATTTGCGACATCTAGAACTATCTGAACAAAAGGTTGGGATTTTAGGACTTAGTCTTATTTATCACATTTTTGAGCCCTAGACTCGGTGGGAGACAATTTTTGTTACACCCCATGTTTTCGTACATAAAAGTACGCCATGAGTAAATTGATGAAAGCTCGGAAATGAGATATTACATCCCGCATTTTCGTACGTTAAAGTTTTGTCGTAAGTTAATCGTTGTAAGTTCGGGAATGGGATTAATTTGAGCTTATAAGCATTATGCTATTTCAAACAAGTGATTAGTAAATTCGTGAAGGTGAGAGGGTAAGCAAATCGAAGAAAATGAATTTCGTCGAAATTTGACATTTTGGGATAAACTATGGCCCGAGCTAAAATACCCGGTATTTATAGACTAGTACCATATAAGGTACCACATGACCATGATAGTAAGGTGTATAAGGTATGTGAAAAGTGAGTAGTATTTTAAGTAAGTAGAAATAATTCTTAATTATGTGAGTAATTGATTAATTATTGGGTAATGGGACATTACCTAGTTAATTGATAATTAGTGGTGGAGTAATTGAAATTTTGGATAAAGATTAAACTCAAAAACGTGGCAGCAAGCCACTCTTTAACCAAATGACTTTTAGTCATTAAAAGAGGTGGAAAGAGTAAGAGAGGTGGGCAAGTCTTGAACGTGAGTCACCTTACTCATTTAAGGAAAGAGATCCATTTTAAGTTCTTTACAACTCAAGCACCAACGTTACATAGAAACTTTGCATAGCAACGTGATTGCTTCGAGCTTTTCATATGACTTGTTCCGTGTTTTGTCGCAATTAATGTGTATTAGAGGATTGTCAAGAGAATCGACTCATGTATGTTCCCTTCTTTCTTTTGGCATGATCTATATGACACGAACGAAATGCGCAAATGCACAATTTCTATAAATGACTCTATTCATAGAAATATTAGGGGTGTCTATATTCTTGATTCCCCATGTGAATTATTATTATATCTTCTGTTCATGGGTCTCAGAAAAATACGTATTTGATAAAATTTATCCGACAGGCATATTATTTTTATAACATTCCGAGAAAATCTTATTAACGTATTTCTTAAGGCATATTATTTTTATGACATTCCGAGAAAATATTATTAATGTATTTCTTATGCATTTCATGTATTTATACATATACATTGACCCATGACCAGATGGCGTTATATACGCGTATATATGTATATTATATGTATATGGAATATGGTAAAAGGTTATGGCGTTATATACGCACCACCACCTGATCAGCTAGTATACGTTGATGATTCGCCCACAGTGGACGAGAGTGATATGATGGGATGCCATCAGAGGCTTGATGATGCTATGAACGCATATACCTATACATAGTATGACATTTATATGCATATGCATGACATTATAAAATTAAATGACTCACAGAGCTATGCACACGTACATGTCGAGTCTTTTACTCCATATTTCTCTCATGTCTATTATTTACTGATTTGTATTCCTTACATACTCGGTACATTATTTGTACTGGCGTCCCTTTACTTGGGGACGCTGCGTTTCATGCCTGTAGGTCTCGATAGACAGGTCGAGAGTCCTCCAAGTAGGCGATCAGCTCAGTAGAAGATATTGGTGCACTTCATTGCTCTGGAGTTGCTTGTTTGGTCGGTATGATTTAGATGTGTATGGTTTGGTTTGGCGGGGCTCTGTCCCGACCTTCATGACAATTATGTACTCTTAGAGGCTTGTAGACATATGTCGTGTACGTGAAAGATTGTACGCCCTTGTCGGCCTATGTTTTGAGTTTATAAATGATGATGTTGGCCTATTAGGCACGTATGCCACGTGTATATGATGATGTAATAAGAAAGATACGTTACGTTGGTACTCGGTTCAGTAAGGTACCGGGTGCTCGTCGTGGCTCATCGGTTTGGTCATGACAATTTTAGGAGGAGATTTTCATACAAAGCTATTTGTTAGGTGATTTTAACTCAATTTTGATTATATAACATGATTATTCATGGTATTTAACATCTAAATTATGAGATTTGAAGAGAAATTTGGAAAATTTTGACTATGTTTCTCAAAATAAAAATTTGAAATTTGAGAGTGGAATTGGACTCTGATTGGAAAACCAAATACATATATGGACTCGTGGGGTTATGGATAGTCGAGATCCACCCTTCGACTTAGGTTTTGATCGGGCAAGCCCGGGGTTGACTTTTGGGGAATTGTATAAAGATTTTAGCTTTAATAATTGAAATTGGTTTCTCTTGCAATGTTTGATAATATAAAGTTGCTTTTTGTTAGATTTGAGCCAAGAGAAGGTGAATTATTTGAGGAAAAAAAACTTTAGAATATTGAATTGGCCTAATTACTGTAAGTATCTTGCTTAACTTTGTATAAGAGAATTATTCCTTAGGATTTGGACTAATTGCATTACTTCTACTATGTGAAATGACGTGTAGATAAGGTGATGAGTGTGTACATGGTAGTATGTGTGGTAATTAACTGGATTTGACCCGTAGGCTATTAATATGCCTTAAATTGAAGTTGTTATTATATGAACCACACTTCATTGTTGATTCATTCCCCGTACACTTATATTATTGTTGTGAATCCTGCTCATATTGTTGTTGAGCTGTGGGTATGTATTATTGTGGTATTTGGTATTGTTGTTTGGGAGATGTGGTGGAATATATGCATGTGTGGTGCGGTTGGTTGTTGTGTTGTGAATGTGATGTGCATATAGCGACATAAGGGAGTATACATATGCGGCGAGATAAGGGGGCTTATGTGCGTGTTGCTAGTAAGGGAAAATACTTCATTATGATACACATGCGGGGAGATAAGGGGGCTTATGAGCATGAAGCTATATAGGGAAAAATAATTTAAATGTGAAGCTCACGCGGCGTCATAAGGGAGACTTGTGCTTTGTGATCATGTTATGTGGTACAGGGTGATTCTTGTTGTTATTCTCGTGTTGGAACGGCTTGATGATTTGAGCATATCATTGTTTCCTTAACTAATTTCACTTTGTGTTTTACGTGTTTTGGTTAACTCAGCCATGTTAGCACATGCCTATTCTTTATTGCTATTTAATTTGATATATTTCTCATTGTTGGTTTTGTATTGATATTCTGCATAGGTTATTTTCTAGTGAGTGTCTTTACTTGAACCTCGTCACTACTCCACCGAGGTTAGTCTTAATACTTACTGGGTACCGATTGTGGTGTACTCATACTACGCTTCTGCATATTTTTATACAGATCCAAGTACCTCGGATCGTGCTAGTTGCTAGAGTTTGAGCTAAGTTGTGGAGACTTCAAGTTATACATGTTGTTCTGCTCACAGGCCTTGGAGTCGCCTTCTATTGTTGTTCCATATTAGTGTTATTTGCATTCTAGAACAGTGTTGTATTTTGATATTTCTATTATATTCTCAGTAGAGCTTATGACTTTGTACCACCAGTATTGGGATGTATGACTGTTGATCGTATTTTGACTAGGTTATGTCATTTATCCATTTTTATTTAATAGCTAAGTTGTTTTGTTATGTTAATCTCATTATGTGTTAGGCTTACCTAGTCTTAGAGACCATGTGTCATCACGATCTTTAAGATGAGATTTTGGGTTGTGAGAAGTTGGTATCAGAGCCCTAGGTTCTATGAGTCATAAGCAAGATTGGTAGAGTCTTGTGGATCGGTACGGAGATATCTGTATTTATCTTCAAGAGGCTACAGAACAATTAGGAAATTTCACTTCTTTCATTCTTTATCATGCAGATTTATTGATTTCGGAAATTGAGTCTGTCTTTCTATTCTCTCACAAATAGCGAGGACACGAGCTTCAGTTACTAATGATGCTACCCCTAGTGTCAGTGTTGCTAGAGGCCGGGGCACAGGTCCAGGTAGAGACGGAGCACGTGTTTTATCAAGGAGCCATGCTAGCGCTGCGACTAAGTAGCCACCAGTAGCTCCAGTTGGGGAGCAGGCACCTGAGGTGCCTATTTCTACCCCTTGACTTCATGAGACTTTGGCGCATTTTATGAGCATGTTCGGTACCTTGGCTTAGGCGGGATTGAAATCAATTGCACCAGCTACTTCTTAAGCTACGGGAGGAGCTCAGACACCAGACACTCGTACTCTATAGCATCACGCCCATGTTGATCAGGATCCGAGTTTTATGTTGGTGTAGCTTGTGATCGCGATTCAGTCTGAGGTCAGGACAGTGGCATCAGAGGAGGAGAAGAAGAAGCTTGAGAGGTTCAAGAAGTATTTTCCGCCTACTTTCAATTATGTATCTTCTGAGGATGCACATGGTGTTCTATACCAATATTTTCTACACACTATGGGCATAGTGGAGGTGAACGGAGTCGATATTACTACTTTCCAGCTGACGGTGTCGGCATATAGATAGTGGCAAACATATGAAGAGATTATGACATCTGGCGCAGCGCCACATACTTGGGCTCATTTCACTGATTTGTTTTTGGGGAGTGCATTGCACAGACCCTTAGGGATGCGTTGCACACAGATTTCGAGCAGTAACGCCAGAGGACTATAATCGTGTTTGAGTATGCTATCAGGTGTAACGAGTTATATCGTTATGCACCTTCTTTGGTTTATAATATTAGGGAGAGAATCCGCAGATTTATTGAGGGGCATGGTTACGGTCGCAGATTTGGAATGGCACGGGAGTTTTAGACTGATACTCTATTTCAGTAGGTTATGGAGATCACTTGGAGGTTGGATTGTATCTGTGTCCAAGAGATGGAGGATAGGGAGGCCAAGAAGCCTCAAGATTTAGGAGGATTTAGTGGTTCCCGCTCTGCAGTTTCAGCTCGTCATGGTAGAGGTTATATCAGTCGACCAGTTCAGCCTACACTTCAGGTTACTCGTAGTGCTCCAGCTATTCAGGGACCTCAAAGTACTCACTTTGGGCAGCCATCTTCCAATGCACCTTCTGCACCGGGTGCCTACAATAATTATTCTAGCCGTCTGGGTTAGACTCAGTACCAGCAGCCACACCTGCAAAAAGGTTATTTCGAGTATGGTGATACTAGGCACATAGTGAGAGATTGCCCCAGGCTTTGGAGGAGTGGACCTCCATAGGGTACTCAGGATATGGTCGTTGCTCCAATTGCTACTCCACCTGGATAGCTAGCTAAGGGTGGAGGTCAGGCGGGTAGAGAATGTCATAGAGGGGGAGGTTAGGCCCGTTGTTATGCTTTCCTTGGTAGGGCTGAGGCTGTTGCATCAAATGTTGTCATCATAAGTATTATTCCGGTTTGTCATAGAGAAGCATCTGTTTTATTTGATCCAAGTTCCACTTACTCGTATATGTCACCCTATTTGCCTTCATATTTGGATATGTCTCGTGATTCTTAGAGTATCCATGTTTATGTGTCTACCCATGTTGGAGATTCTATTATGGTAGACCGAGTTTATCGTTTTGTGTTTGGTCACTATCGGGGGTTACGAGACCAGGGTTAACCTTCTATTACTCAATATAGTTGACTTTGATGTTAAATTAGGCATTGATTGGTTGTCCCAATATCACGCTATTATAAATTGTCATGTTAAGATCGTGACATTGGCTATGACAAGGCAGACGAGGTTGAAGTGGAGAGGTTTATTGGGCCATGTTCCTAGTAGGGTGATTTCTTTCATGAAGGTACAATGCATAGTTGAGAAGGGGTGCTTCGCATACTTAGCCTTTGTAAGGGATGCTAGTGCTCATACTCCTACGATCGAGTCAGATCCGATAGTGAGAGAATTTCTAGATATTTTTCTAGTAGACTTACCGAGCATGCCATCCGATAGGGATATTAATTTTGGTATTGACTTGGTGTCGGGCAATCAGCCCATCTCTATTCCACCATATCGTATGGCACTAGTGGAGTTGAAGGAATTAAAGGAACAGTTTCTAGAGTTGCTTGATAAGGGTTTCATCAGATCGAGTGTTTCACCGTGGGGTGCTCTAGTTCTATTTGTGAAGAAGAAAGACGGTTCCATGAGGATGCGTATTGACTATAGGCAGCTGAACTGTGTTACTATCAAGAACAGGTACCCATTACCGCATATTGATGATTTATTCGATCAGCTTCAGGATACTAGGGTATTCCCGAAGATTGATTTGAGATCACGGTACCATCAGTTGAAGATACGGACTTTAGATATCCCGAAGACAGCTTTCAGGACTCGATATGGTCACTACGAGTTTTTGGTGATGTCTTTTAGGCTGACCAATGCCCCAGTAGCCTTTATGCACTTGATGAACATCGTGTTTCAATCGTATATGGATTCCTTTGTCATTGTGTTCATTGATGATATATTGGTGTATTCTCACAGGCACGATGATCATGAGAAGCACTTGAGGATTATACTCTAGACGTTGAGGGAGAAGAAGCTATATGCAAAATTCTCCAAGTGTGAGTTTTGCTTTAATTAAATGAAATTCTTGGACCACGTGGTGTCCAGAGTGGGGATTAAGGTAGATCCAAAGAAGATTGATGCAATTGAGAGTTGGTCCCGATCTTCTACCGCAACTGAGATCCGGAGTTTTCTAGGTTTGGCTATTTATTATCCCGTTTTCTGGAGGATTTTTCATCCATCGCAGATCCTTTGACTAGATTGACTCAAAAGGGTATCACATTCAGGTGGTCTGACGATGTGAAGAAAGCTTTCAGAAACTCAAGACCGCCTTGACAACAGCTCCAGTTCTGGTTTTTCTTTCAGTAGCAGGTTCTTATGCAGTCTATTGTGATGCTTCGTAGATTGTCTTTGGGTGTGTGTTGATGCAGGAGGGTAGAGTAATTGCTTATGATTCGCGTCAGTTGAAGCCCAATGAGAAAAACTATCCAGTGCACGATTTGGAGTTGGCAGCCATTGTTCACGCGCTCATGATTTAAAGGCACTATCTCCACAGCATGTCATGTGAGGAGTTCACGGATCACAGGAGTCTATAACACTTATTCAAGCAAAAGGATATGCAGTTGAGGCAACATAGGTGGTTAGAGATACTAAAGGACTATGATATCACCATTCTTTATCATCCGGAGAAGGACAATGTAGTGGCTGATGCATTGAGTAGGAAGGCTGAGAGCATGGGGAGGCTTGCTTCTATTCAAGTTAGGGACATACCGTTAGTTTTGGATGTTCAGGCTTTGGCCAAAAGGTTCGTGAGGTTGGACGTTTCGGAGCCTGTTTAGGCTCTTGCTTGTGTGATTTCACGGTCTTCTTTGTTTGAGCGCATCAAGGCACGTCAGTATGATTATTCCCATGTGCTTTTCCTTAAGGACATGGTGCAACACGGTGATTCCAATGAGGTGACTATTGGTGATGACGGGGTGTTGAGACATCATGGCCGAATTTTTGTGCCCTATATTGATGGGTTGCAGGAGCCGATTCTTGAGGACGACCATAGTTCGCGGTATTCCATTCATCCGGATGTTGCATAGATGTACCATGATTTTAAGTAACACTACGATGGAGAAGGATGAAGAAAGATATTGTGGAGTATGTGGTTCAGTGTTTAAACTGTTAGCAGGTGAAGTATGACTATCAAAGACCGGGTGGTTTACTTCAGAGGCTTGATATTCTGGAGTGGAAGTGGGAGCGTATCATTATGGATTTTGTATTTTGTTTCCACACACCTTGAGGAGATTTGACGTTGTGTGGGTCTTTATGGACAAACTGTCATGAATACCTACTTTTCAGAGCAACCAGCTCGGATTTATCTTTGTGAGGTTGTTCTCCTTCATGGTGTGATGGTGTCTATTATCTCATATCGAAGAACACAATTCACAATGCATTTTTAGAGAGTTGTGCAGCATGAGTTGGGCACACAGGTCAAGCTGAGTACGTCATTTCATCCACAAACAGACGGGCAGTCCGAGTGCACTATTCAGATATTGGAGGACATGTTACGTATATGTGTCATTGATTTTGGGGGCTTGTGGGACCAGTTTCTACCGTTAGCAGAGTTTGCCTAAAACAACCGCTACCAGTCGAGCATCCATATGGTTCCTTATGAGGCCTTATATGGGAGGCGATGTCGTTCTTTGGTTGGTTTGTTTGAGCCTGGGAAGACTAAGTTGTTGGGCACTGATTTGGTCTATGATGCTTTGGAGAAGATGAAGTTGATTCAGGAGCGGCTTCGTACATCGCATTCCACGCAAAAGAATTGTGCTGATAGAAGGGATCATGATGTGGCATTCATGGTGGGTGAGAGAGTTCTACTTAGAGTTTTGTCCATAAAAGGTGTGATGAGGTACGGGAAGAAGGGCAAGTTGAACCCTCGGTATATTGGTCCTTTTGAGGTTCTTGAGGAATAATTCCATTTTAAGTTCGGAAATTATCTAAATTAAATTTTATATTTTACTTTAATAACAATCTTTAATAGTCTGTATAAATATAATGTATGACATATTTCTGATCAGAAATTTTAAAAAATATTAATCACGTACCAATATCAAACACGGTTACATAAAATGAAACACAGGGTTGTAATTTTTTCGCACACATAATTCTTTTTCTGAAATAAAAGAGAGGAAGGAATATAATATTCTGCACGAGGAAAACACTGAGGTCCAATCGTGCTAGCTACGGAATGACAAGTTGGGTTAATCTCTATTATATTAAATGTAAAATGCAAGATCAAGTCATCTTATTCCACCCCATTTAACCCCTTTTCATATTTTCCAAGTGTGCTCATTGTCATTTATATTAGATTAACCAAAGTATTATTATCATTATTTCAACTCGGATATCATCTCTGATCGAACATTCTCTAACTTGTCTAGACTGATACGGCATCCGTTCTGTGGGAAACAATCAACTATGTTAGATTCTTACAAGAGCAAATACAGGTACGATTTCACAGTGCTAGTAATAGAAATAACCTTTACTTTTATAAAATAACCCCACAATAAGTATACATCGTACAATTTTAGCTGATTTATTTCAGCTAGTAGGCCCAGTATTATTATCTCTGACCTTCTCAGTTTCAAAATTTTTAATATTCTCTTCATGCTTATGATTCTACTTTAGTATATGTTTTATATTTTAATAGATATTCCCTTTTAATTTCTTCGTCTTCTATTTGATCTATTAGTTCGAACGTCTTATTTTCTCTAGCTAGTTGTTACATTGATAGATCCTATATCACACCTGCATGTTGAAAACTTCCCCAATATAATTATCATTACTGTTATGTTTCAATATTGATATTGAATTAAAGTTTTAGGTAATGATAAATAATATAACGTTCTCATTTTCTCCTCTGCAGCTACTGAGCCATGCCTACATGAAGAGCAATACCTGCAAGGTGAGCTAATTCATTACCTAACAACTTTTTACGTCTATTTCTTAGGATGGTAAATCTCTTGTAAATTACTGTATTTTATATTTTGGTTAATTATACGTACCTTGCGAAAACAAATCTTATTTAGCACATTTCAAAAACAGAGAAACTGAGATGTTATCTACTACTATTAAAGATTGGCTTCATTTAAATATAACATTAAAATGCTAAAAATAATATCAATGTTAATGCTTGTTGATAATTCAGGAACGCTGGGGAGGATTTGACAGAAAAGACGTTGATCTGAGAAGTAGAGGTCTTTGTTTAGTACCAATTGCATGTACCCCTCAAATTTATCGTGAGAGTAACAATGGATCTGACTATTTGATCCCATCATATAGAGGATGCTTGTATAGATAAATAATTTTTCCTTTTCCTCTACTAATAAATTGTATCCGCAAGTGTAACTGTGACTCTTCTTCCAGCATGTATTTTATAATTTGTTGGTATATATACCTCTTTTTTGTTTTCCTTTTTTTTTTCACTTGGGATTTCTTTTAACGAACAAGCTTTACAAAGAAAAATTGAAAATTATTGTTCGGTGTTTGATTTGGGAAGGTTGATTCAATGACTCTCGAGTATAAACTTACCAGTGTAGTGGCAGAGACGGATCTAGGATTTGTTGAACATTGGTGCACCACTAAAAAAAAGTATTAAGTGGGAATTGATCCATGTTTCTCAAGGTAAATAACTCACTAATCAACCAATTGTCCCATTCAATCTTTGCCAGTGGAGTTGATTGACACTCTTTCGCTGAAAATTTACACTATATAGATAGATAGACGGATAAAAAAAGTTATGTTAGAATCCCCTTATTCTCTTTTGATGTTTGTTTATCTATATTTTGACTCTTCTTAGTGAAAATTCTGAATCTGTCACTCCATCAGACTCAGATGTCCTATTTTAAGAAGCTATTTGTGGCCAGAATATAGGGGTATTCATGGTTCGGTTTGGATCAGTTTTTCCTTAAAAAGAAACCAAACCAAGTAAGTCGGTTCTTCAAATATTGGAACCAAACCAAACCAATTAAATCGTTTTTTCTTGATTCGGTTTTTGTTGATTTTTCAGTTTTTCGATTATTTATCGTTTTATTTTTCTTAAATATGAGACTAGCTTTGCCACCCAGATTATCGAGACTTAACCTTGTTTTTCATGTTTCCATGCTCCTGAAGTATTATGGTGATCCGTCACATATGTTATATTTCAGCTCAATGCAATTGGAAAAGGATTTGACCTATGTTGAGGAGTCAGTGGCTGTTATAGACAGGCAGGTCTGAAAGTTGAGGTTGAAGAACATTGCATCAATCAAGGTTCAGCGGAGAGGTCAATCGGTCGAGGAGGAAACTTGAGAGACCGAGCATGATAAGCGGAACCGATATCCTCACCTTTTTGGCACTTTAGGTATATCTCTATACTCGTTCGAGGACAGACGTTTATATAAGAGGGGGAGAATGTAATGACCCGGCCGGTCATTTTGTGTATTTTACCCCGTTTTTCCTATTTGGTGAATCGGAGTTTGACTTTTTTATAGATGACTTCAAAATGGTGTTTTGATGGTTCTAGTAGTTTCGAATGGTAATTTTGGACTTAGGCATATGTCTGGATTTGGATTTGGTGGTTCCTAGGTTGTTTTGGCTTGAATTAGCGAAAGTTGAAAAAATTGACGGTTTGGAAAGTTGATAGGTTTTACTGAGGGTTGAATTTATTGATATCGGGTTCGAATTTTGGTTTTGGGACTTGGAACAGGTCCGTTTTATTATTTGGAACATGTCTACAAAGTTTGGTGTCATTATGAGTTGGTTTGATAGGAATCAGACACTTGGTTGTGATTTTAGTGTTTCTTGAATTACATTCTGAATCCTATGAGTTTTGGTATCCGATTCGTGGTTACGAATGTTATTTTTGTGTTTGAGCATGCGGGCGAGTTTATATGATATTTTTATACTTGTGTAGATATTTGGTGTGGAGCCCTGGAGGCTCGAGTGAGTTTCAAACGTGTTACAGAGTATTTTGATAGAGTTCAGATTATGCTGGTGCAAGACTGATGTTGAAGGTCTCGCAAATGCGAGATCCTGTTCGAATTTGCGGTGCGTCGCATTTGTGAGGTAGGCTGGGGGGCTGCAATGTTTGCATTTGTGAACTTTTTATCGGTTTTACGATTGGGGACATTGGCAGGGGTGATCGCTTTCGCGATCATAGGCTTTCTTTTGCGAAGAGGCTTGACTTCGCAAAAGGGAAGTCAGGTTCGCATTTGCGACATTTCCTGGGATCAATCAGTAGGCGCCTCTTTTGCGATATTTTTTCCATGCATTTGCGAGGGTTCGCATTTGTGAACCCCAAGTCGCAGTTGCGACATCCGCAGCTGAACAAAAGTTTGGGATTTCGTGACTTAGTCTCATTTATCATATTTTGAGACCTAGACTAGGTGCTAGGCGATTTTAGGAGGAGATTTTCATACAAATCTATTAGGTAAGTACTTTTAACTCAATTTTTATTATATAACATGATTATTCATGAGATTTGACATCTAAATCATGAGATTTGAAGAGAAATTTTGACTATATTTTGAAAAATGAAAATATGAGATTTGAGAGTCGAATTGGACTCGAATTTAAAAATAAAACACATATATGGACTAGTAGGGTTATTGGCAGTGGAGATCCACCTTCGACTCAGGTTTTGCCTGGGCAAGACCGGGGTTAACGTTTATTGACTTTTGGGGAATTGTGTAAGATCTTAGCTTTATTAATTGATATTAGTTTCTCTTGCATTGTTTGATAATATTAAGTCATTTTTATTGTTAGATTTGAGCCAAGCGGAGGTGAATTTTGAGAGGAAAAGTGTTTTTAGAGTATTGAATTAGCCTAATTGAGGTAAGTATCTTGCTTTACTTTGTGTGGGGGATTACCCCTTAGGATTTTCTCTAATTGCACTACTTGAACTATGTGGAATAATGTGTACATAAGGTCACGAGTGTGTACACGGACGTATCTGGTAATTGACTGAATTAGACCCGTAGGCTATTAATATGCCTTAAATTGAAGTTGTTATTATATGGAGCACATTTCATAGTTGATTCATTCCTCGTACCCTTGTGTTATTCTTGTGATTCTTGCTCATATTGTTGTTGAGTCGTGGGTATGTATTATTGTGGCTTTAGTATTGTTGTTTGAGCGACGTTGTGGCAAATGTGCACATGTGGTGCAGTTGGTTTTTGTATTGTGAATGAGATGCGCATGCAGTGACATAAGGGTGGTGTGTATATTGATATTCATGTGGCGAGATACGGGGCTTACGCGTGTGTTGCTAGTAAGCAAAAATACTTCATAGTGATGCACACGCGGCGAGATAAGGGGACTTATGCGCGTGAAGCTATATAGGGAAAATATTTTAAATGTGAAGCTTGTGCGACATCATAAGGGTGACTTGTGATTTGTGATTACCATATGTGGTACATTGGGGTGATTATTGTTTTTCTCGTGTTGGAATGGATTGATGATTTGAGTATATCATTGTTTCCTTCATTGATTTCACTTTGTGGTTTACATGTATTAGTTAACATTATCGTGTTATCACATGCCTATTCTTTGTTGCTATTTAATTGGTTATGTTTCCCGTTTTTGGTTTTGTATTGATATTCTGCACAGGTTATTGTCTTGTGAGTGTCTTTACTTGAACCTCGTCACTACTCCACCGAGGTTAGTCTTGATACTTACTGGTATCGATTGTGGTGTACTCATACTACGTTTCTGCATATTTTTTTACAGATCCAGGTACCTCGGATTGTGCTGGTCGCTAAAGTTTTGAGTTGAATTTTGGAGACTTCAAGGTATAGATGTTGTTCTGCATGCAGGCCTCGGAGTCACCTTCTATTGATGTTCCTTATTATTGTTATTTGTATTCTAGAACAGTGTTGTATTTCGAGATTTTTACTGTATTCTCAGTATAGCTTATGACTTTGTACCACCGATTTTGGGATGTATGAATGTTGATCATTTTTTGACTATGTTATGTCATTTATCCATTTTTATTTAATAGCTAAGTTGTTTTGTTCTGTTAATCTCATCATGTATTAGGTTTACCTAGTCTTAGAGACTGGGTGCCATAACGATCCTTAAGGTGGGATCTTGGGTCGTGACACATGTCATAGCTTTGTCTAAACATTCTAAATTCCAACGAAACTTCATACACAAGTTTCAAACACCCAAATAAACCAATCTAAAGTCCCCGAACACTAATCAAAACCTGATAAATCCAAATCCAACTACCAGTCAAACGTATAAACTCTCTAAACCTTCAAATTTTCAACTTTTGGAAAATAGTGCCAAAATGTTCTAGGAATCTCCAAATCCAAATGCGGACATATTCATAAGTCCAAAATTACCATATAAACCTACAGAAACTATCGAATCATCTTTCCACCTTTTTCTACTAAAAGTCAGACCTTAGTTAACTCTTACAACTTAAGCTTTCAAAATAAGACTAAGTGCCTCCAATCTCTAAAACATCAAAAAGTGAAACTAACCAATCCTGCAAGTCATAAAATAATAAACTCACATACAGGTAGCATCAATGATTTGGGGGCTCATTGTTAGGCCTAATGAGAATGTGCATCCGGCGTCGGATCGGGTTTGCTCACTCTAGTGCATCATTTACTATGGGTGTGTCATCGGGTCGAAAAGGATGTTATTCATGCCCTGATTTGTTTTATATGTTGCGTTCTTATGCGACAATGGGTTGTGAGACTACTTGGCTATTCACACGTATGATGTGGTTTTATTCAGTCCTGGTGTCGAGATTTAGAGCGGGATGGCTCTTGGGATGTTGAGTTGCTCATTGCACCTTAATCATGTTTTTCCTATCGGTGGCATATTGTGCTATCCATTTCTCTATGGTTATGGTCATGCATTTTTGCGTTTTTGTTGTTGATACACATGTGGTTATTGATTGTGAGCATTATGGCTCAATGGGTATTCCATGTGAATCGGTATGTTTGGACAAAGCTATGTGCCGTAGTGGGGTTATGTTAGGATGAGATTCTTTGTGCTTATTTCATGTGTTTGCTTCTCCATTTGGGGGTGGATTTTGTTACGCCCCATGTTTTCGCACGTGAAAGTACGTCATAAGTAAATTGATGAAAGCTCATAAATGAGATGTTACATCCCGCATTTTTCGTACGTTAAAGTTCCGTCGTAAGTTAATCGACGTAAGTTCGGGAATAAGATTATTTTAAGATTATAAGCATTCTATTCTATTTCAAATAAGTAATGAGTAAATTCGTAAAGGTGAGAGGGTAAGCAAATTGAAGAAAGTGAATTTCATCAAAGTTTGACATTTTGGGATAAAATACGGCCCGAGCTAAAATACTCGGTATTTATGGACTAGTACCATACAAGGTACCACATGGCCATGATAGTAAGGTGTATAAGGTGTGTTAAAAGTGAATAGTATTATAAGTAATTCGAGATAATTATTAATTATATGGGTAATTGGTTAATTATTGGATATTGAGAGATTATCAATAAATCATGAGATTAGTGGTTAATTAATGGTATTTTGGATAAAGCTTTAACTACAAAAACGTGGCAGCCAAGGCTTTATCAAAGTATGACTCTTAAAACTATAGAATAAGGTGGCATTAAGAGAGTCTTTTTGGTGGCTTAGTCATTATGAAAGTGGGGCCCACACCCATGTATAAGAAATCTATAACTTAAGAGTCTTATGACTCTTAAAGAGAACCTCATAATGTTATTTGGATCATTTCATATGCATCTGCATATATCAAAGCAACTCCAGGCTTCAATAATTCAAAATTAAAGTGAGATTTTGCAATTATAATGGAGTACGATGCAATCTTTCTCAAGAATATCATATGAATTGTTCCCTACTTCGATCCACTATTATGTGTTGTCGCAATTGACGTGTGTTAGAGGAATTGTCAAGAGAATCGACTCAAGTATGTTAAGGCTAAGCCCTTTCTTTATTTTGGCATGATCTCGTAATTACACGAGTTTGATAACGAGGCATAAAGAGAAATTCATATTCCGGAATTTACGTATATTTTCCTAGTCTTGTAAGTTACAACATTCTCCTTATCGGGACTTCATATTTAATTGAGTATTTTCTTTTCCAGTCAAGAGAGCAGAGAGTCTATATATACAATATTACAATATTGCCATAGTAGGCTCGCTCATAGGCGCTCGGCCATACTAGGCTCTGTATCTCGACCAACTGGGATATATATATATATATATATATATATATATATACCGAGCCTTATAGGGCCGGACAACTATTTTATATACTATATTGAGAGAGTTGAGTCAGTATCAGCAGGTAAGAATACCTTCAGATTATCTTTGACTTCCAGTTGCTTTCACTTATTATATTATCAGTTCAGTTTCATCTTTTAGTATATTGCCTTACATACTCGGTACGTTATTTCGTACTGAAGTCCCTTTTTTGGGGGCGCTGCATTTCATGCGTGCAGGTTCAGATAGACAGACGGGTAGACCTCCTCATTAAGTATTGCCCGAGTTCATCTTGATCAGTAAGCTCCATGCCTTTCGGAGTTGCCGGGTCTAGAGCTTTATGTACATCTTGTGTATATATGTATATATGTTATGAATAGGTCGGGGAGCTGTTCCGATCACAGTATATCCACTAGTAGAGGCTTGTAGACATATCTTGTCAATTAGTGCAGTATGTTGGGCTTGTAGGCCTTTTATGTATATTTTGTTGGTTTGCCAGTTGTAGTAGTTATGACGGCCTTGTCGACCCAGCTTTATATTGATATTTAGTCAACATTCGCAGTTTTCTTGCAACGTGTCTCATGGCCAAAGTATGATATCACATGTTCAGAGTGCCTTAGTTGCAAGTTGGTACGCAAGGTTAGGTGAGGCACCAGGTGCCGGTCTCGCCCCCCAGGTTCGGGGCGTGACAAATTCATAATATGGTGCCATTGGGGTTGTACCTGTTAGACTTGTCGGAGAGTTCTTTCATTTGGTTCTGTTTTCATCTTCAGTTATATTCGAGTTTTTGCTAGTTGGGTGCGAATTGCGCCATATGTGGCTCTAGGTGGCATTGGGTGTTGCTTGTCTATCAAGCAGCTTGTATTAGGTGAGATGAGGTTATAGGACCTGGAAAGCACACAATCGGATTGGGATAAGGTATATTTAAAAGAATAATGTCATCAGTCATCTCAAAATTTAGCAATAGTCCTTGTCGGGCGATAAGGCTCCATGACTTATTGACCTAGAGAGTAGTTATGCATTTCTAAGTGTATCTTTCATCATTAGTTTTGTTGTGAAGGTTTAGAACTAGGTTTTATATGATATGAGGTATGTTGTTGGTATCAGATTTGGTAACGAGCAGCTATTACCGTATGAAGATATTACTATTAGTACATAAGTTATATGGTAAATCATGTTATTAGACTTTGGTATATGTTTATGGCATGATATAGCTTGTTTAGACTTATACAATGTATAGATGCGAGAAACTGGTCTTACAATAAATTCCGGATGTTGGCGATTGGGTTCTAAGATTTACGGACTAAGGTTATAGAAATAATCTTTAGTTAGGTTGTGTTCACTGGCTTATATGGATTGAGGTGACGTGGGATCACCCTTGGGTATGTGTATGGTGAGTTTATGCAGTGATTTGATGGCTTTGGAACGACTCTTGGCACGTTCGAGGACAAACGTATATTTAAGTAGGGGAGAATGTAACGACCCCACCAGTCAATTTGATTATTAGCATTCCATCTGGTGGTTTGAGGTCTTGAGTAGCTTCATATGATGTATTAAAAATTGCGTGCAAGATTGGTTTGGTTCTGGGAAGATTTCGGAGTGATTTGGAACACTTAGTTCCTAGCTTGGAAGCTTAAGTTGAAAGTGTTGATCAAGTTTGACTTTTTTATATTTGATCTTGGACCGGAGTTTTGATGGTTCTATTAGGTTTGGATGGTAATTTTGGACTTAGGCTTATGTTCGGATTCGAATTCGAATGTTCCTAGAAGATTTTGGCTTTAATTGCCAAAAGTTGGAAGTTTGAAGGTTTAGAAAGTTGATAGGGTTGACCCATAGTTAATTTTGTGGTTATGGATATCCGTTTGGGATTCTGAGCCTTGGAATAGGTTCATACGGTAATTTATGACTTGTGTACAAGATTTGGGGTCATTCCAAGTTGTTTAGACGTGTTCGGCGTAAGATTATGCTAAGCTTGACTCAGAGGTAGATACATGCATGTTATGAGCACACATTGGTACATGTTCTTGGGTTATGCCTTGATTGGGACGTGTGCACTCTATGACACATATGTGATCCTTTGTATGACTACTTGACCTTGGTTGCTATATTTGATTTTGTTGTAGTCAGGTTTTATATGTTGAACCCCGCCCGCACTTTTGTTAATTATGTCCTTGTGCACTTTATTGATGAGTTATGAGGGGATGCTTCTTGATGATGATTTGCTATTTTGCGTTGTTGTGATTGTGGAACATGTGGACATATTGGGCAGATTGTTGGGTGTTGGCATGAGGTTTCTGTCGTGCGATTGTGACTGATATTGTTGTTGTTGTGAAGGGAATATTATTGAACCTGAGCAACAAGGCGGGATATTGTGTTTTATCGGGCAGGAACGATAAGGCGGGATATTGTAAAACAGGAGCGAGAAGCTAGGATATTTTTATTTTTTCAGGCAGGAGCGACAAGGCGAGACATTATTGTTTTTTAGGAGGGAGAAACAAGGCGAGATATTACTTTTGTCAGGGCGGAGTAATACGAGTGGTTATTGTGAATTTGTGTGGGTATGAGGTACCATATATTTGTATTTTTATTTGATGACTTGTTGTCTAAACTGGTTTTTGCCTTGATTTTGCAAGAGAATCCTTTATGAGTTATCATGCATTTTATATGTTGTTATGTTGTACCTAACATGTTGATCTATGCCTCTCAGTTATCTGACGATTTGGTTGCCAGGATGGGATTACTTGAGTTGAGTTGACATCTTATGTTTCGTTGCGTTGTTGGTAGTGTAAGGGATTGATGTAAAAAGAAAGTTGCCATCATGCACTGATACATTTGTTTCTCGAAATGTTCTCTTGAACGTTTTATTTAGTAATTGAAAAGGAATCGGATAACGTTGAGCTCCTTTACTGTGTCATGTTATTCTGTAACTGTCTATCTAGAGTATTTCTATATGTTATACATTTTATTGAGCTGCACAAGTTCTGCAAAGTGAGTATCTTTTGGCTTAAAAAAATCATCACTACTTCTCTTAGGTTAGTCAAGATACTTACTGAGTACATGGGGTCAGTTGTATTCATACTACACTTATGCACCTACGTGCAGATTCTGGAGCTGAGTAGCTATGAAGATGGAGCTTTGTATTGGAGGCGTACTTGCGTGCCAGATTTATGCTACCTTCTGTCTATGGTACCTTAATATTTAATTTATTTTTATGTAATTCTCAAACTAATGTTGAATATATTCCTTTCACCAACTTTGTAAATCTAAACCATAGTAACTCATGACTTGTACTAACAGTTCTCAGGTTAGTTGTATTGAACTCTTTCGAAGTTTTATTAATATTATTGATGATTTCTCACTATAGTAGTGACTTATAGTGTTTGGCTTACCTAGCGGGTTGGGTCAGGTGCAATCACGACATTGATGGGATTTTGGGATGTGACAAGCTGGTATCAAATCTCTAGGTTCATCCATTCTACGAGTCATGTGCAAGTTTCTAGTAGAGTCTTGCAGATCAGTATGATGACGTCCATACCTATCTTCGAGAGGCTACACGGAAGCTAAGAAACTTCCCTTCTTTCTCCCCTTATCATGCGACGTTGTTTGAACTTGAAGCTAATCTCTTCGACTTCTTCCCACTCGTCCATATGTGATGTTGAACACTCAGTATCAGTGTACACCGACGGCTTGTGATTTTGTGTATGGGATACAAAGGTAAATGGATGCTTGATCATCGTCTCGATGTGTTGTGCAATTTCGGGATGTAGATGCATTGATAGATCTTTCAATTATTCATTTGCAGGATGAAGCGGATTCTTGTATATTGTTAGAAATTGTAGACTTGGGAAGATTGATTGAGTTAATTGCAGTTGTAACTATGGTAGGTTCATAGAGAGATGTCGGTTCGAGGCTAAAAAGGTGGGTTATCTCCTACGGGGGTGGTCTGAGGTTATGTGATCCCTACAATGTTCTATGAAGAGTTTTATTTCTATCTGATAGGATGTATATGCTACAATTAGAGTCTGGATCCATTGAGGAAGTTCGCACGACTGTCACAAAGATCAAGGTGTACTTGGAAGATGATTTCGAGTGTTTATGACTAGTTTATGTGAGTTTATGAAGTATTCAGCTGATTAAAAGTCTGAGATCGGGGTAGGCACAAAGGAAGGGTATTGTGGGTTACAAATAAGGTATTATATGTCTTCGAGCCAAGTGGGGGAGTCTGTTATTGACAATCGGATTGCATGGTCATATGTTATATCGGTTTCTGGATTAAGAGATGCTTGTGGATTAGTAATGACTTGAAGAGGATGACTTCGAGGGTGACTCAATCAAGGAGATTGTGGGGTGCGTGATGTACTATACTCTATGGGTACATGGGAGTCTTGCAATGATTCGGGTGTGGTATTCATTGTGGATGAAGAGTGCAAGGAAAAAGGAATTGCTTGGTTACTTCTTTTGGATGTTCATATGCTAGTGGGGCACAGGTTGTTCAATATGTATTGGCAGCGTATGGAGCAGAGTGGATGATTATCGAGAAGGTCCTAATGGATTCAAGATTCATATATGGTATTTAAAGATTTTAGGATTTGTGTATGGATAGGAATTGATATTTGTACTAGATTATGCCTAGACTTGTGGTACTTCTATATCATTATTCACTCCACATGGCAGTATTAGCGAGACACAAGAAACGGCTTCGGATTCGATGAAGGTCCCTTCAGAGAGGGCATTTTGGAATGAGTTAGTTTTGGGTTTGGCAGTCTATGTGACTTGGTTAAGTTAGTGGGAAATCATTATTGATGATTTAATTATGTGCAAATGGGTTCCAAAGATTTTGCGATGGTTTGGCCACAACCTGTGGTTGATGTGCTCTACAGGCATGGAGAGTCTGTTATGTGTTGTGATTTTGTTCTACGAGATTAAGTTAGTAGAAGGTTTTCGGTTTATAGGATGTTTATCCTACTTGTGAGTCAGAGTTGAGGATGGGATCCTCGTGTTTTCATATGATAGCATGATAGAGGTGGTGTGCCATGTGGGATTGAAATTTTATGGGCAATGCTGTGGTTCGATTTTGAAAGTAAGGTCATGAGTTATAGATGGCATACGGGATTTTAGATGTTTAGAGAATGTTCATATGACCTTGTATCGCCTAAGAAGGGTGTGCATATTAGGAGACGCAATGTGTTTTTGACTTGCGGTTGCTTGACTAGTATTATGATAATCGCCTAGAAGTTGACTATTGATGTTCAGGTTTTTGCTACGTGGCCTAGAAGATTTATGGAGTATTTTCTGTGAGATGATTATGTATGAGTGAGGTATTAGTTATAGAATGGTGGAGTTGGGATCGGACATGGATATTCATGTATTCTTAAGGTTTAGAGACTGGATGTTCTCAAAGGTAGACTATTCCTTGGTTGTGGACTGTGAAGATATGTTAAGCGTTCGCCAGCTGATGGTGTGTGTTATGGATAGGTTAATATGGACTTTTGGAAGGTTATTTACCTATTTTAAGACGATAGGGATTGATTTGGGGATCCATTGGTAGGCCTAATGAGAATGTGTATTCGGCATCGGATCGAGTTTGCTCACTCTTGCGCATCATTTACTGTGGGTGTGTCATCGTACGGAAAGGATGTTATTTGCACATTGATTTATTTCATATGTTGCTCTCTTATGCTATGATGGGTTGTGAGACTGCTTGACTATTCACCCGCATGATGTGGTTCTGTTCAGTCCTAGTGGCGATATTTAGAGCGAGATGGATCTTGGGATGTTAAGTTTCTTATTGCACCATAGTCATGCTTTTCCTATCTATAGTATATTGTGCTATCCGTTTCTCTATGGTTATGGTCATGCATTTTACGTGTTTGTTGTTGATACATATGTGGTTATTGATTGTGAGCATTATGGCTCGATAGGTATTCCATGCGAATCGATATGTTTGGACCAGGCTATGTGTCGTAGTGGGGTTATGTTAGGATGATATTCTTTGTTGTTATTTCATGTGTTTTTCTTCTCCCTTATGGGATGGATTCATAGTATGGTACTATTGGGGTTGTACCTGTTGGACTTGTCGGATAGTTCTCTCATTTGGTTCTCTTTCCATCTTCAATTATATTCGAGTTGTTGCTTATTGGGTGCAGATTACGTCATATGTGGCTCTAGGTGGCATGGGGTGTTACATGTATGTCAAGCAGCTTGTACTAGGGGAGATGAGGTTATTGGACCTGGAAAGCAAGCAATTGAATTGGTAAAGGTATGTTTGGAAGAATAATGTCATCAATCATCTCAGAATTTGGCACTGGTCCTTGTCGGGCGATAGAGCTTCATGGCTTGTTGACCTAGAGAGTGGTTATGCGTTTCTACGTGTATCTTTCTTCATTAGCTGTGTTGCGAAGGTTTAGAACTAGGTTTCATATGATATGAGGTATGTTGTTGGTACCGAATTTAGTAACGAGAAGTTATTACAGTATGAAGATATTACTATGAGTATATGAGTTATGTGGTACACCGTGTGATTATACCTTGGAATATGGTTATGGCATGATATAGCTTGTTTAGACTTATACAGTGTATAGATGTGAGAATCAGGCCTTATAATAAATTCCGGATATTGGAGATTGAGTTCTAAGGTTTATGGAAGTTGAAGAAACAATCTTCAGTTAGGTTGTGTTGACGCGCTTATATGGATTGAGGTGACGTGCAATCACTCATAGATATGTGTATGGTAAGTTTATGCAGTGATTTGATGGCTTACAAATGAATCTTGGCACGTTCGGGGATGAACGTATGTTTAAGTAGGGGAGAATATAACGACGAGAAATAGCATTCCGTCTGGTGGTTTGAGTTCTCGAGTAGCTTAATATGATATATTACAAATTGCATGCTTGATTGGTTTGGTTCCGGGATGATTTTAGAGTGATTTAGAATAATTAGTTCTTATCTTAGAAGCTTAAGTTGGAAGTGTTGACCAAGTTTAACTTTTGTGTATCTGACCTCAGATCGGAGTTTTGATGGTTTTGTTAGGTCCGAATGGTGATTTTGGACTTAGGCATATGTTCATATTTCGATTCGGAAGTTCCTATAAGATTTTGACTTTCATTTCCAAAAGTTAAAAGTTTGAAGGTTTGGAGAGTTTATAAGCTTGACCCATAGTTGACTTTGTGTTTATGGATATCCGTTTGAGATTCCGAGCCTTGGAATAGGTTCGTAGGTGATTTGTGACAGGTGCAAAATTTGGAGTCATTCTGAGTTGTTTAGACGTATTCGACGTAAGTTTGGAATTTGGAAATTTGATATAATTCATTAAGATTGAATTGAAGTGCGATTCGTGATTTCGATGTTCTTTAAGGGGATTCGAGGTCTCGAGTAGATCCATGTTATGTCCTGGGACTTATTGGTATGTTCAGACAAGGTCCCGAGGGCGCTGGGTGAGTTCTGCATCGGTTTCGGATGGTTTTGGCTTGGTTGAGAATGTTGGTACTTTTGTTCTCGCATTTGCAAGGTATAGGTCGCAAATGCGACTATCGCATTTGCGAGGTTTCTTTCGCAATTTAAAATCTGGGCGAGAAGGGTGATCTTTGCATTTGCGTGATGGGGGTCGCATTTGCAAGCAGTAGTGGTCTGCATTTGATGAGCTTAGTGTCACACTTGGGACATTGGTCTGTGGAGGAAGGCTTCACATTTGCGAAGCATTTGATCACTTTTGCGGATAGGCGGCTATGTTGGGACCTTCGCACTTGCGAAGGGTTGTGTCGCAAATGCGACATTGACTGGGCAGGCTGGGTTCGCAAATACGAGTCGTTGGACGCATTTATAGGGGGTCGCAAATGCGAAACTTGCAGCTGATACTTTGAGGACATTCGGGGTTTGAGCTTATTTTATCATATTTTAAGATTGGGAGCTCGGATTAGAGAGTGATTGTTGAGATATATATATATATATATATATATATATATATATATATATATATATATATATATATATATATATATGTGTGTGTGTGTGTGTGTGTGTGTGTGTGTGTGTGTGTGTGTGTGTGTGTGTGATGATTTACCACTTGGATTGGGTAAGTGTTCATCACTCGGATTTGATTATTATTCATGATTTCACCTTTGATTTTTGGCATTTGATAGTTTAATCTAAAACATAGATAGGTGGTTTTTGGCAAAACTTTTTTAAAGTGAATAATTGAGTTTTAAACATCGATTTGGAGTTGGAGTTGGATAAAAGTTGTATGGTTGGACTCGTATTCAAATGGGATGTCAGAATTAGTGACTTTTATCGGATTTTGGAGTGCAAGCCCGGGTTGACTTTTTGGTTAACTTTGGGTATTTGATTAAAGATTCGACCTTTATCGTTTGGGTTTGATTTCTATGGCATTATTCGATGTTATTGAGTTATATTTGGCTAGATTCGAGCCGTTCGAAGGTCGATCCGCGCGGGAAGGCATTTTATAGTATTGATTTGGCTTGATTTGAGGTAAGTGTCTTCCCTAACTTTGGTTGAGGGAAGTTTTTCTACTAATTGATATTGTTTGATATATGTGGGGGTGATGTATATATGAGGTGACGAACGTATATATATGTGCCATGGGCATTCATGTTCGAAGTAGATTCTAGCTTACTCTATGCCTTATTTGGTTGTGTTTACTTGATTATATGTATTATTTAACTAATCGATTATGTGAGTACAATAAACCATGCTAGAGGAAGTTGAGGCTATTGGTATCTTATGTTGTACATGATGAGAAAATCTTGAGATTTATGTTATGCTTGCCTCGGAGGTAGATACACGCATGTTATGAGCACACATTGGTACTTGTTCTTGTGTTATGCCCTGAATAGGACGTGTGCACTCTGTGAATTATATGTGATCCTTTGTATGACTACTTGAACTTGATTTCTATATTTGATTTTTCCATACTCATGTTTTATATGTTGAACCCCATTCACGCTTTTGTTGATTATATCATTGTGTACTTTATTGATAAGTTATAAGGGTATGCTTCTTGATGATGATTTGTTATTTTGAGTCATTGTGATTGTGGCACATGTGGACATATTGGGCGGATTGTTGGGTGTTGGCACGAGATTTCTATCGTACTATTGTTATTGACATTGTTGTTGTTCTTATAGGAATATTATTGAACTGGAGAGACAAGGCAAAATATTGTTATTTTGTCAGGTGGGAGCGACAAGGCGGGATATTATTAAACAGGAATGACAAGGCAGGATATTGCTATTTTGTCAGGCGGGAGGAACTTGGGGGATATTGTTATTTTGTTAGGTGGGAGCGACAAGGCGGGATATTATTTTTTTCAGGACGAAGTGATACGAATGGCTATTGAGGTTTTGTTGTGGGTACGAGGTGCCATATGTTTATGTTTCTATTTGATGGCTTGTTGTCTAAACTGAGTGTTGCCTTGATTTTGCAAGTGAATTCTTTATGAGTTGTCATGAAATTTACATGTTTTTATGTTGTATCTAATATGTTGATCTATGCCTCTGCGTTTATTTGGTTGCCAGGATGGGATTACTTGAGTTAAGTTGATATCTTATGTTTCGTTGAGTTGTTGGTAACGTAGGGAATTGATGTAAAACAAAGTTTTCACAATGCACTGATGCATTTGATTCTCGAAATGTTCTCTTAAGCTTGTTATTTGGTAATTGGTACGAAATCAGATCACGTTGGACACCTTTACTGGTGATACTCTTTATTCTGTAACTGTCTATCTAGAATATTTTCTTTGTATTATACATGTTATTGAGTTGTACAAGTTCTGCAAAGTGAGTATTTTTTACTTTAAAATCTCGTCACTACTTCTCTGAGGTTAGTTAAGATATTACTGAATACATGGGGTTGGTTGTACTCATACTATACTTTTGCATCCTACATGCAGATTCTGGAGCGGAGTTGTTGTGAAGACGGAACTTTGCATTGGAGGTGTACCCGCATGCCGGATTCATGCTACATTTGTTCATGGTAGCTTAGGATTTCATTTCTGTTTATGTAACTCTCAAACATATGTTGTATTTATTCCTTTCATCAGCTTTATAAATCTAAATCATAGTGACTCATGATTTGTATTATCAGTCATCGGGATAGTTGTATTGAACTCTTTCGCAGTTTTATTAATAATATTGATAAATTCTCATTATAATAGTAACTTATACAATTTGGCTTACCTAGCGGATTGGGTTAAGTTTCATCACGATAATGGTGGGATTTTGGGTGTATACCAAAACAAGTAAAGAAAACGAGAGACATTACCAAAAATGAAGCTATTATTCACGACCCAAATCTAGAGTTACATGACTACAAATTATTCTGTCAGTTTTGACTTGGAAATCAAGATGTTATGAATACTCAGTTCAAATTTGAGCTCGGTCCGATAAAAGATGAAGCGGAATCAAAGTTTAAAGTCGGTTGCTCAAGATGATTTTCCTGCAAAAGAATTTGCACACCCTCTCTCCTATTTTTGTTGAAATTGGTTGTTATCTCTCTAACCCCAAATCAGACCTAAAAGGTCTTTTAGTATATGGGCCAGAAGTAAAAGTGGATGGGTCCAAAATGGATGGGAAAATGTATCTCAAAATCCAACATAAGATAGCCAAGTCTGGACATAGATGTTTTGGCTACTTTTTTCAAAAAAAAAATGAAAAATATTGTTTGTTCGTGGAGTATGATCAGTTTATAAAATAAATTTGAAGACAAATTTTCAAGTTCCAAAAACTGGTTTATGCTAGTTTTTGAGTAAAAATTTCTCTTCTACTCATAAAACTTCAATAATTTTTCAAGTAAAATACATATCAAAATACAACTTCAACTTCCAAAAATTATTTTGCAGCACAACTTCAAAAACTCATTTTTTCAAGTTTCAACAAAAAATTTGTCAAAACGCTAGCTTAATTGTAGTTTTACTTGGTTCTCAAATTTGGACTATTGTGCAAGCTCCAAATATAAGCGAGGTATAGGCGTTAGCCCATTAATATCTACGGGCATTAAGACAACTTCTTGAGACTAAATGGACTGAGGCCCACAAAAATAGAAAACTTGATGGATTCTGTCAGTTTGAGCTAGAATGGATAGGAATAAAAATTAAAATGGATCTGCTTATAGTTTAGTTAACCTTTTTGGATTAACAAGTCTGAAGTAACCTTCGAACTTGGATCAAGGTTCATCTTAGTATACCTAATTTAAGATTATGCTGAACTTCTTTAGTCTTCAAAATTGTTCATTTTCACTTCACTTACTATAGGAGTTGCAAAAAGGTTAGGGAAAATTATGTTGGGAGAACAACTATTCCAAAAAGTTTATTGTGTTGGAGGAGTAGCAGACAGCCTGAAAATCTAACTGAGATACTTGAAATAAGAGATGTTTATTATTTTTGGGTCTTTTGTACTAGTCGTTAGACTATCTAGTCCTATACTTTGTGCAAAGTGACTTACTATGTATGCTGGGAGGATTTAGCCATTCGTTAATTAGAAAGAAAAACTAACCACTTTCTTTTGGAATCTTAATATTTTCAACTAACTCCAATCTCTTCAGTTTATCTGGACAAAGCCTGTCGTAGAGGCAGCAAACAATTTCTGGAATGGCTAAAAATGTAATGTTATACGAAGTGCTGATTTCCTGCTATTTGACCCTTTGCTAAAAGGGTGAAAATAGCGCTGGAGTTTTGTAAACAGTCGAAATCGAGCTCGCTTACGACATGGTAAGTTAGGCTCGGAACATGACAATCAAGGGCTGAAGAATGACCTCGAGTCCCACCGAGTTAGAACCCGAGGTTCAGAACGCATGCCGTCGAGAACATTAATTCTGTGATCCCGGAGTTGACCTTAGCCCCGATCGAGCTCGAAGAAACATTGTTAGCATGACTAACAGAAGACCAAAATATCTATGACCGGTCGAATATTACAGCGGGAATCTCAGCGTGTATCAGTAAAGAACTGGCAATCAGCTAATCAAGGGATTTTTACCTTTTATAGAATTGTACCTAAAGTAGGATTCCTCTACTATATAGGGGTCCGGTAATTCATTGGGGACATTGTAATACGCATCCCAAAGCAATACATTGTTATTATTACTCTTTAAGCTCTTGTTCTTCTGTATTCTGACACCGATTGAAGCGTACCTAGCTCGAGGGTGGCTAACCTTCCAAGGCTGGTACAATTCAATTCATGTGGTTTGCATTTACTTTGTCATTATCTATTTCAATTGCGATCTAATTTATCATTTTGTATCAAGTTAGTCCACGTATTCTTAAAACCACTTACAAATTCAATTGTTATCCGATTTTGAGGGTAAACAACTTGACGTCCACCGTGGGGCTAAGGATAATAGTGGTTATTTGAAACAAATCTCCATAACACACACTGCTTTACACTTGTTCTTTGAAGTGTCTCTAATTTCAGGTTAAAACACAAAATGTTAAACTCTCAATCAGCAGCACCCCTGCATGTTGACAATATGTCCGGTCACCATGGTGAAAATAACAACGTAGCCCCCGGTGATGAGATACCGCTCGTTGGTCACATCGTAATTCCGGTCGCGGACCCGATTGACGCTAATTCACATGTGGCTATCGACCCAAACCTGCCTACCGACCTCGAGAATAGCGTCTATGGTGGAGCCCGATTGGGGTCTCAAAATACACAAAAACACTGGAGGGTACGGGATCGGTTTACGGGTGATCTTCGAAATACTACATGCTCAACATGCAGTTATAGCTCTGTTGCAGAACCAAATCCACGCACCGAGCAGAGTTGAACCCCATCCATCCCGGGAAGTCACCCACAGGGATGAACCGGTCACAGACAGGTCGAATGAAAATGAATCGGGGACTAACCCCGAGATAATAAAAATGCTCGAGTACTGACAAAACGGATAGAATCAGGGGAGAAGAAAATCAAAGCTAATGACAAAAAGGTGGAAACCTACAATTCCAGGGTCATCCAAATCCCAAGAGCACCACTGATATTGAAAGGCCTATATTCCAAGATGTTCGTGCAAAAACCTTTTCCTCTAAGCGTGGCTCCGAAGTCGATCCCTAAGAAATTCGGTATGCCCGAAATTCCTAAGTATAACGGAACGCCCGACCCAAATGAGTATGTAACCTCCTACGCATGTGCCATCAAAGGGAACGACTTGGAGTATTATGAGATCGAGTCTGTCTTATTGAAAAAGTTCGGAGAAACCCTATCAAAAGGGGCTATGATATAGTATCACAACATACCTACTAATTCTATTGACTCATTTCCTATGTTTGCAGATTCTTTCGTGAAAGCACACGCCGGGGCCATCAAGGTCGAGACCAGGAAGTCAGACCTTTTTAAAGTAAAATAGAAGGATAGAAAGATGCTCAAAGAGTTCGTGTCCTGGTTTCAAATGGAATGAATGGACTTACCACCGGTCGCTGATGATTCGGCCGTTCAGGCTTTCACCCAAGGAATCAATATTCGGAGCTCATTGGCTTCATAGCAGTTGAAATAGAACTTGGTGGAATATCCGGCCGTCACTTGGGGCGATGTACATACCGGTATCAATAGAAACTCAAGGTAAAAAATGATCATCTTGGGCCCCCTTTCGGGTCTGTATATCCCGTCAGAACCATCGACAGAGTCAAGAGAGACATCGCTGTGAACCGAGATCGAACAGGGATCGGTATCAGCCGTATAATGGAGATCGAAGAAATAGCGGGTCCGGGCGTAACTTTATGAGAAATGACAGAAGAAGTGACCGCGGTCAGAGCAACCGGGGACTCAAGAGCAGAAACACCTTCGACAGGCCCATCAGGCCTAAAGAAGCACCGAGGTTATCGAAATACAACTTTAATGTTGATGATGTCGCCATTGTATCAGCTAACAGATGCATCAAACATACCAAATGGCCTCGACCTCTAAAATCTTATCCAACCCAAAGGGATACTAACTAGATATGTAAATATCATGGCACTCACGGCCGCATAACGGGGGATTGCTGACAGTTGAGAGAGGAAGTAGCTCAACTATTCAACAACGGGCATCTTGGAGAATTCCTGGGCGACCGAGCAAAGAATCATTTCAGGAATAGGGATTCTAACAAACATACCGAACAGAAGAACGTAAACACATCATTAACATGATCATTGGTGAGGTCGATGTCCTTCAAGGACCGATGTTGAAGCGCACCAAAGTGTCCATCACGAGGGAAAAATGAACCCGAGATTACATACCGGAAGGAACCTTGTCTATCAACGACGAGGAAGCGGAAGGGATCATGCAGCCCCACAATGATGCATTGGTAATATCTGTACTCATAAATAAAATTCGAGTTAAAAGTGTGTTAATTGATCCAGGTAGCTCGGCCAACATCATACGATCTAGGGACGTGGAGCAGCTCGGTCTACAAGATCTAATCGTGCCTGCAGTCCAAGTTTTAAACAGATTCAACATGGCAAGTGAAACCACTAGGGGTGAGATACCATTACCGGTGAACACCGTCGGGACCATCCAGGAAGTTAAATTTTATGTGATCAAAGGAGACATGAGGTACAACGCTTTGTTCGAGTGGCCTTGGATCCACAACATGAGAGCAGTGCCCTCGACACTGCATCAGGTATTGAAATTCCCAACACCCAGCGGAGTCAAAATAGTTTATGGGGAATAACCAGCCGCCAAGGAAATGTTCGTGATCGATGAAGAGATCCCAACATCCACAATCTCAACATCGGAGGATCCGAACCACATGGTCAAATACGTGGCCAAATAGCAATCACTAATACCAACCTCGATGGAATCAAAAAAACAAGGAGTAGACGAGGATGATGACTACGGGGTCCCCAGATCTTTCATAGCCCCGATGACTCCGACGCTACAAAATCAACGGTCGAGGAACTAGAACAAGGCGTATTGAGTGAACACCTACCCGATCAAAAGGTATACCTGTAGCGAATGAAGATTGTTTTGCTTGATCCCACCTTGAAATGACAGGGATCCCGCTGGAGATAACCACTCACAAACTAAGCCTGGACCCGAAGTTCCATTCGATCAAGCAGAAGAGGAGACACCAGTTCGAGGTCAAACATGCTTTCATCAAGGACAAGGTATCTAAGCTCCTTAAAATAGGGTCCATTCGGGAGGTTAAATACCCGGATTGGTTAGCAAATGTAGTAGTAGTCCTTATAGTGGGAACAAATTAAGAATATGTGTAGACTATAAGGATTTGAATAAGGCATGTCCCAAGGACTCTTTCCCTTTGCCCAACATTGATCGCATGATCGACGCCACGACCGTCCACGAGATCCTCAGTTTTCTCGATGCCTACTCCGGGTACAACCAAATACGGATGTACCCGGGTGATCAGGAAAAAACTTCCTTCATCACTAAATACAACACATGCTTCTATAACGTGATGCCATTTGGGTTAAAAAATACTGGTGTCACTTACCAACATCTAGTAAACCGGATGTTCGAGGAACAAATAAGAAAATCAATGGAGGTTTATATTGACGATATGTTGGTTAAGTCCCTGGGAGAAGAGGACCATTTAAAATATTTGCAGGAAACCTTCAGCATATTGAAGAAATACAATATGAAGCTGAACCCAGAGAAATGTGCGTTTGGAGTTGGGTTTGGAAAATTCCTCGGATTCATTCTCCCTGACCTTTTCGTATGCCTGGGCTTCTACCCACTTAGAAAAATAGTTAGTCATAAACAATATAAATTGAGCCTTACCGGGTGCCCATGGAAGAGGGCCAACGATATCCATTCCCCACTTCATGAATGGCCATGGTGACAAAACAAAATGCAGCAGCTCCCCGGGCTGATGAATCATCGGAGCGTGTCTTTGACATTCATTATATCTTCGTACGAACTCCTTCACATCCTTTTCCATATCGATCCAGTAGTAGCCGACTCTGATCACTTTTCAAACCAATGATTTGGCGCCTGAATGATTTCCACAAGTACTTTCATGGATTTCCCTCAAAACGTAATCGGTATCCCCTAGTCCTAGACATATCGCGTGTGGTCCATCGAATGTTCTTCTGAATAGGGTTCCGTCTTCGAACATGCTAAATCGGGCTGCCTTTGTACGTAGGGCTCTCAATTCTTTTGTATCCGAGGGAAGTTTTACAGTCTTAAGATATTCTATGTATTTATTTATCCAGTCCCAAGTTAGGCTCATTGAGTTAATATCGGCATGGCCTTCTTCCACTACCGATCTCATAAGTTGTACGACTGCCCCCGAGTTGAACTCATCGTCCTCGATCGATGACCCCAAGTTAGCAAGGGCATCAACCTCACTGTTTTGATCCCGAGGTACGTGTTGTAAAGTCCATTATTTGAACCAATGTAATGTTACCTGCAACTTATCCAGGTACCTTTGCATTCGTTCTTCTCTGACCGCGAACGTCCCATTAACTTGGTTTACAACAAGGAGGGAGTCGCACTTGACTTCGATCACCTTTGCTCCCAAGCTTTTGGCTAGTTCTAGACCTGCAATCATGGCCTCATATCCGGCCTCGTTGTTAGTCAATTTTATAGTCCTAATAGATTGTCTAATTACATTACCTGTTGGTGGCTTCAATACGATGCCAAGTCTGGACCCTTTTGCGTTCAAGGCTCCGTCCGTAAAGAGGGTCCAGATCCCCGAGGAGGCTCCTAAGTTGATTAATAACTTTCTTTCGACAGGTATTAGGGGCGACGTAAAGTCGGCCACAAAGTCTGCCAAAATTTGGGATTTAATGGCGGTCTGGGGTCGATATTCAATATCGTACCCACTGATTTCCACAGCCCATTTGGCCAACCGATCTGAGATCTCGGGCTTATGCATGGCATTCCTCGATGGGTAAGTAGTCACAACACATATGGGGTGACACCGGAAGTATGGTTTTAGCTTTCTTGAGGCGCTTAGCAAAGCGAGCGCCAACTTTTTAGGTGAGGATACCTAGTTTCGGCCTCACCTAGGGTCCTGCTAACATAGTAAATTGGAAATTGTGTACCTTACTCTTCCCGGACCAGGACTCCACTTACTGCTATCTCCGATACTGCCAAGTACAAGTATAGGTTTTCGTTTGTCTTTGGCATGTGAAGTAGTGGCGGGCTCGATAGATACCGCTTGAGTTCCTCCAAGGACCGTTGGCACTCTGGGGTTCATGAGAAGTTATTCTTCTTCTTTAATAGTGTGAAGAACAGGTGGCTCTTGTTGGAGGACCTCGAGATGAATCGCCCTAGGGCAGCTATGCGCCCGGTTAATCTTTGCATAACCTTCACGTTGTCCACAACCGTGATATCTTCGATCGCTTTGATCTTGTTGGGGTCGCATCATATGCCGGTTCGGAATGTCAGACGAGATCGTGTGCGACAATGGGAAATAATTCGTCGGCAGCAAAGTTAGCAAGTTTTTCGAAGATCAGAAGATCAAAAGGATCCTATCAACACCCTACCACCCTAGTGGGAATGGACAAGAAGAATCGACCAACAAAACCATACTCTAAAACCTCAAGAAGATATACAAGTCTAAGGTTCTGATATACGGTGTTGAAGCTCTAATACCAGTCGGAGAACCAAGTCTAAGGTTCTGATATACAACCAAGGAATTGAACGATAAGGCTCTGAACACCAGCCTAGATCTAGTAGATGAAAGATGCGAAGCAGCCCTTGTCCGGTAAAACAGCGGATCGAGAGATATTACAATCGAAGGGCCAACCTTCGACATTTCAATGTTGGGGACTTAGTGTTAAGGAAGGTCACACTAAACACCCGGAACCCAAATGAAGGAAAGCTGGGGCCGAACTGGGAGAACCTTATCAAATTATCGAGATCACCGGTAAAGGATCGTACAAGCTCGGAACACTGAACGGTGAGAAACTACCGAATAACTAGAACATAACTCACTTGAAATGATACTACTGTTAAGGTACGACCCCATTCATTTCCTTTTATTTATTTACATTATGAACTAACACTTGCACGCAATCATCAAAGAACGATATAATCTTTAGGCTTGAAATCACGCGTTGCACTCTTTTTCCCTTGAACCGATTTTTATCCCAAATGGGTTTTCCGATAAGGTTTCTAATGAGGCAACAGTAAATTGTGCTAACTTAGAATTGAAGGCCGATTACGAACTAGTATCGAAGATCATGACAACAGTATTCGAGGCCTCTCTACACTCGGCCCCAAACACTGGGGGGGAATCACCCTCGGATAACTATTTTAGGAAGGAAGGAAACTTTATGATTGAATGTCTCGACTCGATTGATAGGATTTAATGTAAGGGCTAAACAGTCAAATGAACCGTGCCCGCATAGACTACTCGAGCCCCGGCAAAAAACTTATACACATGTGTAACTATTACACACAAGAATAAAAAGAAGTTTCTACCTTGCGGATAAATATCATGTCCCTTAAGAATTTCTTTTTTTTCTTTTCCTCTTAAGGAATTTCTTACATTCGATCCGCTAAAGGTATCGATCCCAAGGTCTGCCTTTATCCGGGTTCAAATGATTACTCCCAATTGGGGGCTGCCATCCAAAAACAAACTCAGACGGCTCGGGCTATCGGAGCCCCAGGGCACGAGACCTATTAGGCAGTGCCCAAACCTTAAAGGCTTCGGCCATCCCCATTCGGAGACTGTTATCTTAGGCAAGCCCGAATAATTTAGGATAACAAACCTATTAGGCAACACTCGAACTAAAGTCTACGGTCATATTAAAATGGCTCAGAGATGTCCGAGACCCGTAGCAAAACATACGGCCTTTAAAATTTCATAACCGGTTTTAAAGGCTACCTTCGGCAAACTATAATCTAAAAAAACATATGTACTTTGGGGAAAACGTTTCTGGTCATACTGAACGCCCACAATGCCTTAAAGAAAATAATGTCGAAGGCGAGGCCTGTTCGAACCTTCGAACATGACCTAACTATTTTATGCTAAGGCATTTCGATCTTTGGAAAAATAAATAATAAATTAAAGGAAAACAAAATTCTTAAACTATCGAAGGGTAAAACAAGCCTTGTATATTATATACAATATTTACAAAGGCCAAATGGCCTAAACAAAAAATACAAAAGTACACAAGTACAAAAAACAAAAAAGCAAAACATTTCTACAAAGGAGTCTAAATAGCCCTGTCTTCTCCACCCCCAGGTCCATCGGAACCCTCGGAGTCTTCTTCTTCTTCTTCTTCTTCTTCTTCTTCTTCTTCGGGGTAGGCTAACTTCTTGGCCTTGGCCTCGGCCTTGAGCCCCTTAGCGATTTCTTTATCGGCCGATAGATCGAAAACCCGAGCAAGAACCTCCTTGAGGGCCTCTCTTCGCGACTGCCGCTTCTCATAATCAACAATGTCCTTCAAGCGGTCCTGGGCCGCCTCGGCGTCGGGCTTATATTGGGCCAACATCTCGTCGACATCGGCTTTAACCACCACGGCCGCCGACTTGGCCGGTTCAAGTTCCTTGGCCATAATTTCTCGCTCAGAGGTGGTTGAGCTTAGCTGAGACTGGAGTTGTTTAACCTTTTTGGCTTCACCTCGACCTTTTCTTTTGCCGCTCTAAGCTGGGCCTCAGCCAAAGCCAGCTGCGACCGAGCAGTCTTCTTTTTTGAGGCCAGGCAGTCCATCTTGCCCCTCCATTCGTTGGTCTTGGCCTTGACAGCATCCATCTCAGCTCGCAGCTGATCGACCCAATCGATTTTTTGTTGGACCTGCGGATTCCGATCGATAGTCACCAAGTATAGTTCAAAATCACTAACCTCAAAGATTTTTACCTCTTCCACTATAATGGCATGTTCTTTCTGAGCCGCGTCTAACTCGGCCCGAAAACTCTTGGCCTCTTCCTCGCGTTGCTCACTGAGAAGTTTGTACATATCTCTCTTCTCAATAAGCTCTTTGGCTTCGGCCTCGAGGAGACTCAGCTCTTCTCGATATCAGAGGAAGGTCTCGTGGTGAAGCACCAAGGCCTGCGAATACAAGGAAAAATATAAAGATCATTAAGTAACCAAAGCTAAAAAATGAAAAGGTTTGGTAACACCTTACCCGATTCAATGCATGTTGTGCTTCGTTGAACAAGCATGGAGATTCCACCTCGTTCATATTTGCCTGGTCTTCATCACTCACCAGGCATCGGAGGTAACTAGCTACCCCAATAGACGCGGAAAGGACCCGGGTATCCTCCGGAACAAAGATAATGATCGACCACTTCCGACAGGGATTAGTACTCGGGCACAGAATCGGTTGACTAATCTCAGGCTCGAGCTAAACCCACCTGTCCCCGAAGGTGGACTTCTTCTTGGTACTTCTAAATAACCTAATCTGGTGACATCCTCCGTTGAAATAGAGAGCATACCATCAAAAATGCTTTGGAGGGGATCGTTCACTCCTTGGACCCCTTCATTTGAACGCTCCTTCGTCGCTTGAGCTTCATCGAACATTAATTCCGTGAAAGAAGGCGATCCTATTATATCAACGATACCAAGTGGAGAAGAATCGGCGTCTTGAGGGTTCTCGACCCTCACTGATGTATCGACCTCTTGAGTTTGGGAGGGATTGGCCTCTATCGTCCCCATGTTCGGTTGATGCCTGTTCTTCAGGGACCAATGGCTCCCGGGCCACTAAAATTTCATCCTCTTCTGACTCGTCCCTGAGTCGGTAGAGGGATTCTGAATGAAGTATTCGGGAGCTGGATGTTTCTATTGTCTTGCGGATCAGCCTCCTCCTTGGTTTCTTTTTATCCGAGCTCGGAGAATTCGGACCCCTTTTTCTCTTCTTCTTTTAATCCTGTTTTGGAGCATGGGACTCAGTGGGAAAATCGTCACTACCGAATGGGGGCCTCATTTGGACATCCTAGAGTAAGTGATAAGTAGGGATTTTGACTGCTTATTTGCTCTCTTTTACTTATGTTTTAGCTCAAAAATGCTTAAAGATATTTCCGAGAACTAATGAAATATGCTTTCTTGCAGGAATATTGGAAAACGAGCCAAAGAAATGAAAATCAACTAAAAAGAAGTAAAACTTGGACAAGAACCAAAATAAGGTAAAAGGGACCAAAGTGCGGACCGCATAATACTGTGTGCAGCCGCAGACTCTGAAGAGCCACTGTCAGAATTCTTTCACAAAGTGTGGACCTCACAATTATTGTGCGGTCGCAGAAGACAAGGTTCAGAGAGATGTGTTTTGGGGACCTGAAGATATGCGTACTGCACAATTGTGCGACCGCAGAATGCAAAAGTGCGGCCGCACTCATAAATGTGCGCTCCGCAGAAATTTCCCATGTCCAACCTAAGATCATGAGTACGACCGCACTCAGAAATGTGTGGTTCGCACAATCAGAGAAAGTGCGACTGCACCCCAGATTTATGTGGCCGCAGAAGACCACCATATCAGGTCATCTTCAAAGTGCGGACCGCACACAGAATTGTGCGGCCGCACAACCTCCGCATGGGCAATTTTGTCCGATAATTTTAGCTAGGTATAAATAGATCTTTTTGTCATTTCTAAGTTAAGTTTTGAACTCTAGAAAATAGATAACCATTTTTCTTTACTGTTTTGGGCAACTTTGTAATAGTTTATCATTTTAACATTAGATTTTCTTCCCTTAATAATCTATTATGAAATTTATCTTAGTTTCTTCTTTAATTTCTTCATTTCCTATGAGTAGCTAAACCCTTAGCTAAGGTTATGACCCAACCCTAGTATGGGTATCTAATGGGTGATTGATTTACGGCTTGTTTATGATTGGGTATATGATATTTAGCCTAGTTCTTGCTTGAATTTAAGGATTGATGGTTGCAAACATTGATTCATGCCTGATTGAATTAGTCTCTACTTGAGAAAGAGAGACTAAGTCTAGGAAAACTTGGCTAACAAGAAATTGGGGTGAACTCGAGAAATTGATAGCCCTAATTAAAGGGTCGAATCTAGAGATAGTAAGACCCGACTTGAGCATCTATCACTTGTTTCGTGAGATACCCATTTGGACTTAAGAAAGCCAAATTGGGCAAAATCACTCAAACTACTTAGAGATATAGAGTGAGTAATCGCGTGTGATTGCTATGTTGTATCCCATCCAACCAAACATGCACTAAAGCTCTCAATCCGGTAGGTAATCAACTAGGCGGAAGTTACAACCCTAGATCTTTTATCACCTGAAAAACAATAGTACCAAAAACATTGTCCCTTAGCTTTACAATTACAAGCATTAGCATAAAAATTAGATGTAGAAAAGAAACAACTGAATATGTGGAAGTGAAATCTTGGGCACATCATATACTTAGACTAGGTATGTACCTAATCCAACATAAAGCTCTCTCTGAAATCGACCCCGACTCGCGTTGGGTATTTATAATTGCATCGACCGCCTCACAATCCCAATTAGCGGTGTGAGTTTGGGCGACATCAATTTTTGGCGCCGTTGCCGGGGATCTTAAAATGGACTTAGCTATATATTTGGTTTTGTGTGTGATTTGTCTTCCTTTACTTCTGGGTTACTAACCTTTTTGTGAATCGATTATAGGTACAAAAAAGGCTCTCAACAAAGATCCTCTCGGAAACATGACTTTGGGGGATGTGGGCGTGGAAGATGACCCAGTTGAGGAGGCTCCTCTTGAGCCTCAAGCAAATAAACGAGGTCATCCGCCTCAAGACAACATTTCCGTTCGACCCCCAAATCCACCAAGATCGGCTCCACACCGGGTGTTGCCGAATAAAAGGTATTCAAGTGCCATAGTCCTGCCCTGCATTAGGGTGGAAAACTTTCAAATCACAAATGTTATGCTCACATTACTTGAGCAACGGGGATTCTTCACCGGGGCTCCGAATCAAAATGCGTACAAACACTTAAAAGGATTTGTGGACACTTGTTAGGGGAGTAAACAGACCAACGTCTCCGAGGATGCTCTAAGGTTGAGGTTATTTCCTTTCTCTCTACGGGGGAAAGCCTTGGATTGGTTAGAAAGACTGCCAAACCATTCTATCCATACATGGGATGAATTGGCGGAAATATTCATTGCCAAGTTCTTTTCTCCCTGGCATATGGCTACTCTTAGAGACGAGATTATAGAATTCAAACAAAAAACCAATGAGCCTTTGCACGAGATATGGGAGAGGTACCTCACTATGGTGAAAGAGTGCCCGAATAATGACATGACTGAGGCTATGACTCAACAAACCTTCTACAGGGGGATCAATACTACCAATCAATGCGTGGTCAATCAACTTGCTGGTGGAAATTTCATGACAACACCATATGCCGAAGCTTGTGAAATCTTAGATGAAATGGCGGATACTTCATCGGCATGACAAAGTAGAGGAAATGTTCCTCAAGGTGATCCAAATGTGATTCACCTACACAAAGAATTGCATGATCGTAGGCAAGCAATTGCCGAGTTGACCACTATAATGAATCAATTTGCCAAAGCTCAACTTCAACAGGTTCATGGTCCTAAGCAAGTAAATGCAATGAAAGGTTTCAATATGATGGTGAACAAGCGAAGGCAAAAGGGTCAAGAAGTGCAAAACCGTGTGGAACAATTTGTGCAACATGATACTGGGTTTGACCAAGACGAATCATACAATGAGCAAGAGGAAGAAGTGCAATATGTGAATAACTACCAAGGGCAAAGAAACAACTCTCAAGGCCCGAGTCAACAACAATGGCGATCTCAAGGAAATCAAGGAAATTGGAACAATCAAAACCACCAAGGCAATTGGAGTGGTGGTTCCAACAATCAAGGTAATTGGAACAATAACAATAATCAAGGCAATTGAAACAATCAAGGAAACCAAGGAAATTGGGGTGGCAACAATCAAGGATATTGGGGAGTTATTGGAACAATAACCAAGTGAATCGGGAGTCGGGCTTTCAAAGGCCCCTGATGTATCAACAACCAAACAATCCGCCTCCTTATCCATATCAAGGTTCAAGTTCTTCCAACAATGAGATGGGACGGATTGAAAATATATTCAAACAAATGATGGAGAAAAATGTCGACTTCGATGCTCAATTAGCCTCTCACAACACTTCAATCCGCAATTTGGAAGTTCAATTGGGGAAAATCTCGCAAGCTTTAAACACTCGTCCTAAAGGGACACTACCTAGTAATACGGTGGTCAACCTGAAGGGTGGGAACAACACGGGACATGACATGGCCGTAACCACAAGGAGTGGAAAAGGTGGGGAGGCAACAACATAAAACCAAAGAAGAATTGTGGATGATGATGTAGTGATTCAAGAAGATGAAATTCCAAGCGATGTGGTTCAAGATAGTGAAGAAGTGAGAATTAATATTGGTGAAAATGTGGAGGAGGCTCAGGAAGAAGTGAACCCGTCTAGGGAACACGTGATTAACATACCGGAACCGGTAGTGACAAAGGCCAAGGCACCAATGCCAAGGCCTCTTCCTCCATACCCTCAAAGGCTCGCCAAGAAAAATAGTGAGAACCAATTCAAGAAGTTTATTAACATGATGAAGAGCTTACCCATTAATGTGCCATTGGTTGACGCGTTGGAACAAATGTCCGGTTATGCAAAGTTCATGAAATATTTGGCGACAAAGAAAAGATAAATGAATTGTGAGACTATCAAGATGACACATCAAGTGAGTGCTATTGTTCACTCAATGGCTCCGAAATTGGAATATCCTGGTGCTTTCACAATCAGTTGCACTATTGGAAGCGCTAACTTTTCCAAAGCTCTATGTGATCTAGGGGCGAGTATCAACTTGATGCCCTACTCGGTGTTCAAAACTTTGGGAATTGGGAAACCAAGACCCACATCTATGAGGTTACAAATGGAGGATCGTACTATGAAGAGACCATTGGGTATTATTGATGATGTGTTGTTTCATGTTGATAAGTTCATCCTTCCAGCGGACTTTGTGATTCTTGATTGCGAGGTGGACTATGAGGTGACTATTATTATGGGTAGACCTTTCCTTGCTACGGGGAAGGCTCTTGTTGATGTGGAAGTTGGTGAACTCACCTTCCGGGTGGGCGATGAAAAGGTGGTTTTCCATGTATGCAAATCTATAAGGTAACCAAATAGAAATGAAGTTTGTTCGTTTGTGTACTTAGTGACCGAGTTTATTGTTGATGATGCTAGTTCCATGATGAATGTTGATGATACTTTTGAGGTTGTATTGCTTAATCATGATGATGATAAGAAGGAAGGCTTTGTGGAATATGTAAATGCATTACAAGGAATGGGGTCGTATACTTATGAACCCCGAATATTGTCCTTAAATCTTGAGAACCGGAAGACTCCTCCAACAAAGCCCTCAATAGAGGAGCCTCCCACTTTGGAGTTAAATTCATTGCCTTCACATCTCAGGTATGAGTTTCTTGGCCCATGTTTTACTTTACCTGTTATTCTGTCCTCTTGATTGACTAACGTGCAGGTAGATTCTACTTTGGCGGTGCTTCAAAAGAGGAAGAAAGCTATAGGATGGACACTGGCGGATATTCAAGGTATAAGACCCGCCTTTTGCATGCACAAGATTATTTTGTAGGAAGATGTCAAACCCTCCATTAAACATCAAAGAATATTAAATAAAGCATTGTAAGAGGTGGTGAAGAAGGAGATCATAAAATGGTTGAATGTCGGGTTTGTTTACCCTATTTCCGATAGCTCGTGGACCTCTCCGGTGCAGTGTGTCCCAAAGAAAGGGGGCATGACTGTGGAAACAAATGACAAGAACGAGTTAATCCTCATAAGAACGGTCACCGGGTGGAGAGTTTGCATGGACTATAGGAAGCTCAACAAAGTCACTCGGAAAGATCATTTCCGCTTCCATTTCTTGATCAAATGCTTGATAGGTTGGCCGGACGAGCTTTTTATTGTTTCCTTGATGGATATTCCGGCTACAATCAAATTCTTATAGCTCCTGAGGACCAAGAGAAGACTACTTTCACTTGTCCCTATGGTACTTTCGCATTCTCGTGGATGCCATTTGGGTTATACAACGCACCGGCGACTTTTCAGCGGTGTATGATAGCCATCATCACCGACATGGTGGAGGATTTTCTTGAGGTCTTCATGGATGACTTTTCCGTGGTGGGAAATTCTTTTGATGAGTGCTTGGACAACTTGGACAAGGTTTTGGCAAGATGTGAGGAAACAAACTTGGTTTTGAATTGGAAGAAATGTCACTTCATGGTCGAGGAAGGCATAGTCCTCAGCCACAAAATTTCAAAGCATGGTATTGAGGTCAACAAGAAAAAAATTGAGGTGATCTCCAAACTCCCTCCCTCTACATCCGTGAAGGGAGTGAGGAGCTTCTTGGGTCATGCGGGATTCTATCGCCGATTCATCAAGGCCTTTTCTAAAGTGGTAAACCCCTTGTGTAAACTTTTGGAGAAGGATGCCCAGTTCCATTTCAATGAGGATTGTATGAAGGCATTCGAATTGCTCAAGTTCAAGTTGACAACTACTCCTATTATCACCGCATCGAATTGAAGCTTGCCTTTCGAGCTCATGTGTGATGCAAGTGATGTGGCAGTCGGAGAAGTTTGGGGCAACGTATCAACAAAGTCTTCCATCCAGTCTACTATGCGAGTAATACCATGAATGATGCCCAAATCAATTACACAATGACCTAAAAAGAGCTCCTTGTTATTGTCTTTACTATGGAGAAGTTTCGCCCGTACTTGACGGGTACAAAGATGATTGTCCACACCGATCATGCGGCGCTTCGGTACTTAATAAGCAAAAAGGATTCAAAGGCAAGGTTAATGCGGTGGGTGCTTCTATTGCAAGAGTTTGATCTAGAGATTCAAGACCGCAAGGGTAATGAAAACCAAGTGGCGGACCACTTGTCTCGTTTGGAGGAGGAGGGGAGGCCACATGACGGCCTTGAGATAAATGATTCCTTCCTCGATGAGCAACTTCTAGCCATTTCAATGACCGGGATGCCATGGTTCGCCGATTTAACCAATTATCATGTGAGTGGTATTGTACCGAATGAGTTCTATTCAAACCAAAGGAAGAAGATCAAGCGGGATTGCCTTGACTATTATTGGGATGAGTCATATCTCTTCCGGATTTTGTACCGATGGTGTGATTCGACGATGTGTGCCGGAGGAGGAACAAATGGAAATTCTTGAGGCTTGCCACTCTTCACCATATGGTGGTCACCATGGTGGATCTAGAACGGCAACAAAAGTGTTGAGTTGTGGATTCTATTGGTATACTCTTTACAAGGACTCTAGCTATCTCGTCAAGCGATGTGATGAATGTCAAAGGGCCGGTGGGATTTCTAAGAAAAATGAGATGCCCCTCAACACCATCTTAGAGATTGACATTTTTTATGTGTGGGACACTGATTTCATGGATCCGTTCGTGAGCTCTTGTGGGAACACTTACATATTGGTAGTTGTGGATTATGTGTCAAAGTGGGTTGAAGCCGTGGCTTTACCCAACAATGAAGCTCGAAGTGTGGTGGCATTTTTGAAAAATAATATCTTCACGAGATTAGGTACCCCAATGGCCATTATTAAGGGGGGATCACACTTTTGTAACTAAGCTTTTGATACCTTACTCACAAAGTATGGTGTCACTCACAAAGTGTCAACTCCCTATCATCCTCAAGCAAGTGGGCAAGTCGAAGTCTCCAACCGGGAGATCAAGAGTATTTTGTCAAAGACTGTGAATGCCAACCGGACGGATTGGTCAAAGAAACTTGATTATGCCCTTTGCACTTATAGGAAAGCTTACAAAACACCGATTGGTATGTCTCCGTATCGGTTAGTGTTCGGGAAAGCTTGTCACCTACCAGTGGAACTTGAGCACAAGGCTATGTGGGCATTGAATAATCTTAATCTTGAATGGGATGTCGCCTCCATCTTAAGGGTGGCACAATTGAATGAGCTTGATGAATTCCGGTACCATGTATATTCAAGTTCGTCCTTATACAAGGACAAGATGAAGTACCTCCATGACAAGTACATCCGAAACAAAGAGTTCAAAGAAGGTGAACTTGTGCTATTGTTCAATTCTCGGTTGCGGATGTTTCCGGGAAAGTTGAAGTCCAAGTGGAGTGGTCCATTTGAGGTTTTGCATGTAACACCCTTTGGAACACTAGACTTGAAGAACAAGAATGATGAAGTATTTAGAGTCAATGGTCACCGGGTGAAACATTATCTTGGCAAAGTTGATGATAGCCACGTTGTGGCGTTAATCCATTTCAAGTGATTGATGGTAACCTGCGTCATGCCGCGACGTTAAATCAGGCGCTTCTTGGAAGGCAACCCATGTTTCTTTTCATTTTTCATTCTCTTCCTTTTTAGATAAGCTTTGTATTGAGCTAACTGGTTGTGAAGTAATTTGTAGGAATGAGTGTGCATTGCAGGTACTGTGATTGAAAAATTGGCCAAGTTTTGAAAAAGTGCGGACCGTACATTTATTGTGCGAACCGCAAAATTATGATTGCAACCGCAGAGAAGACTCTGCGACCGCACAATTCTTTGTGTGGCCGCACAACTAGAGACCCAAAAATATGAACTCTCTGAAGTTTTGAGTTGTAGAGAATAGGCCAATCTGCGGCCGCACTCACTTTTGTGCGGACCACAGAATCTCAGCAGAAGTCCAGGTAAAGAGTGCGGACCGCACTCAAAATTGTTCGGTCGCACTCAGCTCACTTTGTGACCGACTTGGTCAAACTATAAATAGGGCTTTTGAATACTATTCACACTTTACACTCTCTGAACTTTTGAGCCCTAAGAAAACACTGTGCATAACAAAATAGTTCACACTTCATAATTAATTCATCAAGTCTAGATTCTCACTTGCATTCCTTCATCACTGGTATGTTCAATCCATGTTAGACTTTTTCCATTTTTCTTAATTTTTGTTCTTGATTAGTTTAGTTGTTTTTTGGGACTAAAAATGTCAAATATTCTTCATATGTGCTTAAAACCATGTGGGTAATTTCATGTATGTTCATTGGGGACTGGTAGACTATTGATCATGTTTGTTTGCAAATACCATGTCTAATTTGTGAAAACATTCCAAGAAACCTAAAGTCGCTGTCGTATGTTTTCAGGTCACACACAAAATTGTGCGGTCTGCAGATCTGTCGATTAGGGCAAACATGTGCTTGAAAAGTGCGGACCGCACTCAAAATTGTGCAGTCCGCAGAAAAAGTTATGCCACCGCACATTGGAACTTCAGAGAACCAGTGTCTCAACTTGGAATTGTGCGGCCGCACTCAAAATTATGTAGTCCGCACTTCAGCATATGCGTCCGCACTCAAATTTGTGCACTTCAGGGTGTGCGACCGCATTTTAAAATTGTGCGGTCCGCACATGTCAATCTGCGGCTGCACTCAAAATTGTGCGGTCCGCACTGTCTCTTCTGTAAATTATTGTCCTGCAACTATACTGCAAATGTTTAACCTGTTTTGAACTCCAACTGACTTATGTGCCTTGTATTGCAGACAATGGTTCGTTCACGAGGTTGAGGCGATACATCCAAAGGGAGAGATAAGACCTCCCGAGGCAGAGGAAAGGGTACTAACCCACTAGGAGTGCAATCTAAAGTAATCGCCAAAAAGCCGACCACTGATAGAGGTAGGGCCACAGAGCCCTCTGAATCTAGTTCCTATGCCCCATCTAGGGAAGCCTCCGAGGGTTAGTCAATAGAGGTACAAACTAAGGCCCAGTCCCGACCACCACAACCCACTGGGAGATATCAATTGTGCGACGAACCCTCCACTACAGCAAGTTTTTCTGAGGGTTCTGATGCCGGTAGCCAGGGTTCAGAGCCCTCCTATACACCTACTCCTCCGGCACCAGTGGCAATAGATGATGATGATGATGGTAGAGGAGGTGACACTCGAGTGGGTGGCCTAGAAAGGTCTAAGAAGAAGGAAGCATGGGAGGATCGGTTTGTGAGTTTAACAGCCTTCACAAGGTTCAGAGAGTGGTGGCCCCAGAGATCGCTAACACTTGAACGACAATTCTTAATGAAGAATTTGGATAAATACAATCCAAATGTTCTTCGACAGTTCCGAGAGCAAAATAAGTGGATGTGATTTACCCAAAGTGTCATCGATGCAAATAAGCACGTGGTACGGGAGTTTTATGCCAATGTGGCACACATCAAGAATGGTGCCAAAGTGACCAAAGTGAGAAAATTGAAATTCAGATTTGACCCAATCACTCTGAACACTTACCTGGGACTCGAAGAGGTAGAGGCAATCCTGTACTTGGAGAAGCTTGCTATGGGTGATGCAGCTCGCCCTTGGCTAGCAGAGATGTTGGAAGCACCAGGACCACCCTAAATTGTGAAGAAAAAGGGTGGAAGACCTTTGTGTGTAGCCGTATCGATCCGAGCAGAAATGAGAACAATCTTCCTCTTCCCCGAGCAGTTTTGGTGGCTTCGATAATAGTCGGGTACCCAATCAATGTGGGTGCCATCATGTCGGCCAACATGACAGTATCAATCCGAAAAGGTGAAAGCTTTTACCCATGTCCCAACACCCTCAAAGAATATGTCAACGATGCAAAGGTGGAGCCAAGGACATTTGATATGAAAGTGAGGGCTAAGAAGCCCTTCTCATGGTACCACCTACAAGGTGCGGACAACCCACAATTCAAGGGTAAGGCCACTACCACCATTGGTCAGTCTGATGAGCCATCAGTGGTGGGTACAAAGTCTGCTGCTGAGCCATCTACAGCTCCCATACCTCCTACGGCAGCCGAGCCTTCCACCGGGACAGCTGACTTGCCACCATCATCATCTTCTACACTATCAGCCTTAGTACTAGTACCAGCTTCATCCACTTATCCACTCACTGTGCTCCGTGTCTCCCAGACATTGGCAAGTCTCAACAAGTGGATGCAGACAACCACTTCTAAGTTGTCTGACATATCCAGCGTTGTTGCAGCACAGTCTTCTACCTCAGCAGCACCATAGGTCCCTCCATCAGTGGTGGAAACATTGAAGAAGATTCTGGAGAACTAGAAGACCATTATGGATACATTGGTGGCTCATGGGGGAGCTATTGGGGAGATGGGCAAGCAGGCAAAGAAGATGAGGAAATTCCAGGCTTCAAAGAAATCAGTGGAGAGAATGAGGAAGGAGGTGACGAAGATCGCAGTCGCGGGTGATTTGCCATTTGACCTACTGATGGAGATAGAGCCATCATTACCAGCAGACCCAGCAGCACCATCAGCAGAGGCACCAGCTGGCCAGTCTGACGAGCCAGATCTTGCTGCCCACACTGCTGAGGAGATGCTTCAGATGCTCGCCAACCATGTTGTTCCCCAGCCATATGATAATGAGATACAATTGGAGGAGCCCGAGGGTGGTGATGCTAACGGTCACCCTGAGACCACATAGGGAGTTTTCTATACTCTCTACCCTCCCTTATTTTGATTTTGCTAAACATTGAGGATAATGCATGTTCTTATTCAGGGGGTGGTCTCTTTTGGTTTGATTTGATGACATTGGCATGTAATAACTTTAATACTCTTTTTCTTTTATCTCTATTTTCTCCCTCATTATGTATATATTCATCCCTCTTGTATATATTCTATTTCTCTCGGTCTATATATTCATTTGCCTTACTTTCAGTAGTTTATTTCATAACTTCTTCATTTTGTTTTCTTAATAGTATAGCTTCTTAGTTACTTTAATAGCTTCTTTTTTATTTGTTAGCTCCTTTTTTATTTGTTAGCTTCTTTTTATGTTTAAGTGAACAATAAGACTTTGGTTTTCTTTATGCCACGGTTCTTTCCAAAGGTGGGTTTTGTGTGAACCGGGTGGCTCTTCCCAATGGTGGATGGCGTGACAACCTTCTTAAGGGATCGAGTCCGTTCTTGATGTTTAGGTAGAAACAGTAGTATTAATGAATAAATAAGGGTCAAATATGCTTCACTTGGTACCAACACACTTAACTACACGCTTATAGTTAAAAACAAGTTTCTGAAAAGAAATGGCTCTAGTTAGTGACCTTGTGACTCTTGTGTTGACTTAGGCAATCATCGGGTGGTTTAGTTGAACCATTAGCGATTTTCAATCCTAAATGCGGTTGTTGTGGGACGTTGACTCTATTCTCTTTAACAATCTGGTTGTGTGAGAAGTGAGGTATTTTGTTACAAGTCCAAGTACTTGTGCGAATAGTCTAGAACTTACCCCGAATGTGTTTCTAGGCAAAATTCTAAGTTAGCTTGGCTTGAGAAATGATTGTAGGCTCTCCTTGACCCATTTTGAAACCTTCCATGGCCCATCAATGATATCATCATTAGTCAACCCTTTTAAGCCTAAAGCCTCTTTTATTCGATAACACGTTACAAGCCTTTACCCATTTTATAGTGACCCTCTCTTGGCACCTAAGCTTTCTTTAGCACTCATGAGAAACAAATAGCGAAAACATAAATTTGGGGGGGGGGGGGGGGAGAGACGAGGAGTTTAAAGATGGTATCAAGGCACAAAAAGAGAAAAGCAATGAAGAAGAGTAAAGGCAAAGAAAAAGAAAGAACAAAATAAAAATACAAAAAAAAAGTGAATAATGTGAAAGGGTTGAAAAGATTCAAAAGAAAGCAAAAGTGCAAAGCATGGAGAAAACAAAGAAGGAGAATATAAATAGCATGACCAAGAAAGAGTGATGTCAAGTCTCTCTAGTTCTCCTAAGGAAAACGAAAATGACTCAAAGAGTCGGCAAAATATGAGCCACAAAGAGAAAATGGAGTGCTAAAGGAATAATAAACCAATTCCATTCCAATATTTCCCTCCTTAGTCCAAAAGCCTTCATTACATGTCGAAAAAGCCCTACGTGATTTCAAGTCGGGTAAACTTACATTAGTGGTGATCTACATGAGGGGCAAGCATATGGTACTTAGAGCCGGGCTTGTGACATTCTTCTGAGAGTGATGAGTGAACCTTTCTCGATTCATTGCATTGAGTGCTATATTCATAAGTGAAATGAGCTTCCGGAGAGTATAGGAGGAGAAGTTTGGGATCCACAACAACCTATATGAAAGTGCGAACTTCCTTAAGGAATTAAGTCAACTCTTGATGCTCAAGCGTCACATTAGAGCTATTTGTTCTTTAACATTCAAATCATAGGCTTGTTAATGATTCATGAGTGTGTGGGTAATTGTTAGTCCCAAATTGATATGTGTTTGATTCAGCTTAGGCCAGCTGAAATAGCCATTTTCTAGCGGTGGTGGGAATTGCCTTAATTGCTTGAGGACAAGCAAAAGCTTAAGTTTGGGGGAGTTGATAAGTAGGGATTTTGACTGCTTATTTGCTCTCTTTTACTTACGTTTTAGCTCAAAAATGCTTAAAGGTATTTCCGAGAAATAATGAAATGTGCTTTCTTGCAGAAATAGTAGGAAACGAGCCAAAGAAATGAAAATCAACTAAGAAGGAGTAAAAATTAGACTAGAACCAAAACAAGGCAAAAGGGACCAAAGTGCGGACTGCACAATACTGTGTGCGACCGCAGATTCCTAAGAGCCACTGTCAGAATTCCTTCACAAAGTGCGGACCGCAATATTATTGTGCGGCCGCAGAAGACAAGGTTCAGAGAGATGTGTTTTGGGGACCTGAAGATGTGCGGACCGCACTATTATTGTGCGGCCGTACTCATAAATGTGTGGTCCGCAGAAATTTCCCATGTCCAACCCAAGATCAAGAGTGCGGCCGCACTCAGAAATGTGCGGTACGAACAATCAGAGGAAGTGCGGCCGTACCCTAGATTTATGCGGACACAGAAGATCACCCTGTCAAGTCTGCTTCAAAGTGCGGACCGCACACAGAATTGTGCGGCCGCACAACCTCCGCAGGGGAAACTTTGTCCGATAATTTTAGTTGGGTATAAATAGATCTTTTTGTCATTTCTAGGTTAAGTTTTGAACTCCAGAAAATAGATATCCACTTTTCTTTACTGTTTTGGGCAACTTTGTAATAGTTTATCATTTTAACATTAGATTTTCTTTCCTTAATCATCTATTATGAGTTTTATCTTAGTTTCTTCTTTAATTTCTTCATTTTCTATGAGTAGCTAAACCCTTAGCTAGGGTTGTGACCCAACCCTAGTATGGGTATATAATGGGTGACTGATTTAGGGCTTGTTTATGATTGGGTATATGATATTTAGCATAGTTCTTGCTTGAATTTAAGGATTGATGGTTACAAATATTGATTCATACTTAATTGAATTAGTCTCGACTTGAGAAAGAGAGATTAAGTGTAGAAAAACTTGGCTAACAAGAAATTGGAGTGAACTCGAGAAATTGATAGCCCCAATTAAAGGGTCGAATCTAGAGATAGTAAGACCCGACTTGAGCATCTATCACTTGTTTCGTAAGATACCCATTTGGACTTGAGAAAGCCAAATTAGGCAAAATCACTCAAACTACCGAGAGGTATAGAGTGAGTAATCGTGTGTGATTACTATATTGTATCCCGACCAACCAAACATGCCCTAAAGCTCTCAATCTTGTAGGTAACCAACTAGGCGGAAGTTACAACCCTAGATCTTTTATCACCTGAAAAACAACAATAGCAAAAATATTGTCTCTTAGCTTTACAATTACAAGCATTAGCATAAAAATTAGAAGTAGAAAAGAAGTAACCGAATATGTGGAAGTGCAATCTTGGGCACGTTATATACTTAGACTAGGTATATACCTAATCCAACATAAACTCTCTGTGGAATCAACCCTAACTCGCATTGGGTATTTATAATTGCATCGACCGCCTCACAATCCCAATTAGTGGTGTGAGTATGGGCGACATCAGTAAACCTGCAAAAAGAAATAAAACAAGTAAGGACTTAATCATACAAAAGGGAAACCAAATATTACTCATGAAAGAGATCTCACCGTACGAACGGGCCTCCCATCGGCCCTTTGAAATCTTGCGCCACGAGCTCTCAGAATAAAGCCTTTGTGAGATAATGCCCTCGACCCACTCCTTGAGTCGAGGAACTGCGTGCGAGATCCAAGCAGCAGTTGCACCATCACAGAACACCGATAAGAAGGAAGGAAAAGGGAGATAAATAAAATCTTGGAAGCAAAATTATATACTAACGTGACATGTTTGACTTCTCAAGGAACGGCATGTGCTCAGCCGGGATCAAATCCAAAGTCCTCACTCGGACGAAATGGCCTAGCCAGCCTCAATCCCTATCTTCATCCATACTCGATAACGGAGCCTTACTGGCCCGACGGGCGAGCTTAATTAGTTCCCCCGGTAGAGTCGGGGACTGTATAAATGCATGAGGTGGTCGATAGTGAAAGGGAACACTTCGATCTCGCTTACAAAGAAATGGAGAAGGATTACGATCCTCCAGAAAGAAGGGTGAATTTGACCAAGGGTTACATCGTATCTTTTGCAAAAGTCGACGATAACCGGGTCCAAGGGGCCCAACGTGAAGGGATAAGTGTAAACACTTAAAAATCCCTCGACGTGGGTGGTGATGGCTTCGTCAGGTTCGGGAACCACCACATGTTTGTTAACCCAGTTGCAATCCTTTTTGACTTTGGAGAGAATATCCTCGGTGATCGAGCAGATGTACCTCGAGACCTCCTCACACCGGCCTAATATAGAGGAGGGCTTTTCGACTTTAAAATCAGCATTGACCGGGCACCCCCCCCCCCCCCCCCCCGGGATGAATATTTTTAGAGGAGGTTCTGGTATTGGTTCCTCGATAGCAGTACGTGAAACGGTCTCTTCGGTAGCCGGCCGCGAGGTAGAAGGAGTTTCTTTTTGGGGAACGATTTTGAAAGTTTTTGCCATTTCTTTATGGAGAGGAAATAAGGGAAAAGAGGAAGTTAAAAGAGTACACTCGATGGTTTGAGATAAAGAGGAATGAAAGTTCTTATAAAATATCTCAAAGTAACGAGAATATAAGTGCTTGGAAGTATTGAAATTTCTTAGGAACGAGGGTTGAAGGTTTAGATGTAAAGTTTGAATGAACAAATGAGGAGGTATTTATAGTTTTCCAGCGACGGTTCATATCTAGGAGTGGCCGACCAGCAACTAACAAGCATTTAATGCCATTAATACTTGACTGACGAAATATTTCGATAGTTTTGTCGTTTCTGTCACGAGGTATCGAAGTCAGTATTGGAAGCTCATGTCGTTTCTCGTCGTCTACTTTTCGAAAAATGAGGGGATTATCTGTATACAGTCGAAATCGAGCTCGCTTACGACATGGTAGGTTAGGCTCGGAATATGACAACCAAGGGCTGAAGATCGACCTCGAGTCCCACCGAGCTAGAACCCGAGGGTCAGAATGCCTGCCTTCGAGAACATTGAGTCCGTGATCCCGGAGCCGACCTTACTCCCGATCGAGCTCGAAAAAATATTGTTAGCATGACTAACAGAAGATCAAAATATCCTTGATCGGTCGAATATTACAACAGGAATCTCGGCACGTATCAGTAAGGAACCGGCAATCAGCTAATCGAGGAATTTTTACCTTTTATAGAATTGTACATAAAGTAAGATTACTCTACTATATAAAGGGGGTCTGGTAATTCATTGGGGACATTGTAACACGCATCCCAAAGCAATACATTGTTATTATTTCTCTTTAAGCTCTTGTTCTTCTATATTCTGACACCGATTGAAGCATACCTGGCTCGAGGGTGGCTAACCTTCCAAGGCTGATACTATTCAATTCGTGTGGTTTGCATTTACTTTGTCATTATTTATTTCAATTGCGATCTAATTTATCATTTTGTCTCAAGTTAGTTCACGTATCCTTAAAACCACTTACAACTTCAATTGTTAACCGATTTTGAGGGTAAATAATTTTACGGTGCAACTTTCTTTATTCTTACTCAATCTTTTAAATGTGCTTTGCTCACTCTTCAGGAGATAAGTAGCGATTAATTACAATAGTACAGGAAAGAGGCTACAAATGTTAGATGAATTATGTTACTGAGTATGATCAACAAATAATTGTGAAGAAGGGATCAGAGTGAGCACTTAGCTGATGTTTATATTGATTGGAATATGATCTCTACCTGCATGGTAGCTCAGTTTTTGCTCTGTTTCCTCCTAGTTTTATAAGAAAAAGTGGTAGTAGTTACTGAACAAGTTACTTATCAAATTAAGCCTTTGTTTAAAAAAGATATGCCAGTTGCTTTAAAAATTGTAGACCTCAGAAACTGAATCATGTTATATATTTCTGTTTTCGGTATTAACTTGAATAGTTCTGATGTGACTAGCGGAATAGCTTCACATTCTCAGGGCATTTGTGTGTGAAACTTACTAGAGCTATCTGGAAAACATTAATTTACATGTTCTATCATTGATGAAGCTAAGATGCTGCAATACACAAAACGTTGCACTGGTCCTTCTATTCATTTGTATTTTTGCTTGTGTAGACCCTAAAATGGCATATATATATATATATATATATATATATATATATATATATATATATATATAACTGTGGAATTTTGATTTTGATTAAAGACTATATATGCTAATAAAATATTAGTAATTACATGTGAATAGAAAAACTCAGATTTGAAAGAATGATTTAAGTTGAGAGCCGGGGAGGTTTTGCCTGGTATTTTCTTGAAGCATATGTTGAACTCACATGTTATACTGTGCAGGGCTGGAGCTGGCCCTCATTTTCCGGATCGTAGTTAAGGTTTAACATTTATTTATAGTATAAATATAAAATGTATAACAGTTGAGCAAAGCAAAAATACCTTGGCATCTTCAAACTAATAAACAAGTCTGGAATAGGAAAATTTCATAATTCCTGCATATATCGAATGAAGGACCAAGTTGAGTACAGGTTGCATGTGGCTTTTGCGTTGATTAAGGGGTCTTTTGACATTGATTTTATTTCATAATAATCAGGACTATTTCCAGTTATGGAATCCAACGTCGTCCGTACAAGCATCTGAAATAAACTAAACCAAAATTGCGTAAGATCTCCAGTTGAGATGAAGTCAGGGGCGTATGCAACGTACATTTATCGGGTTCAACTGAACCCAGTATTTTCAGCGCGGAACATAAATTTATATATAAAAATAATTAAATTTACAATAAATAATAGATATAAACACATAACTTTAAAATACAATGGATTCAATGTTAAAATTTTTAAATATGAACTCATATAATTAAAATCTTAGATCCGAAACTCGATGAAGTGGACAATGATTGATGAATTAATGGAGTATATTTTTCTGAAGATTTGCCAGTTCAACTTTATTAAGTAATTCATGCCAACTGCCAATCACATGACAGCTTATTTTCATACGCGTCAAATCAGATAAAAAGAAAGAAAGAAAGAATGTTCGTCGTATTAAAATCGGAATTCCTCGGGGGCGTGACCGAGAATCCGAGGGGGGCAGAAATTTCTTCTTGTAAAACAAGTGGCACCAAATATGGATCCTATTTTGGTTACATTTCTTTATTTTGGGGTGAGTAATTATTTTCCGGGGAATCATCCTTATCTGCTAATTTTTTTTCCAGGCAAATAAACACAAATGCGAGGTGGCCAATTTTACTTACAGCTAAAAAGAATGAAAAAGTAGAAAGAAACAAAGTTAGGAAAGATACTATGGACAGTCGGACATGACGAATGTATAGTATATTTGTCTGACTAATAGCATAATCAGCATATTCCTTACAAGTCTTTGTCAAGCCCACAAAATATGAAAAAGAGTCAATCCAACAATTTATTGAAAAATATAAGCAACATTCGTTGATATATGTAATGCTTCCTACCTCCTCCATCCTAATTTATATGATATAATTCGAATTACTAGTATTAAACTTAATAATTTTGACCGTAAAAAATTAAATATAGAATCTTTAAATTTTTAAAATAAAATTAAATACTATAAATCACAATAATTAACAATTCAAAACATTTAAAAGAGATTAAAAAATCACACGCAATTCCGATTGAATCACTTAATTGGGACAGAGGGTGAAGTAATTTAGCACCTTTGCTCCGTCAGCAGTAACATATATTCTCTTTTCTTGTCCTGTCACGCCGCCTAGCTACTCATATTTGTGTCTTCTCATAGTTTATTTATGTTATCTGTTTCAATTGCATTCTCCTTTTCCTTCTATTTATGAGTATGCTAACATCATGAGCATTAGTATTATTATTCCACCTTTCTCTCACACTGTTCAGTGGCAAGACACATTCTGATTCATAGAAGAATGTTAGGGCTTTCATAAAATGTACTTAAGATGGAAACGAAAGAGGAAACAGGGTAACAAAAGAAATAAAAATTTAACCATGCGTTTGCCCCAATATCAACTCAAATTAACAAAATACGAATGACATTCAGACTATGATTAATTTTGAATATAAGCAGATTCACTATTTTCCGTTAGAATTACATATAAAGTTATTAAAAAATTTGAAAATGTTATATTTATATTAACTATTAATACAAAGGAACAAAGAGTGAAACCTACGTACTGGACGTCCATTGGCTTAAAATTTGGAATTTGCATCTGTACATTTAGATGTCAAATATATCGAATGGAAAATGAGATAAGGACAATTGCATAACGTTCTTAATCAAGCGAAGAAAATATGGTATATATGCTTCTCCTAAGTCTTCAAAATTTTCCAAAGTTGACTTTGTTTACCTGAAAATTTGAATAGAGTTAAATTTATGTATAGTTCTAAGGATATGTGATATAATTTAATACAAATCGTATAGAGAAATAGAAATACGTGTATTCTTGACTATGAGAATGAGAATAGTGAGCAAGAAGAACGAATAAGATAAAGTGAAATAAGCACAAGGGGATATCTTTCAAAATGAGAAGAAATCTTTTGTTACAATATGTCCCTCTGCTTACAATCCATCCCCCCTTATTGTAGAGTGATCCTACTTTATATACAATAAAAAAAATACGTACTGGAGAGCCTATGATGTATTGTCTTTTCCCTAATTTCCGTCAGGATTCTCTCCCTTAGTGCAGCTGTAACGACCTTGTCTGTGAGCTTCGATACTGACTCGAACTCGATATCGGGTCGAGCCATCGGCCTTGACTCGAGCTCGATCCTGACTCGGAGTCTTGATATTCGGGGTGGGTATTGGTCGGGCTGTGCATCTCCGACAACCTTTTGCCTCGTGGTTCGATTTGGTCATGGACCCGATAATGATACCGAATTGATCCTTGATCGAACTTGGAGCTCGAATCCTGAAGCCCTTTCTTCGGACCTCGACCTGACCTTACGTAGATACTTTTCGATCGAAGTATTGTTATCTCGACCAATCTGTACGACTGACTTAATAGGTTTCGACCGCATACAAATAGTCCCCTCGTTTCTCGGGAAGGATGTGACGAGAAACGACATGATTTCCAACTGTATGATTAGACATGTGTTGACATCAATATTGAGTCTGACCATGACGTACGAGGTAGTTGTCCTGTCGGTTCAGCTTACCGAGGCATTTAATGCATGTCAGTCGATGTCAGCCATTATGTGAGAATGAACCGCCTCTGTTTAGCCCATAAATAGCCCGTCCTAAATCAAACTTAATTTGTTACCCTAATAAAAAAAAAACCCAAATTTTCTTACTCTTTCCGCCCACATTTCGTTGTTGGTAGAGCCACCTCCATCAGCGTTTGACACCATAATTCTTTTATCCTCCTTTGCTTTTCTTTTCCTTATACCTTATGGCAAAAACTTCAAAAATCATACCGCAGAAGAAGGAGAAAGCTTCCTCTTCCCGACCGTCCGGCGACAAGGCACCGACGGAACCGCTTCCCTATGAGTATGCTCCTGGCCCGTGTATTCTAAAGGCCGATTTTAAGGTTGAGAATCCTTCATTTGTTCCGGGGCGATGTGAGTATGTGTCGATGTATATGTTTCGATAACAGAGGGCCATCTCGAGGCCATGAGGAAGGACTGCAACTGGGGTCCCGAGGTTGTGCTGCAAATTCCTTTTCCCGAGGAAAGCATCATCACTCACGTAGAGGGATTTTTAAGTGTTTACACTTACCCCTTCACGTTGGGTCCCGTCGATCCTGTGATCATCGATTTTTGCAGAAGATATCAGGTCACCCTCGGTCATATTCATCCTTCTTTATGGCGCATAGTAATCTTACTTCGCTTCTTCTCCAACAAGGCCGGGGAGCTGGATTTCACCCTAAACCACCTAATACGATTATATCGGCCTCAAATCTTTCGAGGACTAATCAGGCTCCATCATCGGGCATCGAAAGCTTTAATGTCGAGCATCAGATCGGGGTTGGATGGGCTGTTATATTCGGGTGAGGACCCGTGACCTTATCCCGGAAGAGAAGATGTCGTTCCCTGAGGAATGAAATTTCGATCGTAAGTGATTTTCATAAGGCGTTGCTTTTCGTATCTTTTTATGACTTTATCTGATACCTCCCTCCAATATACAGCTTCCCCTTGGATGCTACAAGCGGCACCCAACCTCGAGGATTGGGTTCAGAAGTTAGCCTCGACTTCATTTTATGCCGAACGCGCTTGGCGTGATTTGGCGAAAGGTAGGTGGAAAGCCAAGAATCATGGTAAGGGTCACTTCTCATGTTTTTCGAAACTTGTTTTATGCTCCATTCATTACTGACTTCCTTTCATGCAGGCGTAACCAAGGATGCCATTTTGAGGCCTTCGAGTGGTGAGGAAGGAACCAAGTCCCTAGTTCCGAGACCGGGGAAACATAGAAAACGGAAAATTACCTCTCAATCTGAGGACCCTAAACCCAAAACTCGAAGGGTGAAGAAAAAGGCAATCGCTCTTACGATGGACTCGGTCCAACGACTGAGAAAAGAAGAAGAAGAAGAAGAAGAAGAAGAAGAAGAAGATTTGGCACTCGTGGTCCGATATGTGAAAGCCATCGATGTCGTCAGACCTTCTGAGCCGATGACAGCTACACCGGACGGGGCCGATTCTGATAGCCCGAATGTCAATCAGTGCATCTCGAGCGATTTATCTCGGGACCATGACAGTGGGCCATCTCTTCCAACCTTTTTCGAGGAGGCGTTAAGGGAAGCTCGAGAATTGAAGACCCCCAATATGGGCGGAGGCTCTAGTATAGGGGACCCTTTTCGGGATTGATTTGCTGGAGTCGATGATGCCTCCGATATTAATGAAGCTTCTATTCTCCTAGAAGAGGCCCAACGTTTCATTTCTCGGGTAATGATTTTACTGCGCTTGGTTTCTTCGTTCTTTTCTAAACCTGACTTGTGTTTTTTCCCTTTTGTGTAGGCCCTTAGCAAGTTTCGAGCCGATCTCAGCCAGTATGAGGCCGAGCTTCAAAAGGTCTCGGGGGAGAGAGATGCTCTGAAGCTTCTTTGTGGCCAAAAGGAAGAGGTTATAAAGGACCTCCAAGCAGATTTGGCCAAGGCTCGTGAAGAAGAGGCCGAACTGGATAAACAGGTGAGCATCATGCTTTTAGAATATGGATTCGACACAACTGTGGAAGCTAACCCTTCGTTATCTCAGCTACAACAAAAGGTTGAGAAGATCGGGTTGCTTCGGGGAGAAGTCGATCAGATCAAGGCCGAGTGTGATCGGTGGAAGGCGACTATAGACAGCCTAGCTGCAGAAAAAGAAACCATCTTGGCCAAACTATTATCGGCCGATGTTCAACTTCGGGGTGTCAAGCAAAAACGTTTGACCCAAGCCAGGAGGATCGAGGAGCTTGAGACAGGCTTGGCCAAGATGTCAAGGCTATGTATCAGGAAGTCATAGTGGACAAGTCCATTGCTGTGTATCGGACCGATGTCAAGGCTGCTCAAATGCAGCTAAGGGAGGCTTTTGATCGGGAGCAACAAGTTACTGACTTGGCAAAGTACCAATCTCGGAGGGAAACCCTCGAGGAAATCCATACTCGAGGTTTTAAACTTTTCGAGGAGATCACCCAAGCTAAGGCGCTCGAAGCTTAAGCCAGGCAGCTTGTCTCTTTTGACGACGACGATGATGATGAAGAAGGTAGCCGGGGCGGGTCCGATGAAAAGCCTAAAGAAGAAGCAGCTCCCGAAGGAGATTTTGACACCGGTCGTAGTTAGGACTTAGTTTCTCTTTTGCAAACTTTTGACCAATCTCTTTGTACATACCCCCTTTTGTTAATAATAAAGCTTCTTTTGAATGTCTTCTCATTTTCATGCTCGAACGTGTTTTTGCTTTTGTGAAGACTTTGTTATTGCAACCTAATTTTACAACGGTTCTTCGAGCTGAGTTATCTTGAATTTTGGAGTAATGGAATACTTTCGGTCTATTCTAAGCGAGAACAGAGCCTCAAACTCTATCTGTGTTGGTCCCTAAGCTTAATAATTGAGTGAGTGATTATTTTGAGCTTGAAGTAATATAGCCCTTAGGCTTAATGATTGAGTGAGTGATTGCTTCTAACTCGAACTCGATGTATCTTAGCCCGTAGGCCTTTTATGATCAAGTGAGTGGTTCGCTCGAACTCGATATAAGATAGCCCTTAGGCTTAATGATTGAGTGAGTGATTGTTTCGAACTCGAACTCAAAGTATCTTAGCCCGTAGGCTTTTTACGATTGGGTGAGTAGTTCGCTCAAACTTGATGTAAGATAGCCCTTAGGATTAATGATTGAGTGAGTGTTTGCTTCGAACTCGAACTCAAAGTATCTTAGCTCGTAGGCTTTTTATGATCGGGTGAGCGGTTCGCTCGAACTCGATGTAAGATAGCCCGTATGCTAAATGATTGAGTGAGTGATTGCTTCAAACTCAAACTCAAAGTATCTTAGCCCATAGACTTTTTACGATCGGGTGACCGGTTCACTCGAACTCGATGTAAGATAGCCCTTAGGCCTAATGATTGAGTGAGTATTTTCTTCGAATATGAACTCAAAGCATCTTAGCCCGTAGGCTTTTTATGATTGGGTGAGTGGTTCGCTCGAACTCGATGTAAGATATCCCTTTGGTTTAATGATTGAGTGAGTGATTGCTTCGAACTCGAACTCAAAATATCATAGCCCGTAGGCCTTTTGATGGTGGTTGGCCCTTAATCCTTTTTGAATCATGAAGTAGGAAGATCTTTTCAAAGTAAGAGATATCTGAGAAGAAGAAATTTTCCTTTTATAAGTCATTATACATATGTTTGTAACTTGTGCCAGAGTTCGAGCAAAACTACATGGGCATGGTTCGTTTTGACCATTTGGCCCTTACACTTTTCTCTATCGAGACCCTGCTCGACATGAATTTGATATGAAATAACTTTCTTGTGTCGAACTTGATTTATTTGATGGTAGCCCCCCAGTATTCGAGGTTTATTATGAAGAAGCCTCGAATAATGTTGAATTGCCTTCAGGTAGCACATAATTGTTGCCTCATTAAAAACCTTGCCAGAAAAACCCATTTGGGATAAAAGCCGAACTAAGGAAAAAAAAGAGTACAACGCGTGCTTTAAAACCAAAGGTCTTGATATCTTTTGTCGAATTCTTGCAATGAGTTAGTGTCGAATATATATATATACATGATAGAAAGGAGAAAATCATACCTTAATAATAATATCGTTTGAGGAGTGATATGTTCCAATTGTTTGGTAACAGTTTGCCATCCATTGTTCCGAATTTATAAGACCCTTTTTCCGACTATATCGAGGACGTGATAAGGTCCTTCCCAATTCGAGCCGAGCTTCCCTTCATTAGGATCTCGAGTGTTGATGGTGACCTTCCTTAGGACCAAGTCTCCAGCCTCGAAATGGCGGAGTTTGGTTCTTCTATTGTAGTACCTTTCGATTCGTTATTTTTGTGCAGCCATTCGAACCAGTGTCGTTTCTCATTTTTCATCTAATAATTTGAGGGTAGTATTCATAGCCTCGTGGTTCGACTATTCCTATGTATGTCGTAACCTTGCGCAGGGTTCTCCGACTTCGACTAGAATTAAGTCTTCGGAACCATATACTAAGGAAAATGGAGTTGCTCCAGTACTGCACTTCGATGTTGTTCGGTATGCCCATAGGACTTCGGGCAGAATTTCTCTCCACTTCCCTTTGGCTTCGCTCAACCTTTTTTTCAGGTTTTGGATGATAGTCTTGTTCGTTGATTCAGCCTATCCATTCCCGCTAGGATGATATGGTGTTGACAGTATTCTTTTTATATTATGGTCTTCAAAGAATTTTGTTACTTTACCGCCGATAAATTGTTTACCATTGTCGCATGTTATTTCTGCTAGTATCCCAAATCGACACACGATGTGGTCCCAAATGAAATCTATAACCTCTTTTTCTCTCACTTTTTCGAACGCCGGTGCTTCAACCCATTTAGAAAAATAGTCAGTCATAAATAAAATGAATTTAGCTTTACCTGGAGCCGATGGTAGAGGGCCGACGATTTCCATTCCCCATTTCATGAATGGCCATGGAGAAATGACCGAATGAAGCTGCTCTCCAGGTTAATGGATCATCAGTGCAAACCTTTGACATTTATCACATTTTCAAACGAACTCCTTAGTGTCCTTCTCCATGTTATCCCAGTAGTACCCTGCTCTGATGATTTTGTGAATTAATGGTACGGCGCCGGAGTGGTTTCCACAAGTGCCTTCATGGACCTCTCGTAAAACATAATCGGTGTCTCCTGGTCCCAAACATACAGCTAGTGGTCCGTCGAACGTCCTTCTGTATAATGTTCCATCTTCAACCAGCATGAATCAAGCAGCCTTGGTTCGTAGAACCCTTGATTCTTTAGGGTTCGCTGGGAGTTTTCCGTTCTTTAAATATTCAATATACTTATTCCTCCAATCCTAGGTTAAGCTCGAGGAGTTTATTTCGGCATGCCCCTCCTCGATTACAGATCTCGAGAGTTGAACGACAGTCCCCGAGTTGATCTTATCTTCCTCGACCGACGACCCCAAATTTGCAAGTGCGTCGGCCTCACTGTTTTGTTCTCGAGGCACATGTTGTAGGGTCCATTCTTTGAAACGGTGTAGAGTTACATGTAATTTGTACAAATACCTTTGCATCCTATCTTTTCGAACCTCGAAAGTTTTGTTTATTTGGTTCACCACTAGTAAAGAGTCACATTTGGCTTCAATGACTTATGCTCCCAGGCTTTTAGCTAGCTCGAGACCTGCAACCATGGCCTCGTACTCGGCCTCATTGTTAGTTAATCTAGTGGTTTTGATGGATTGCCTAATAATGCCACCTATGGGAGGTTTCAGTACGATGCCAAGCCTGGACCTCTTCACATTTGAAGCACCATCTGTGCAGAGGGTCCAAACCCCCGACGACGTACCCGATTTTAACAAGAGTTCCTTTTCAACTTCGGGTACGAGGGTTGGCGTGAAATCAGCCATGAAGTCCGCTAAAATTTGGGACTTGATGGTCGTACGGGGTTGATATTTGATATCGTACCCACTGAGTTGGACGGCCCATTTGGCCAATCGACCTGATAATTTGGGCTGGTGAAAAATATTGCGAAGTGGGTAAGTGGTTAAAATGCATATGGGGTGACATTGAAAGTATGGTCTTAACTTTTTAGAGGCGCTTATTAGTGCAAGTGATAATTTCTCTAAGTGAGGGTATCTAGTCTCTACTTCTCCTAAAGTCCGACTTACATAATAAACAGAAAATTGTGTACCTTGCTCTTCTCGAACTAGGACGCCACTTAGCGCAATTTTTGATACTGCCAAGTATAAGTAAAGCTTCTCATCTATCCTCGAAGTGTGAAGTAGTGGTGGGATCGATAGGTACCGCTTCAATTGTTCTAGTGCCTTTTGGCATTCCGGTGTCCAGGCAAAATCGTTCTTCCTTTTGAGTAGAGAGAAGAATTTGTGGCTTCGATCTAATGACCTCGAAATGAATCGGCCTAAGGCAGCTATCCGTCCGGTTAGCCGTTGCACTGCTTTCACACTATCCACGATGGTGATGTCATCGATGGCCTTAATTTTGTCAGGGTTGATCTTGATTCCCCGATTCAATACCATAAAACCAAGGAACTTGCCCGATCCAACCCCGAAAGCACATTTCTCGGGGTTGAGCTTTATGTTGTATTTCCTTAAGATCTTGAACGTTTCCTGTAAATGAGTCAAATAGTCTTCTGCGCGCAGGGACTTAACTAGCATTTCATCAATGTAAACTTCCATCGACTTACCTATTTGCTCTTCGAACATTTTATTCACTAGGCGTTGGTAAGTAGCTCCTACGTTTTTTTAGCCTGAATGGCATTATATTATAGCAATAGGTTCCATACTTGGTGATAAATGAAGTCTTTTCCTGGTCCTCCGGGTTCATTCGAATTTGATTGTACCCGGAATAGGCGTCGAGAAAAGTAAGGATCTCATGGCCGGCTGTGGCATCGATCATGCGATCGATGCTAGGCAGTGAAAAAGAATCTTTGGGGCATGCTTTGTTTAGATCTTTATAATCCACACACATTCTAAGTTTGTTCCCCTTTTTAGGGACTACAACTACGTTGGCTAACCACTGAGGATATTTTACTTCCCGAATTGACCCTATTTTGAGAAGTTTAGTTACCTCATCCTTTACAAATGTGTGTTTTACCTCGGACTGAGGTCTTTTTTTTTGCTTCACCGGTTTGAACCTAGGGTCCAAGCTTAGCTGGTGCATTGTTATCGATGGTGGGATCCCTGCCATGTCTAAATGGGACCAAGCAAAACAATTTATGTTATCGATAATAAATTGAATACGTTTTTTCCTAAGTTCGGGGGTCAATCCCGTTCCCAGGTATACTTTTCTCTCGGGCAGATATTCGATTAATATAATCTGCTCCAGTTCTTCGATCGTAGATTTGGTGGCGTCGGAGTTATCGGGGATGATGAAAGCTCAAGATGTCAGAAACTCTTCCTCGTCATCATATATTTCCTATTCCACCCATTCGGTCGAGATTGGTGGCTGTGATTGCTATTTGGTTTCTCGTCTATTTTTAGTTCTCGATCTTTTCGAGGCCGATAGCGTTGGTATCGGTGTTACCTCATAGACCGTAAACATTTTTTTCGCAGCATGTTGCTCCCCGTATACTGTTTTCATGTCGTCCGACGTAGGGAACTTCATTACTTGGTGGAGGGTCGAAGGCACTGCCTTCATATTGTGGATCCAAGGCCTTCCGAGTAGGGCATTGTACCTTATATCTCCTTCGATTACGTGAAATTTGGTATTTTGGATGGTTCCAGCTACATTCATTAGTAGAGTAATCTCCCCTTTAGTCATTTCATTGTCCATATTGAAGCCGTTCAAGACCCGAGTTGCGGGCACAACTTGATTCTGCAAACCAAACTGTTCTACTACCCAAGATCGGATGATATTCATAGAGCTACCTGGATCCACTAAAACACGCTTAACTTGAGCTTTATTTAATAGGATAGAAATTACCAGAGCGTCGTTATGAGGTTGAGAGATGCCCTCGGCTTCTTCAATTTCGAATGATAAAGTGCCCTCGGGTACATAACGTCGAGTTCATTTTTCCCCTATGGCCGGTATCTTGCCATATTTGAGCATGGGTCCCTATGGAGTATCGACCCCACCGATGATCATATGAATAATATGCAGAGGTTCCTCTTGGTTATCTTTTTTGCTGGCGTCCCTTTCTCTTAAGTGATTCTTGGCTCGGTCATAGAGGAACTCTCGAAAGTGGCCCTCATCGAATAGGCGGGCTACCTCTTCTCTTAATTGTCTGCAATCCTCGGTCCCGTGGCCATGCGTACCATGATACTTGCACATCGAATTCGGGTTCCTTTGGGAAGGGTTGGTTTGCATGGGTCTGGGCCACCTAGTATCTTTGATTCTCCCGATCGCCGATACAATTCCCGATGCGTCGACACTAAAATTGTACTCCGATAGTCGAGGCCTCTATAGGATCAACATATTTATCAAAGCCACTCTTGCTCATAAGCCCCCGAGAATTTTGTCCTTGATCACTCCTTCGATTGTTCCGAGCGGCATTGCGTGCTGAACCGTTGTTAATTCGATCTGCGACGTACGGTTGATATCGGTCTCTGTTCGACCTTTTCTCTATGTCGATGTCCCTCTGTTTTTTAATAGTTGTCCTGTTCTTATGCATAGATCCTGAAGGAGCTCCCAACTGGTCGTCTTCGACCCTAATTTTTGACTGATATCGGTTGTGCATATCCGCCCAAGATATTGCTGGATACTCGATCAAATTTTGCTTCAACCGACGTGATTCTATTGAACTTTGATCGTTCAACCCTTGGGTGAAAGCTTGGACGGCCCAGTCATCTGTGACCGGTGGAAACTCCATGCATTCCATTTGAAATCGGGACACGAACTCCCTCAGCACTTCACTACCCCTTTGTTTTACTTTGAAGAGGTCTGATTTCCTTGTTGCGACCTTTATGGCACCAGCATGTGCCTTTACAAACGAATCCGCTAACATGGCAAAAGAATCAATGGAATTTGGTAGCAGATTATGAAACCAAATCATCGCTCCCTTAGAGAGGGTCTCTCCGAATACTTTCAATAATCCGGATTCGATCTCATCGTCTTCCAAATCGTTACCCTTGATGGTACACGTGTAAGAGGTGACGTGTTCGTTAGGATCGGTCGTACCATTATTTTTGGGAATTTCGGGCATACGAAATTTTATGGGGATTGGTTTTGGGGCTGCACTCGAGGAAAAAGGCTTTTGTAACGAATTTTTTCGAATCCAGCCCTTTTATCATTGGCGGAGCTCCTGGGATCTGGTCGACCCTGAAATTATATGTTTTTACTTTTTTATCGTTGGCTTCGACTCGTTTTGTGAGTTCCTCGAGCAATTTAGTAATTTCGGGAGTAGTCCCCGATTCTTGCTCGTTTGACTTCATTATTGCTGGCTCCGTTCTGTGGGTGATTTCTTGAAACAGATTGGGCTTCGGCCTGCTTTGTACCTGAGTTTGGCTCTGCAAATGAGCTATCGCTATTTGCTGGGCTTGTAACATTTCGAAAATCATGCGCAAGCTAAAGCCGTTTTCCTCGACGTTATGGGTATCTCGAGCTGCAGACCGAGTGCCACCATGAATGCTATTTTCGGGTTCAGCATGTAGGTTCGCCTCAATAGCTACATGAGAATTGATATCTATCGGCGCTCCGATTCGAGCTCTAACGGCGTTTACAAATGGTCTTTCGGTACTCGGTGTCAAGTTATATTTCTCATCTTAAAGACCGGCTTCGTTGTCGATTAGGGAAGCCATTTGATTGGTAGTTAGTCGTTGTTAATCCGAAATCCAAGATATTTTCGGAAACAAGCACAAAACACAATGGCATATTTTTTCAGATTCGTATCAAATAACCACTTTTATCCTTAGCCCCACGGTGGGCGCCAAACTGTTTACCCGAAAAATTGAATATAGTTAAATTTGTGTATGGTTCTAAAGATATGTGATATAATTTGATACAAATCGTATAGAGAAATAGAAATATGTGTATTCTTGACTATGAGAATAAGAATAGTGAGCAAGAAGAACGAATAAGATAAAGTGAAATAAGCACAAGGGGATATCTTTCAATATGAGAAGAAATCTTTTGTTACAATATGTCCCTCTGCTTACAATCCATCCCCCCTTATAGTAGAGGGATCCTACTTTATATACAATAAAAAAAATACGTAGTGGATAGCCCATGATGTATTGTCTTTTCTCTAATTTCCGCCAGGATTCTCTCCCTTAGTGCAGCTGTAACAACCTTGTCTGTGAGCTTCGATACTCACTCGAACTCGATATCGGGTCGAGCCATCGGCCTTGGCTCGAGCTCGATCCTGACTCGGAGTCTTGATATTCGAGGTGGGTGTTGGTCGGTCTGTGCATCTCCGACAACCTTTTGCCTCGTGGTTCGATTTGGTCATGGGCCCGATAATGATACCGAACTGATCCTTGATCAGACTTGGAGCTCGAATCCTGAAGCCCTTTCTTTGGACCTCGACCTGACCTTATGTAGATACCTTTTGATCGAAGTATTATTATCTCGACCAGTCCGTACAACTGACTTAATAGGTTTCAACCGCATACAGACTTCATTTCGACGTGGTGGCTACGCTTTCTGTTCTCTTGTTCTTTATTAAGCAACATCCTGTTATTAGCTTTCTTTAAAATCCATAATTTACCAATTTTACACTTAAATACTGATCATATTAATTGATAAGGACCATTCTCCAAACTCAGTTCCATTTTATTTATGCATTCATGTATTGTTATCATTTATTCCCTTTGGTTGCAAAGCCACCTCTATGTACGGTCATTTCATTTTTGGTTACAGAAATTAGTATATTGCTGAGTTAGTCAAAATAAAATTATAAAGGAATTAGAAAATATCAGGATCATCCACCTAACCTGTTTTTTTTTTTCCCTTACAGGTTTAACTTGCTCGAAAAAGTAGTTGAAAGATAAGTGGACAGTTTCCTAACTCGACTAACAATAATAGTCACATCGAACAATAAAAATACAAAGAAATGAAATTTATTCTTACGTAAAAATTAAAGCCAGAAAGGGAACAACCATCGAAATTTTCGTTTTAGGAAAAATGAAAATGAAGGAAGTTGTGTTATTATTCTCGGGAAAAAAAAAACAAGGAAAATTTAGGAAGGCCTGTAAATAGTTTTTGGCTTGATTAGTTGATTCAAGACTGACTAGTTTGATCACCTGTTTATGGTTAAAATCAAAGAACTCTTCCTCAGCCAGTGGAAATTAAACTTGTCACTCCATAGTCCACATAGACTTTGGTGGTATCGTCTTTTAAACTTCAAGAAATATGTCCGTACGGCATCGGGTACAATATGTTGACATAATATTGAGAAGGGGTCCAAGTCTTACCTAATCATATTAGGTGTCACTATTTTTTAGAAATGATCAAAGACGTCCACATTGTTTTGGTTGAGACAATTGAGGAACAAACCTAACCTTTGTAATATTGAATCAATAGCTAATTTTACTACTGGACTAGTTATAATTATGCATGACTATAATTTAATAATTCGCACCTTCATCATATATTTTATTGCTGAATTTCAATTTAATCTTTGTGTAGTTTGGACGTATTTTTTGTTAAGCTAGTTTCACGAAAACCTTTGTAAAATCAGTCACACTATTCAGAGTTGTGGTTTGAAATCCTAAAAGTGCTACAATTTTCTCTCTACTTTTTCTTTCCATAGGATAGAACTGATCAATTATAAGATGGTATCCTGTCTGACCAACATCACTCCTTTTAGTATATCAAAGATCTATAGTCTCTTCTGAAACAAGCGATTCTAATTCTACATATTTTAGGAAATGATCGTCGCAAAATCTTGTTTAAAAGATGGAAAAGATAAGCCAAAACCTCGATGTTTTCTTTTCTTCTGATTTCCTTTTGGGATAACTTTTGATAAATTATCAAAAATTGAATAATGTAGGCTAAGCATTTAATGTTTCAAATATTAATTAGATTCAGAATTAGTACATGGCCTGCCAGTAGGTAAAGGTTACTGCTTCGAGTCCATGACTCTTCAACTCATGGGTTAAATATATATCCCAATTCCCTAATACAATATGGTACTCTATGAGTTGGGGTATCTTCATATTACGAAACTGCCCCCAACTTTTACAGCTCAAAACTAGGGCCACGAATCTCGGGAATTACAGATAGCTAGGCCCCTCCACCTACCGCAAATATCCGGCCAAACTCAGCACTCCGAGAGCCAGCGTTTCGAAAAAAAGTTGTCAATTCTGATGAATTGCCTAGTTGTAAGAATTCATCTAACTAGCAATTAATTCAGAAACAACAAAATTGAAAGAAAAAAATAGGACAGATTTAACAAAAATGTACTCCAGTAGTCACATTTCGTGTTTCTACTTTTCACCTTTTCTTTACATCACAGAATATTTACACGATTCAAAAAGGGGAAAACTAGAGAAAAAACGATCTCTTAACTAATAGTATCGTCGAGATCTGCTCTACCTAACCGCAACTTCCACTGTTTTTAATTAGTAGCAGCAAAGAAAAAAGTAGAGCAAAAGAAGAAGAAAAACAGAAATATCTATCTTCGACACAGCTAACACTAAAGTAAGTCATCGGAGAGAGCACCGAGAAGATCCTGGAGGTCATCACCGAGTCGAAGAGCCTCAAGTACTCGTTCGAAGATGAGAACATGGCAGGGGATCCGAAGAACACCTCTCTGCTCGTAACCGTATTCCTGAGCAGATTTATTAAGCAGCTCGACGAAGATCGGATGGTTAAGAAGCTCAGCACTAACGATAAACCTCTCCATCTCATCGCCGACGTAAACCGGGAGGTGTCCTTCGGGAACTCCGGCGCCGGATCTGAGCTTTCCGGTTCGGAAGGATTGGAGCCGACGTGGACGAGACGCCGATCGAGATTCGGAACGGAGCAAAGAGTAGTTGGAGGAGGAATCAGCCACGCGCGATAAACGTCGAATGAGTTTCTTCATTTTGGAGGAGAAAATTAAAAGGGAATAATACTTGGAGAGAAAGAGTGTGGGCGTGTCTTTATATAGATGGAGTAATTGGGAGTTGAAGGAAAGAAGGGATAGTTGAGAGGTACAGATAGACGTACTTGCCAGGTACAATTATTGTTAGTGGGGTGAAGGGAGAAAGGGGGTACGGGGTCTGTGTACATTTAACATTTCTTAATTTTCCATTAATTACTTAGTAACTTCTCTTCTTAAACAAAACAATTAAAACTAGACTAGATCCATCCAAAACTTGCAGTTGTGCCCAATTATTTACTACTCCTTTCCCGCTATATTTTTTATTTCGTTTGTAAAATATGGCATTTTATTAATATAGATTCTTTGTTAATTTTACTCTTAATGGGATATACTTATAAAAATTAATCTGACACATAAAGGCCATTTTAAATAGAAAGGAGATTTTTGGTGAGTTAACAACAACAACAACAACACAGTATAATTCCATTAGTGGAGTCTGGAGAGGGTAGTGTGTACGCAGACCTTACTCCTACCCTGGGTAGAGAGGCTGTTTCCAATAGACCCTCAGCATCCTTCCCTTCAAAAACTCTCCACCTTGCTCTTGGGGTGGCTCGAACTCACAACCTGTTGAAAGTGGAGGATACTTACCATCAGAGCAACCCACCTCGTCAAAACTATTTAATTTATTAATCAAAAGTCTTTATTTTTCAAACACCGAAAATTTTACTGCTTAAAGGCCTTCACCATCTTATATATTTTCCATCTACCAAAGTTAGGATGAAATATCTTTAATATATTTATAAACTCGGCATATTATTATGCCATTTATGGGTTCTTAGATTTAGTCGTCATTAATTTACAAGCATAGTTTAGTTAAAGTCGTATTAGAATATTGTTTATCCGTAAAACGGTACAGTTGAATTTATACGTGGTTTCTAGACAAGTGAACTAATTTGATCCTGAAATAATGCAATAATTGAAGAAATATACAATAATTAGCCTTAAAATATAGATGAAACAGCAGAGATGGCAGTTCCGGGAACAAGATTTCCAGACACAGCAATATGAGATCAAAAAGCAAAAAAGTAAGATTATATTAAACTTTGTATAGAATGTAGTATAAGTTTTGCCAAAAAACTCGTGTCCCCTACAATGATAACTGGGATCACTATTTATAGCTCTGTCTAGGGAAGGAGGTCTTAGGATCGTGCCTTCCTTTAAAGTCAATTATGAGGGTGATTGATGAAGATTTAACAGTGAATATAAATGCCAAATTTTCTGTAACGGGCCGTTGCTCTTAATGCTGTAAAATATTACTTATTAAATGCTACCGGGCGCAGAGCATTTAATACACCTTTATGAATGTTATCCCTTCCGGTGACAAACGAAATAACTGCGTTCGGTTTTCAACCATCCCCGTTTAGAATTCCGCGTGTCTTTCCTTTAGATGACCACGTGTTATATCATATTTCGCCTTATACAAATATATTATTCTGAAGTCCAATTTAATCGTCTTGTTTCTGTAGTTTACTAGCAACTTCCTTTTTGTCTTGTTTCTGGGTTCACAGGTGTAAGCTCTGGCGTCAAAAATCATATGAGTCCGAAATGCGAATGTTTCTGTCCTCTCTTTTTAAATGATTTATTATTAATGGTGTATATCGTTTGCTAACTCTCAATATCTAACTTTGGCCTGAAATTAATCCCTAATTTAATCGAAAAATTCAATTGATTAATTATCTTCTCTTTCAGAAAGCTTAAAAGCTGAAGTTTTAGTCAAATACAAGGTTGGATGAAGTAAACAGTGGACTGCCGGTAGGACAATATGAACAAACTAAAGTAATTGAGCACTAGTATACGTACGCCCCTTTATATTGTTTGTCAATCTCTAGATCTAGAGTGGGAGGCGAGCTACTTGAAAATTGAAATTGGTGCCAACTGGATGAGGGAACCTCTCTCTACCTCGTATAGGAATTTGTTATTCCCGGTCAATATTGCTGTATTTGTAAATATTAATTCTGCAAAATATAAGTTAACGTAATGAAACAATAATAATAAATTCGAGCCCACTGAATTCACAGTGTTTCCTTAAGGAATTTAATCCCCTCCTAGTACCCAAGGTAATGGATTATTTCCTCCCAGGATAGAACGAATAACACACTGGTGTAGCGGTACTTCAAACCCCAGTGTTTCGGCGAACACAAAGTTCGGTAGCAAATCACACTTACAGTTGCTTTGTTTGAAGTTAAAAAACAATGCAGAACGAAGGAGTATATACTCAGAAAAACGTATGGAAGTTCTGAGAGGAAGGAGTGCAATGTATAGCCAATTTGTTGAGCGAATTGTATGTTGAGTTGAGTATTTCTTCAACATTTGCTGCTCATATATATAGCAGCCAAGAAGGAGTGCAAGACCAAACGTCCACCCTTCATGGTGGATCAAGCATTACATATTTGTGGAGCAAGCACTTCATGGTGGGAAGACCATTATCCGGCTGCCAAATTATCAATACACGGATTGGAAAATATCCGTTTACAAATACGGATAATCTTACGTTAATATTTACTATTAACAAATAAATTATCCGAAGCCGAAGCCGAAGCCGAAGCCGTAGCCGTAGCCGAAGCCGAAGCCGTAGCCGTAGCCGAAGCCGAGCCGAGCGAGCGACGACGACGACGGCGCGAGGCTTGCTTTCTTCTTAACTCTTTAAGAGCTACAAGAAGAGCAATTATATATATACCCACCAAAAATGTCTTCCACTTCCAATATGGGGACAATGTCTCATTGTTAAGAGGGGAAAACTTAAAATTTTACTCAAAATTTCATTTTTCCTCCATTTCCCATTCACCCTCATTTTAAGAATATTACATCTTAAAAATAAAACCTCAACAGAATTTTGGTTACAACGTACATCAGTACAAATGGACCGTATAACTAACGTTACTTACCTTATACTACTCTATAATCAAGCTAAGACAAAACTTGGGGAAAGTAATTAATAAGGTTCATTTGTCTTAATCTGAGGTAACATACACTTTCTACGCATCAGTAATTAAGTGTACTTAGACAAGTTTGAGATTAATTAATTAGTACAAAGACATGTAGGGATCAAGATCAATGCATCCATATAATTTTGGCAAAGGTCGAGATGAAGTAGTAGAAAATATACATTTGCTTCATCATTAATTAAAGAAAGAATTGTTATGGAGTAATACTGTAGGTAACAAAAACGTTTGCACTCATGAAACTTTGGCCTATTGTAAAAAAACACTAACACCTATAAGGTCCCGTATTCATGGATTTACCTGATTTTCCGTGTAAACTACTTAATGATTAATTTGTTCAATATTGCTTGATTTGTAATAAACTGAATTTTCACTCAATTCCTTTGCGTCTTACAAGATTGAGACATACTTACAAGAAGTTAATACTAAGAAAAGATTAATGTGAAAAAACAAAAGAAAGGAAAAGAAAGCTGAAATGAAATTGTAGCGGAGTGAAAATCGAAGAGACGAAAATGAGTGGAAACGTTGGAGTCGTGATATCATTCTTTTTCTCATGGAATAGTTGTGTTTCCCAATATGAGTTTCTAAAGCACACCTCCCGTGATCAAGTGTCCTTTCGTTGGTTTTCTGTACGTACGCCTTTACCCATTCTTGAAATTTGAAATTCAAAATTTTAAATCAGTGTGTTCGAGACACATTTATAAATTTGTACTAATATATCAATACAATTTATAATAAATATCTGGAGTAGTATTATTTTTAAAATCGTTAAATTAAAATATGTAACTGAAGCAGATGATCTACACTTCCCTTTCTTTTCGTTAAATTATGAATAGAATGGTAAAATTAATTTAACTTTTTTCATGTGTCGTATGTTGACTTTTACAAGTTTGCCTTGCTCTTCCCGTAGCTCTGTTCAGTTTTTTAATTTTAACTTTTAAATTTGATATAACATAATTTTTGAGATGGGAACTGATATAAATTATTGTCCAAACATACAAAAAAAATCAAATTAACTATAACTGCAGATAGAATAGAGAAGCTATTAAAATCGACTCATATATGTGGGACGGGTCAGGTGTTAGAGTAAACTGGTGGATTGGGTTTTTAAATGATTCGGGTTTTAAATTAGTATTTTAGTAATTTTTTCTTAAAATTAATTTTTTAAAAAGGACACTCCGGTGCACTAAGCTCTCGCTATACGCAGGGTCCGGGAAAGTATAAAATCCGACAAGGATGATCATTTAAGTAAACTAGGTAAAGTTCAATTGATTTTTGAAAGACAAAAGAAAGTTATGTCACTTTAATGACCGATTACCAAAAGTTGAGTCATTTTTGATTGACAAAATAAAAGTTATATGACTTTAATAGCGAATTATCCAAAGGAGAATGACAATATGAGCCATCAACTCTGTATAATTAACAACCGCTACACTTCAATCCTGAGTAAAGTGGCAATATAAACAAAATGGAATCTATACTATATTAAAAGCACGAAGGCCCTTACCGAAATGTCGTTCGTCTTTTTTACCCTTTTAAAATAGAGTTCACACCAAATAAAATAGTCATTTGATTATTCTCCTAGCTAATATTTAGGAGTTTAAATTAAATCAAATTTATCACTTAATAAATCTTTCCTCATTTGAATCAAATAAGAAGTCCTTATAATTAGGACCTTAAAATCATTAAAACTTTACCGTATGTAAGTTTTACAATTAAAGTGTGAATAAATTATAGGAAATCTTTATGCCTAATACATTCCATATTTGAATTGGTAAAATAACTAATCTTTTACTCCAAAAATATGAACCCTCTCACGTTAGGTAGACATATAATTTATTTTATTATAATTATGAGTATGAGTATGTTTACCTAAACATTTATAAAGCTTAAAAGTACAAACAAAGCCAAAAAACAAATCATTGATTGGAAACAACGAGAATTTTAGATTTGAAAGTATTAATTAGTGTAGTTTCGAAGAATTAATTTTCTAAATTACCTACATAGTTATTTTTTAAACGTTAATTTTGAAGATAAATAATATGAAAGTATAAGGTAAATATAAAGTTCTGAAAATAAACTTAACTAAAAAATAAAATATTTAAGGAACCTAACAATCTAAAAATATAGTTGTCACAAAGTTGGAGTTGGTCAACATCTTCACTTTTCTAGTTTTAAAAAACTAAACTATTCCTTCAACAAATGATTCTATGTTAATATATTATATTAACATTTTCAATTTTATGTAATATTTAAAATTTTGAATCCAACTAATTAAATATTTTCACCATAATTTTGATGGAATATGATTTAAGGATCAATGTTTGCACTAAAAACTTTTTCGATAGACAAGTCTAATCTATCTATCTATCTATATTGACACAATATATCATAAAATATGAAATATTAACATGAAATTTTGATCAACTTTTATCCTTCATAACTGTCGTTCACGCTGAATAAAAATCGTAATTATAATTAATAATCTATTTTTAGTAGAACTATATTTAAGATTTTAAGGACTTCCATGAGGTAGAGCTTCTTTATTTATTAAGTTAATTAAATATGATCGACATTAATCATCATTTTCATGATTTTACGCTTTCTTCTTTTAACGTTATTACATAACTCAAACATAATTTTTAAAATAATATTTATATGATTTTAAAAAAACTTTTAATACTTATTGAGACAAGGTACATGCGCAAAGCACGTACTCTAAGCCTAGTTATATTGAAAAATTGTCTGCTGGGAAGAGGCGTCAAATTAAATAGGAAATCTACAATTTTGCAAGCTCTAAAACCAAATTTATGAAGGCCGTAACAAATTGAACAACACGAATAAAACGCATAAAGGTACAAAATGTTAGCAAATGTTTTGCACGTCTTATTTAGTTATTTATACGTTTGTCTTTGATGAATTTGTACGAGTCTTTGATTACTTTCATGGCATTTTTTTTGGGCAATTTTGCAAAATTTTCAGATATTCCCTTTAAATTTGTTTATTTCTTTTTTGATTCGTTATCAATAGGAAAAAGAAAGAAAAAAACTTGACTAGCATTTATGGCCTTATGGGAAGAGATCTTATCTATAGACAGAGAATTGTGCAACCCCCATTCCTGAGATCAAAGCAAGAAGTCAACTGCATCCAAATCCAAACCTACTAGCTAAGGTACAAGCGGTGAATTATGATGAATGAATTGTATTGAGCATTGACCTCTCCTAACACCCATTCATGTCCCACTACTCTACTACTGCCTCATCTTTAAACATTATTTGACTCGTTTTGAGTCTATACATATATTTGTTTAAGTTGTAAGGATTGATCTTTGTACGTTCGGCTTCAGCAACAACAATAATATTTTCTCAATATGATCTTGGAAACTCTTTCCTACGTATGCAATTATACAATGTATTGAAGTACTTTTTTATATTTTTTTATGTGAACCTATTTTTTTTTTAGTTTGTTCGAAAAAGAATGACCCTTTCTAAATTGGAAACAATTTTACTTTAACTTTTAATTTTACCTCAATGAGAAATATTTATGTCCATACAAATATTATGGCATGTTTAAGACTGCAAGTTTCAAAATAAGTATATTTGTATGTTATAACTTGTTTAAAATTATAAATTTCAAAAAATTTTATTTTTCTTTTAAATTATGTGGCCAGTCGAATATATAGGTACATATCTATCTATATCTATACTATGTTCAAAGCAGGAAGTCCTTCGCGAAATATCGTTCGCATTTTTTACCCATTAAAAAGTAATTTTACACTAGACAATATCGTCATTTAACTATTACTTAATATTTAAGATTTTAAAATAAATAAAATTTTGACAATTAAGTATTTTCTTATTTGAACTACGTATAATTCCTACTAATATTTAGGAATTTAAAATCAAATAAATTTTAAGATATATATAAATACATTCCTTATTTGAATTGGGTAAAATAATTATTCTTTGACTCTAAAAATATGAACCCTCTCACGTTAGGTAGACATATAATTTATTTTATTATAATTATGAGTATGTTTACCTAAACATTTAAAAAGCTTAAAAGTACAAACAAAGCCAAAAAAAATATTGATTGAAACAAAGCAATCCCTTACTGAAAATGGATGTTTCTGCCATCAAAAACTTTTTTACCTATGATTTGATTTAATTTTGAGTTTTTCTTTTTTTAATTTCTGATGAGAAGGTTTGAATTCATGGTATGAATAATCACTTGCATGTTTACATTTTGCTGTGAAGTGAACTCAAAATAATCAATTGAAATTTATGGCTTAAATCATGAAATATGCTGCTTCAATTTTAGTTCCCCTTCTAAAATTCGACAATGGTGTTAGGGAAGGTGCTACTGCTAGTAAAAGAATCTCAAAATTTTCATCTGATTTTCTTTATTTTTCTTTAACTTTTCCAATTGTTTTATGAAATATTTTAAATTGTGGTGGTTAAGCATTGTACTTTCTATAGCATTCTGCTAAATAGGCGGTAAGGGACTGCTTGAATTTTGAGAGGTGATAGTAAAAGTGAAAAGAAGAGGAGTGTACTGATGGTTTTGGAGAGATTCACCCGTAATGGTGACGGTGAGGATAACGGGACTGATTGAAAATTATAAGTAAATGTGGGTTTGCTTATGTATTTGCAGACAATAAGGAAGGGGTGATGATGTCCGATGATGGTGTTGAGAAATGGAATAGTGGAAGAGAAAGGACTATTTCGGATTTTGTTTTTTGGAAAAAAGGGGATGGATTTGCAATTTTTATAAAAAATAATATTTTGTAATAAATAATGACGTGGCATTAATTTAGCTGAGGTAGATATGATATGTGTGTCATGTCAAGCGAGTGAGCATCATAGGTGTGTAAAATTTATATTTTGCATCAGTTCAAGTGTTGGGTTGAAACTTTGTAGAGTAGAGGGACCGGGATAACAAAACCCAACTAGTACAAGTGTCTCTCACGCTATTCTGCCAATCACAAATGGTAATCAAACCATCCAGAAATCACATCAAACATACCGTAATGAGTAACAGAAAGTCACTTCTAGTCTCATAGCTCTCAATAGTGAACAAAATCAAAACGATAGACACGGGCTACCACTATAGAATCTCCCAACAGGGGTAAACACATAAGCAGAGTACAATATCACGAAACTCACCTATATGTGAAGCAAGATAGGAGGACTCACCCCGATAAGCAGAGCCGAATCAAAATAAGAATGATGCTCCTCTATAACAAGTCAAAACCATACATGTAATGACACCATCTGGTGCAGCGCCCTCAGCTATACCACAAAAAAAATTACCTACATAGTTATGTTTTATATGTTAATTTTAAAAATAAATAATCTGAAAGTATAAGGTAAATATAAAGTTTTGGAAATAAACCTAACTAAAAATAAAATATTTAAGGCACCTAACAATCTAAAACTTTGTAGAGTAATTTATATGAAGTTAGTTGTTACAAAGTTGAAGTTGGTCGACATATTTACTTTTGTAGTTTTAAAAAATCAAACTATTCCCTCAACAAATAATTCTATGCTAATAAACTATATTAACATTTAAATCTTATGTAATATTTAAAATTTTGAATCCAACTAATTAAATTTTACCATAATTTTGATGGAATATGATTTAAGGATTAATGTTCGCACTAAAAACTTTTCGATAGACGAGTCTAATCTATCTATATATATTGACACAAAATATCATAAAAATATGAAATATTAACATGAAATGTTGATCAACTTTTATCCTTCATAAGTATCATTCATGTTGAATAAAAATCGTAATTATAATTAATAACTTATTTTTAGTAGAAATAACATTTAAGATTTTAAGGACTTCCATCAGGTAGGGTTTTTATTATTATTATTATTGAGTTAATTAAATAGGATCGACATTAATCATCATTTTCATGATTTTACACTTTCTTCTTTTAACTTTATTATATAACTCAAACACAATTTTTAAAATAATATTTATATGACGTTTTTAAAAATTTAATACTTATTGAGAGAAGGTAGACGTGTAAAGCGCATAATCTAAGACTAGTAAATTGAAACGTGGGGCGTAATTTCATACTGTAGGCTAAGGAAAATGAATCTTCACAACTCATGCCTTTATAAGTCCTCACTCTTTGTGATATTAGCTGGTGGATGTAGTGATGATATTTGCACTAACTATATTAATGTAATATGTTCCATGCTTTGCAGGCCTGCAGCAGAGGGACAGCACGTGCTCGACTCCAATAACCTCTGATGAACATCTGCCATTGTCAATCCGATGCTATCATAATTCAGAAGATAGGTAGCAAGATATATATATATATATAGCAGATACATTGAACTGCCAGCCAAACCCAAAATTCATAACTATCTTTTCGGATAAAAAGATAAAAGATCTTCTGCAGTAGTACTTGCTCAAAATTATATCTGGAGCAAGAGATCGACATCCAACCATTATTAGTTTACATCATGCCAGAGAAGAAATTAAAGTTAATTTTAATATGGTCCAGAAAGCATTCAATCGGAACTTGCAATAGCAGCATATGTTGGAATCTTTGAGTAGTAGTTCAAATTCGTTTGGCAGTTGTTGATTGGATATTCTAATACGCCGGCACGCCAATGCATGAAATTGGTGACTGTGACAACAACTGAATACAACGCACAAGCTAACGTTTATAAGTAGGTTTTTATTGAGAAAGGATATATATATTTACAGTTCTCAGCATATGATTAGCTTGTCTCTTTTTGTTATCAGTCCTATCCAGCATGTGGATATTATTAAAACTACTTAATTTACTGTTCCTTTCCACATTAATGTCATGCCAGGAATTCAAAAGTGGTGTCCTTTTGAAGGATCGGACTACTACCTAATTTTGAAGATTAAATTATTTGAGTAAGAGATATATTAGGTTGCATCCTTGAATGTTAATGTTTTCCAGTGCTGCATATGCGGTGTAATTATCATAATTGTAGTAAAAAAACAGTTGATTCTTCAAATAATGGCTGAATATATAGACAGTCCCTTCAACTTGTTCACTGCATTAATTAGGTGTTGTTAAGGCAAGGGCCAAGGGGAGATGCGGAAATTAAGGGTGCCCCGCAATACAAGATGAAGGAGAAAGAAAGAGATTAATAAAAGTAAAAAGTTTATGCCTTTTCATGCTCTCAAAGAGGTGAACTATACGTACAGTGAAATGTTAACAAACCATATCCAATTGGTCCATTTTCAAGTTGCAATTAGGTCATGAGTTCAGCTCAAATGGCTAGATGAAAAATCCGACCTAATTCAGGAGCCTCAAATAATAATATAATAGATATTTTAATTTTGTCACAAGGGTGATATCCAAAATTACAATAATTATCGGGGTATCAAGTTGCCTAGCCATACTATGAAAGTCTTGGAGAGAGTGGTAGAGCTAAGGGTGAGGAGGAGTGTATATTTTTGAGAACCAGTTTGGGTTTATGCCGAGGCGTTCGACTACAGAAGCCATCCACTTTGTTAGGAGATTGATGGAGCAGTATAGGGAGAGAAAGAAAGACTTGCATATGGTGTTCATCGACTTAGAAAAGACGTACGATAAAGTTCCGAGGGAGGTTTTGTGGAGATGTTTGGAGGCTAGAGGTGTACATGTTGCCTACGTTAGGTTGATTAAGGACATGTATGATGGGGTAAAGACCCGAGTGAGGATGGTGGGTGGGGATTCTGACCATTTTTCGGTTATGATGGGGTTGCATCAGGGGTCGGCACTCAGCCCTTTTTTGTTTGCTCTGGTGATGGACGTACTGATGCGCCACATCCAAGGGGAGGTGCCGCGGTGCATGCTATTTGCAGATGATATTGTATTGATTGACGAGACGCGAGACGGGGTGAATGTGCAATTAGAGGTATGGAGGCAGACCCTGGAATCTAAAGGTTTCAAGTTGAGCAGGACCAAGACAGAATACTTGGAGTGTAAGTTCAGTGGCGAGACTCAAGGAGAGGAAGGGGAAGTGTGGCTAGAATCGCAGGTCATCCCTAGGAGAGGGAGTTTTAAATACCTTGGGTCTATTATTTAGAGGATGGGGAGATTGATGAAGATGTCACACATCATATTGAGACGGGATGGATGAAATGGAGACTCACTTCCGGTGATTTGTGTGACAAAAAGGTGCCACCGAAACTTAAGGGTAAGTTCTATAGAGTGGTGGTCAAACCTACGATGTTGTATGGGGCTGAGTGTTGGCCAGTCAAGATCGCGCATGTCCAGAAGATGAAAGTAGCAGAGATGAGGATGTTGAGATGGATGTGCAGGCACACCAAGTTAGATAGGATCAGAAATGCGGTTATTCGCGACAAGGTGGGTGTGGCCCCTATTGAAGACAAGATGCGGAAAGCGCGCCTTAGGTGGTTTGTTCGTGTGAAGAGGAGGAGCACAGACGCCCCGGTGAGGAGGTGTGGGAGGTTGACATTGGAGGACCTACGGAGAGGTAGAGATAGGCCAAAAAAGAGGTGGTGAGAGGTGATTAGGCAAGACATGGCGCAGCTTCAGCTGGCCGAGGACATGACCCTTGATAGGAATGTATGAAGGTCGAAAATTAGGGTAGTAGAGTAGGTAGTCTAGAGTGTTCATAACAGTAGTATTGACATCTACTCTCGCTTTCTATTGGTAGTAGATTTTTTATGACTAATCGTTATTTTCTTTCATTATTGATCACCTTAGTGTCTTGTTGTTTCTATTCTGCCTGGCTCTTCTTGTGTATTTTTTATTTATTAATGTGGTGCTATGCTTTTCTGAGCCGATGGTATATTAAAAACAACTTCTCTATCCTCACAAGATAGGAGTAAGGTCTGCGTACGCACTACCCTACCCAGACCCTAGGATATGAGATAATACTGTGTATGTTGTTATTGTTGTTGTTGTAAGGGTGCACGATATTAATGTATCAAAATTGAATTAACCTGTTTTCAGAATTTTCTTGTCTCTTTTCCTTTTTATCTTCCAACATTCGTCTCTACGGAAAGATTGATATGGGACCCCTTAATTAGGAAATGAACTTCTTGTTCTTCGGATTCTCAAATAGGAGTAATTTTCATTAAAAAATTTAGCGTCAGAAAGTGGACAGATAGGAGGGCATGATATTTCGTAGTTGCCGTACAGTCAAGTCGTACACGGAAAGCACCGACCCCTCCAATAATTATTTATTTAAAAAAATAAAAAGCTAAAGAGAGGCACAATCGGACGTGACGTGAATATCCACGAAGTGGGCCCACACTTTTGGGCCTTCTTTTGCGTCATTTACGCTGCTTTCTACGTGCCGCGCAAAGATGCCTTTTCTAGAGGCCAATGTTTTTTCCCTTCCAAATTCTCTCCCTCTATTTGTTTTGTAGTAAATTTTATGGGTAGTCTCAACTTTGTTTTTGTTATTCAAAAATTACTTTTTTTGCTACATAAAAGTTATTTAATTTTGTGTTTATTATCTAAAAGTTATTTTTCTTTATTTTATTACACAAAAATTATTTTACTATACTCTAGGTATCACAATAATCACTTTGACCATATTTTACAAATATTTCACTTGAAAAGTCTATTATACTAGTGGCAGAGTAAGAATTTTCGTTAAAGGGTGTCAAAGTATATAAAACTAAACATATTATGAAATTAAGAGGAATCAATACATAGTATATAATTATATATACATATAATTTATTTTTTACTTATCTACACAGTATATTTTTCCCACGAAAGGGTGTCATTTGACCCCCTTCCCAAACATTATAAATCATCTAATTTATGTAATACCTTCTATATTATATTTTATATAATTTATTTTTACCCACGAATTTTTCTTATAATTAAAATAACTTGATATTATTTTATTTATTATTTTATAATATATTCTTAAATTTATTTTTTAATATTAATTTTTAAGATATATAAATAGCATTATTAAATTTGTCAGTAACATTACCGTGATCAAATCTCAAGTCTGCGTTCTTAATCATGCTTAATAAAATATGTTTAATGAAAATTAAAAAATCAAAACTCATTGATTTATCAGCCAAGCCATACCTATTAATTTAATATACAAAATACCACATTCAGAAAAATGACACATCACATTAATACTTTCAAATAAATAATATTAACAGATAAAACTTTAAAAAACTTAATATTAAAGACAAATATCTTTGAAACTTATTTAAAAATTTCTATTGACTATAAAAGAACTATGATTTGTTAAACAAATCTGTTTCTATTATTTTAAATAAATATTAAAAAATAAATATTTTATTATTATTTTTATATTTAAAATATGTTCATGCTTGAATATGATTAAACAAATTGAGTGTCATGAAAAAACTTAGATGTATGGATATATTATAAAAATAATAAATAAAATAATTTAAAGTATTTTTAATTATAAGTAAAATACTTAAGTAAAAATATATTATATAGTATAAAATATAAAAGGTATTACATAAATGAGAGGATTAATGTCAAGGACATAATAGACTTTTCAAGTAAAAGTATTATAAAATCTGGCCAAGGTGACTTTTGTGATAAATAGAGCAAAGTAAAATAATTTTTATGTAACAAAAGAAAGAAAAATGACTTTTGAGTAATAAACACAAAATTGAATGATTTTTACGTAACAAAAAAAAATGAATTTTGCATAATGAACAGAAAGTTGAACTCATGAAATTTACTCTGATTTTTTTATTTGACATCATTTTGGTAAGATAATGTATTTCCTTTTTATTTTTTACTCCTTTTGTCCCAAATTAACTGTCCAGTTCCTTTATTCTAGGCTGTTAAAAGATTGTGTCCGCTTTCGTAAAAACCCTTATATCATCCATAGATCGTAGTATCCATTAATACTTCAATCTACCGAAGTATTACTCCTTTCTTTCCAAAAAGTAGGAAAAGGCTCAAATTCTACTAGGTATAATTGGTTTATATTATTCAAATTTTAACTTTGTGAATGATTTTACACCTTTGGACCCACTTTTGCTGAAATTTAAACAGAGAGACTTCGACCTCTTACATCAATTGATGAAAGAAAAACTCTTTTATATATAGAGAGAGAAAGAGTTATGGACAAACAAATAAAGACACAAGGGAGTCGGAATCTGATATAACTTTCCGTTTATTCAAACATGTGAAGATCAAGGAAACAAATACAATAGGTTATATTTTTCAGGCAACTTTTCAAAAAGTTGGATCTATCATTTTTTTAGTATGCTTGTATTTCACTAACCGTTTACCAGATGTTAATATCATAAAATTCATCCTTCAGGAATGTTCAAATAAACCCATTAATTTTTCAACTTTATGCACATACGCAGTCGGCAGTACACCCCATATATAGGAAAAAGAGTGCTTTTTGATATCTAAAGAGAATATATATATATATATATATATATATATATATATATATATATATCCATCTTTTGAATTAGCTAAAGACTGAGCTACTTTATTGAAGAGAGGTTAAAGTAGAAATAAATTAAAGGCAATGAGATAGAAACCGCAAGGGATAAAGGGCAGATTGACAAGGCTGAAGAGGAAGCCTTGCGCTCTTGAACAATGATACGTATTAAACATGGCACTTTGTATCCCTACGTTTTTTAATCAATTTTGAGGAGCAAAAATAAAGTTGAAGTTCTTTAATATCCTACACTTTGGCCCTACAAACGACTTTTGCTTCCGAAATATAGCAATATAGTACACATGCATCTTAAATATATACTATAGTTTGATATGACATAGTTTGCTCTATTTTTCTACTGCTAGGCAATGGCGAACCTAAATGGGGTTAATTGACACACATTCGTCTTCATGTATTTATGAATATATAAATATATATATAAAATATATTTACCACTAAATGTTGAATCTCCATCAATTCGTCTTCAACTCTTATGTATTTGAACACTTCTTAGTGAAAATTCTTTATCTACCTCTCCTCTCCTGCTAGCGGCCATTGGTCAAAGGGGAGTGCTACACATCCTTGTGTAATCAATTACCCTTTCCCTACTAGAGCCCCATTTTACTAGTACAATATATTATCAGTACTATCTTTTAGTTAGCCTGCTTGACCCGTAATCCATGCATGTGAAATTAACACTACCATTCCCTTTACGTCGTCCTTTTTCTTTTTGGGATTAAGATCATGCAACGTCCAGAGATATAGATATATTAATGACTCACCAAACCACTTTTGGTTGTTGTCCGACCCCAGTCCACTTTAGTCATCTAAGAGGTACTGGATACCGAATAAACTTGTATAATAAAGAAAAGGTTTTTCATATGATCTAATTCACTTTCGAGACTAGACAAATTAAATATTAGCAATGAGCTTCAAATTCTATAACACAACTTATCGTTTGGATTAAACATATCAGCCCGCCTTAAATGAGCTACATCTCTCGTGACGAACACATGATTATAACTCATCTTTTTGTACGACACCCCCGGCCAAAGACGTAAAGTGTTGTGCCTGCTGAAATGAGACGAATTAGCAGCTACTAGAAATGCACGATGTTTAATTAATTAATCAAGTCACTAAGCAAGTCATATCACTAAACATATATAATATATATTGTGATCATAATACAATCAAATAAATCTAGGGTGTTCTATATAGATGACTATTGACGAACACGAAATCATGAATAGCTAGGCATTTAAATTGAAGTTTGATATTTACTTCTGAATGGACAATTAGTTGAGGAGTAACCAAAAAAAACCGATGGTTTTTAACTTGGGTCGGGATGCCGGGAAAGGGACGTGAGAGGTCCAATTTATCATTTATGTGTTGAATGCAAACGAGGCAAAGTGGTTGAGATTGGGTCCGCTCGATCGGTACTTCACAGTCTGTCATGTTTGGTTCATAATTTACGGGAGGATTTAGGACCAGAAAACAACTAATCTATACTGTCTTTGAGTAAATAGACAAGAAGAGATATTACTGTAGCAAAAGTTATTATCACCACAAGTTAGTTAGTTGTATGACGGATAAATTGATTGAGAGTCAAAATTATACGCTAACCTTTATTTTCTTAAAATATTTAATTTGTAGATGTAAGATAACTTTTTGTCATAATCAATGAAGTTAAACACTTTAGTGACAGTGAAGATCTAAATTTGCTTTGCCATTTGATCAAAAAGTAGAGAATATATATATATAGGAATGTGAGGGACCCTGTTTAATTTGAGCAAGTAGTTAGTTGGCAGTGTCCTTGAGGGAGTCATCAGCCACGAGTTACGTTACTGATATCCCCTTGGGCATTGACGATGAGACTATCTTTTTAGCAATTTCGCCTTCATCAGTGGAATGCTGACTAAATAACAAAAAGGTGGGGTGGGGTGGGGTTATCTTTTGAAAAGAACGTCACAGCTCCTCTCCCATGACCTGCTTATTATTTTTCCTTTTTCCTTTTTACTTTATTTGAAACTGGTCAATTTAGTCCGGACTCCACCGTGAATTGCTCATTAAAGCGAAGCCTGATTCGAATTCAAACATCTATTATTGAAGCTGATAAAAGAAAATTGCGCCAAATTGAAAAATCAAATCAAATAGATTAAAATAGAATATGTGTGTACTAGAATTTAGAGGAATGTTGATTCCTGAATATCGTGAAGATATAATCACCTAAATGCAACGCGTAGACTTATATTAAGATCAGGTAAGCAAAATGAAAATACATTATTAGAGATTAATTAGGTTTTGATAATCATTTGTTCAATTTTGATACGTACATACAAGTACACATTGTTTACGTAATATAAGAGATAGCTAGCAATAAGGATGATTAAGTATTGTAGACGGTTTAGGTGATAATTGTTTAGTTTTGGTTCACACATATACTAGAAAAAGAAATTCAAAGTCTGACATCATAAAGACGACGAATTAAGCTAAAAATTAATGGAAATGACAGAGAATGTGGTGCCTTGACAGATAAGAAAGAAGCCATTAGTCTCTTGTAAACATCATCAATCATCATGGAAATAATATATTAGAACATGAGAACGCCACTTAAACTAAAATTATGTTGACTACTAATTCAAACCCCTGTACCCTAAATGAATCATTTTACTCTTTGTTTTTGTTTTCCTTGACGTGTGTCCAACTCATACACCTACAAATATGCAATGTTAAAATGGGTCATCACGTCACGACCTGTATAGTTATTTTTGGCCTTAAACGATCGGAAATTTCCATAATTTTATATACATATTTCTCTTTTTTGGGGTTTATAATAATAATAATAATAATGGGCCTATTTCTCATCGCTTATCGGGATAATTTTTTGCTTGTGATTATAAGTTGACTCGCCATTTCAAAGTTCAAACAGTACAAGTCAAGTTTGTTTTACAAGGACAAAAGAGCAAATTAGCAACCTATTAATTGTAGTCTTTGCGCTTTGTGTTTTATTGTGAGCTTTCGATTTTAGTTCTTATAAAATATATTTTACCCGTTTCATTTTATGTGAACGGACACAAAATTTAAGAATTGGTTGATATTTTGGTGATAATAACATCATGTTACAAACATTGTTTCCAAATATAAAACTATATCATTATCTTTAAAGTTGTCAATATGGGCGGCAGGTAGTGGAGAACCCAAAAAATTCAACAAGGGGGTTCAAACCTTTGCTAGTGGCTATGTAAGGATATTCAAAATCTATTTTTAATTAATAACAATAATATTTTACCTTATACGGAGTATAATTTTTCGGCGAAGGATGGTCAGTTGACCACCCTTGATTACACGTAGCTCCGCCACTGGCGGCAGGGGCGAAGCTACGTTCCAGGTGGTCAACTGACCATCCTTCGCCGGAAAATTATACTCCGTATAACGTAAAATATTACTTGTTATTGATTAAAAATAGACTTTGAACACCCTTACATAGCCCACTAGCAAATGTTCGAACACCCTTATTGAATTTTCTGGCTTCGCCACTGATGGACGGGCCCGATCCATCCTAGCCCAGCCCACACGGACGGCCCCCACCATTTTTAAAAATTATTTTTCATATTTTTAAAATTTAAGTTTTCACCTAAAATACAAAAAAGATATACATATTTACAAGTCTAAAAACATACTTGTTGGATAGAAAGTTTCGACAAAACTTAATAACTATAAAACACTAGGATAATATTTCATTCATTAAAAATTAATACTCAAAACAAACACCTTAAAAATATTTTTAAGGTGCTCATGGCATATCCAACTCCGATAAATCATCTTCATCAGACACATTTGAATCCTCTTGTAAAATAAAGATATCTTAAAGTCTTAACTTTCATCCAAATCAATAATTATATGCAATGTTAATCGTTAAAAAATAACTAAAATTTTAGGAATAAAAAATATTTACATTTACAAAAAAATATTATCAGTTTGAGATCGGACTACTCTTCTTGTTATTTTTAGTTCCCTATATATTTTTATATTTTTTATATGTTTAATTAAATACGTTTATTAAGCCCATGAGCCGACCCAACTCAGCCTCGGTCAAACCTCATGGGCCACGGGCTTACTTTGGTCGGGCTTAAAAGTCTCATTTTTAAATGGGTTCTAATAATCTTAGCCTAACCCTATTAAATTACGGGCTGAATTGGACCGGCCCAACGGGCGAAACCCATATTGACGACACTAATTATTTTTTTGAATAAGCTAAAAAAGGAAATAGCATACATAAATGAAACAGATAGAATAGAAAATAATATTTGTAATCTTTAAATTACACGGAATATAATCAAGAACTTAAACTATTTTTGATATTCACGTAGTCCCTTGAACTACCAATAATTGGATCCAAGCATAAGCATATAAATAGAAAAGGGTGGAAAACTACAGTATGTTCTACAATTGTGCTCTATAAAAAACAAGAATTTTAATTTTCTATTCAATTCAAAATTCAAATTGTAGATACTTATAGAAGTTTACATTGGGAACAACTAGTATCTTTCTATATTATTATCGAAGTCTATGCTCACTACATCAAACTTTTGACAAATTTTGTAAGAAACCATTGGAAATGATTTTTTTAAATTATACTATTACATTATATGCTAAACTTTTTATCTCGTTTTGAGTCTAATCTTTGGACCACTTTGGCAAAAGGTGCTGCTGAAGCAAAATCCAATGTGCGATTCCATGACACTGTATTTTGTTGTAATCTAGTAACCTCATCACCGTTCCTTTTAATTTTTATTTTTATAACAAAAATCCATTAGGTAATACGAACTTTAGATCTCTCTCATAAGATAGTTGAGGTCCACCACATTGATTTCATAGATGACAGTTGGGCTCCAATGGAGTCCACTGCATTTTCTGTATTTCTTGTTATAAGATCGGCACATTGATCATTGAAAGTGTAAAAACATAAATTACACTTTTGGTAATTAAGTACGTGAAGTTGTTGAAAGTATTGTATTTAAGAAACAAATTGACTCCACAAATGATGATAATGTAATTCTATTTGAGTTAATTCTTCTAAATTTGGGATTGTTTGGCAAAAGAGACCCTTTGTGATCCAAAACGTGAAAGGCAGGCCCAATTCATGAGAAGACTGCAGAGTCTCAATGAGATCATCACCAAAAATGTAGGGGGAAGGACAGAAATATCTCACTGGAAAGAATTTATGACCACCTCTGCCACTAAAATATAAAATGACCATTGGTGCCCCTATATCTCCGTTTCGCTGCCCCCAGACTTCAATTTACATACAATGCCTTTAAAAATTGGGTAAATTATGCTATATACCCACAGAAGACAAAACAATTACCCGTTTCTACCTATGTTAATTTTTTTTTACATTTTATACCTATGCGGCACAATTATTTTACCCGCTCTACCCATTCTTACAATTATTTTACCTGCTCTACCCATTCTTACAATTATTTTACCTGCTCTACCCATTCTTACTTTCCCATTGTTTAGCATGAAAGCTCATGTTCTGATAGATTCATTCATGCACCTTTTTATATCTTTTAAGTGCATCATATTTTTTCAATATTTTTCATCATCTTATCATAATAATACTAATTAAAAAATAAATATAATATAATATTTATTAAATAATATAGAATATTATAAAAATATATGAGTTTGGAGAAAACAAAAGGATATTATTATTATTATTATTATTATTATTATTATTATTATTATTATTATTATTATTATTATTATTATATCTATCAATGTTTATGCTCACACATTTAATAGCATATGTAGAAAGTAAATTAGCTAATACTGAATTTTATTTCAACATATGCCAAGAAACTTTTTTTTAAGAAATTTTATTTTCCTCGGCTCTTCTTTTCTTTATTTGTTTTTGTCCTTTGACATAATTTATCTTTTCCCTTTTGTCCTTTTCTTTTTCTTGAAAAAATCAAATCCACCATTGATGGACTTGAAGCTTGAAACTCATATATTGAGTTTGTTGAGTTTGTAGTTGTTTTGATCTAATTTTGCCCGGGTTTGTTTGAAATATTAATTGAAGGTTGTAGCTAAACATTGAGTGAATTTTGGTGAAAATTTTGCAGTAAATTTTTAAATTGGGTTAAAGTTGAGTTGAACTGGCGAAGAAGAATTTGTACCGTATACCAAAATGATATGTTATATACCATTGTGGTATACAGTTTATTCCAACGATATACTATATAATATAAAAATATACTATTACAATTTGGCCTTTTTTTTTTAATTTTTTTTAAAAATATTTATTGAGTTCTTTTTTAACTTTTCAATAGAGTTCTCATGTTTTTAAAAAAAATTTCTTCAAAATATTTAGTTTGAAATATTTGATATGAGGTTGTGGCTATAGTATGAGTTAATTTGGTAGAAATTTGGAGTAGATTTTTAAAATTTAGGTTGAAATTGAGTTGAACTAGCGAAGAAAACTAATTTGTACTATATACCAAAATAACATACTATATACTATTTTGGTATATAATATTTAATTTAATAGTGTATAATTTATTGCGTTGAACTAGTGAATAAGAATTTGTACTGTATACCAAAATGATATGCTAAAATTTTTAACAAAGTAAGATTGACATATTATTCATGTAACAAAAAAATCCAAAAAATCCAACAAAATCGAACCAATCCAAACCGATGTAAACGGTTTGGTTTGGTTTTAGTAAAAATCCAACCAACTCGTCCATATACATCCCTTCTCCTAGTTGTGCATACCATAATTTAAAAAAGATTGCCCTAATTTTTATCAAATTGTTGTCTACATTTTCAAATATGAAACATTTTCATTCACATTTCATTGTATTCTTAGACTACACATAGCAGCTTACTATGTGTAGCAAAAAAGACGATTTGTATTGTATACCAAAATGGTATATTGTATAGTGTATTGTATACAATAATTAATTCAAGAGTATATAATTAACTACAATAGTATACTACTAATTTTTTTAAGGAATGAACCAATCCTATATATACCAAAATAACATATTATATACCATTTTGGTTAATTCAATAGTTTATAATTTATTGCGTTGAACTGGCGAAGAAGAATTTGTATTGTATACCAAAATGATATACTATATACCATTTTTGTATACAGTTCATTCCAATGATATACTATTATAGTATACTATATAATGTAACGGTATACTCTTATAATTAGGTCCTTTTAGAATTTTTTGAATTTTTTATTGACAACTGATATTATTTCAGTTTAATAATTGAATTTAAAAAATTTTTTTAAACTCTTTGCATAAAATTATATACCATGTTGTTATAGCTATATACTATACTGGTATCATATGTTAGTTGGAACATTTTTTGGTTGTATTAGCTACATTTAATTGGTACACTATTTGATTTTTCTTTAGTAATAGTAGAATAGTACAATATCCTTAATTTTTTTAATGTTCCTTTATGCATGTATATTATGTAATCATTTTGATATTTTCTTTATGCATTTGTTTATATAATAGTATTATAGTACAATATCTTAAAATATATTATTATATTAATATGGGTACACTATATTTTGATTTTTCTCTTTATTCATGTGTATTATGTAATAATAGTATAGTCATATGTTGCCTGAAATTAATTAGTAGAACTGTATACCCTATTGGTATAATTATATGTCATATTGGTATCATATGGTAGTTGAAATATTTTTTGGTTGTTTTAGCTACATTTTAAGTGAATTCTATTCTGAAATAATTTATATGATCATGTTTTGATGTGTTGGATTTTCTTGTACCTATGGATATATATTTTGTGTATTATGTAATAGTTTTTATATTTATATGCAGTTGTTGGAACGACTCCGTACAACTATATACCCTATTAGTATAGTTATATACAATATTGATATCATATGCTAGTTGAATCATTTTTTAGTTGTATTAGCTGCATTTAATTGGTACACTATTTGATTTTCTTTTAATCATAGTAATATAGTATAATATCTTGAAATACTTTACTCTATTATATTAATATGTGGTACACTATATTTTTTTATTTTTCTATTTATGCATGTGTGTTATGTAATAGTAGTATAGTCATATAGTTGCCGGGAATTAACCAGTAAAAATGTATACCATGTTGGTATAGTTATATGTCATATTGGTATCATATGGTAGTTTGAACATTTTTTTGGTTGTTTTAGCTGCATTTTGAAGTGAATTCTATTCTGAAATTATTTATATGAACATGATTTGCAGTGCTAAAATTATTTTGTGCCGATGGACATAGATTATGTGTATTATGTAATAGTTTTTATAGTTATAGACAATTGTTGGAACGACCCCATATAACTATACCCTGTTAGTATACGGAATGAGCAAGTTGCTTTGCGAATATTTAGCTTGCAATGCGAGCATATAATTTTCTCATACTTTTATGGCATCCTGTAATGTTTTGGTACAGTAGTATAGTCGTAGATAGTTGTAGCAATATTCTAGAGCAATCATATACTCTGTTGGTATACATTTATACCATGCTGGTATCATATGGTACTAGAAGTCTTTTTGCTACTTATATTTTTATTGTATTTTCTAATATTTTATTATCATATCTATTCTAACTAGTATATATGGAGATTTGGTGGCCGTAAATTATATTTTCTTTCTCTATAACTAGTTGTGTTACTGCTAATGGTAGAGTGTGTACTGATATTTGTAGGGAAGGAGATCAAGGTTTGCATGGCAATCACGTGGAATTAGAAAAGGAACAAGAAATAAAGAAAACAAATAAAAATAAATAAATAAAGAAGGAGTCAAATTTGAGTGTGACATAAGTTATGGTAAAAATAACAATAATACGATTTGGGCAAAAATAAATGAATAAAAGATAAAAAAGAAAAATATTAAGAAGAAAACGAGAAAAAAGAAAAGGAGAAAAGAAAGAAAAAAAGGAAAAAAGAAAAGAATTATAGAAATAAAAAAGAATTGGAGAAAAAAGAGAAACTTTCCCACAAAAACTACTATGGGTAGAAAATATAATTAGTTGATGGGTAGAAAAATAAATGGGTAGATAAGGGTAAATAGTTTTATTTTTGTGGGTAACCGTGTCATTCACGCTTAAAAATTTGCAGCAGTCCTGTTTAAAATCCATATATCACGCGCTCTATATCCCTAAATCTCCAAATTCCCAAGATCATATCTATGAGCTCCATCATTTTCTCTCCGAGAATCCGTCGCCAATCCTCCACTAATTTCTCGGGAACTGTAACGTAGAACGCAAATCAAAATCAACAATAAAGTTTGGGAATTTTTTGACAATCTTCATTGTATGAAGAAGCATTCTTTTATTTTTCTCCTTTCTTCTTTTTCTTGATTTTCATGCTTCTTAAGGTATTAAAGGTGGGAGAAAATTGTTATGTACTAGAATTGTAAAGAGGAAATTGAAGAAGAACAAGTAGAAACAAGAATTCTTATTAATCAATGGAACAATTGACTGAATTACAACATCGATTATTATCTATCTCCTGCATTTACCTGGAAATGAAGAAGAGAGAAGATGTTATAGAGGTAGATGAAGAAAGAGAGATGGTTAGATTAGAAAGAGTAACAGAATTACCGAAAATTTAGCATAGCCTTCTTCTCCCCTGTTTATGCTATTTATTAAGCTAAGACTAAGTAATAACTGGGCTGTTTACTACTTCTAATTGCTTAGCCTAATTTGTGACTTAGGCCCAATACACGCACCGGCCCATATCTCCTTTAACTAGACTCACTCGTCTACCTAACTCCTCATTAACCTACTTTCCTAATTCAGTCGCCTCAGACATAACAATCCCTACCCTTTCAAAGACAGACCTTTCCCTCAAGGTCGTTGTTGTGTGACAAACTCCAGAGATCTGCTCTTAATGTACCCCCAATCCTCCTATGATGCTTTGTTTCTGCCCAAATTAGCCCACTGAATCAACACCTTCACTTGTACACCATTATCGACCTTGATCATTCTACGCTGTAAAATGGCTATTGGTTGAATCAAGACTCGACCTTCATCATCACAAACAAGAGGCTGTAGCTGGGATGTAACAACAGGGCCAATCCGTCTCTTCAATAGGGACCTTAATAACGAGCACTTAGCTTCACGTTTCTGCAAACATCTACTGAGGATTGTTTATAAGGTTGTAGCTTTATATAGAACAAGTCCCCTACTGCAAGTGTTCTTTTTGTCCTTAGTCTGTCTGCGTATAATTTCATTCTGGACTAGGCTTAGTTAGGTTGTCTCTTAGAACCTGAAGCATGTGTTGTCTTTGTGCTAAGATGACCCTTGTTGGGTTGTGACCGATGTTAGGTAATGAGCCCGATGATAACTGGGTCGGAGGGTGCCCATATGGTGCTTCAAATGGTGTAGTCTTGAGTGAAGTGTGGTAATTAGTGTTATACCATAACTCTGCAAGATGTAGCCATTTTCCCCATTGTTTTGGATTACCAAACATCATAGCTCTCAGATAAGTCTCCAAACACTTGTTAAGCCTCTCAGTATGGCCATCTGATTATGGATGATAGGCAGAGATCATGTTGAGCTTGGTGCCTGAGGACTTGAAAAGATACTGCCAGAAATAGCTGGTGAAAATGGAATCTATGTCAGATATAATGGTCATGGGAAGCCCGTGCAGCCTGTAGATCTCTCTCATAAACAATTTTGCCATATTTTGTACTGAGTATGGGTGTTTAATATCTATGAAATACCCATATTTGGTTAGTCTATCTATGACTACCAATACAACATTTTTCTTACTAGAAATAGGCAATCCTTCTATAAAGTCTAAGGATATATCCTGCCAAGCTTGCTCAGGAATAGGTAAAGGTTGTAACAAGCTAGGGGAATGTACTTGTTCATCTTTCACCGTTTGGCATACATCACATTCACTTACCCGCTTAAAGACTTCTGATTTCATGTTTGGCCAGTGGAACATTGAATTCACCCTTCTGTAAGTTCCCTGTTGGCCTGAGTGTCCCCCTAAAGGTGACTGATGCAAGGCCTCCAATAGCTGTTGTTTTAATCCACTACTCTGCCCCACATAGATTTTTTGTTTTAATTGGATGATTCCTTGATGTAAGGAATAGTCAGCCCCGCTATTAGGTTGGATCACTAGCCCACTCAGAAGCTGTAGAGCTATTGGATCATTCTCATAACTCTGAGAAACCTCATGCAACCAAGTAGCCTGAGATGTAGACACAACTAATAGAGTATAGTCTTCTTCCTGTCTCATTGAAAGAGCATATACAACCTTATTCTCTACGCCCATTTTTGTATTGTACTTCATAATCCAACCCTAGAAGTTTAGTGAGCCCTTTCTGTTGGAATGTTGTGGTGAATTTTTGTTCCAAAAGATACTTTAGACTCTGATGGTCTGTTTTAACAATAAAGTGTCCCCCTTGTAAGTAATGTCTCCATTTGTCCACTGCAGAAAGTACAACTAGATACTCCTTTTCATAAGTAGAGAGTCCTCTATGTTTCAAAGTTAGGGCCTTGCTGAAATAGGCTATAGGCCTGCCACCCTGCATGAGTACATCTCCCATACGTGTTACACACGCATAAATTTCAATAGTGAAAGGTTTGGTAAATCAGCTAGAGCCAATTCTGGCACTGTTGACATAGCTTCCTTCAACTGTTGGAAGGCCACTTCTGCTTCTGTACTCCACTGAAAGGAGTTCATTTTGAGAAGATTTGTTAGTGGCCTACTGATAACTCCATAGGACTTAACAAACCTTCTATAGTAGCCAGTAAGCCCTTGTCACGACCCAATTTCCCCTCCGTATGACGTTGTGACGGCACTTAGTCTCTATGACTAGGTAAACCTAATATTTACGGAATAATTAAATGAAAACATAAATTTAACAACTAACTGTAGCAGTAACAACATAACTGGGTACCATGCCGCCTCGCATGTACAATAACCAACTATTCAAAATACACAAAAATTCCAAAACCCGGAACATCGTGAATCACAAACAACAAAAAGAAAGTCTAGCGTCTCTATACATCAGATCTAACAAAGGAAAAATACAGAAGATAATGGACATAAGAAAGAGTAGAAGCGGACTTCGAGGTCTGCGGACACGACAGATATACCTTGAAGTATCCAAAGTTGTCCTGGCTCACTAATAGTGCGGCTGATATGGAGTACTTGGATATGCACACGAAAAACATGTGCAGAGAGTAGCATGAGTATACCACAATCGATACCCAGTAAGTTCCAAGCCTAACCTCGGTAGAGTAGTAACGAGGTCAGGTCCAGGACCTACTGGAATATGATAATAAAGCAAGGCAAAAATGAAACATCGCAGTAAAATAAAGACTAAAACCTCACAGTCAAGTATCACAAAAGCTGCGGGGAGGATGAACTTGTCGACCCGAACTAACACATCATAAACTATACCCAATGGCCTTTTCATTGTCCGATCCGCCATTTGCAACCTCATGGATGTGGGTCTTGGTTGCCCAATCCCTAACACTTTGAACACAGAATAGGGCATCAAGTTAATGCTCCCCACATTTACAAGAGGACACATTATTTACCACATATTGATTTGTTGTGTTGATCCCCCTGTAGAAGGTCTATTGGATCATGGCTTCGGTCATATCATTTTTCGGGCATTCTTTGAGACATTATCATGAGGCGGTCGGCCTCGCCTATTTAATTGAGGCTCGGGATGAACCTCATCCACTTGATCATCATCTACCTCTTCCCCCAATGGTAAATTTTCGAGGGGCTCGTTGTTAAGGGCCATTTTGTACCTAAAAGCAATTCACAAACAAAATTAGTGACTCGGAAGGAAAGAAAGACAAAACACACAAATACCTAGATATATAGCTAAATCTGTTTAACTCCCCGGCAATGGCGCCAAAATTTGATCTCGACCAAACCCACACCACAATTAAGTAGTGAGGCGGTCAATACAATAATAAACCCAACGAAGGTCGGGATCGAATCCACAAGGAGTTAGAATATGGGATTAGGTGTATATCTAAGTTAATTGCAAGTTTTGGCTCCAATTACACTTCCACAAACTTGATTGGTGTTCTACTTCTACTTTACTCTATTGTTTGCAAGTATAAAACTAAGGACAATATTTTTGGTTTTGAGTTTTTCAAATGATTAAAAGGGACTAGGGTTGTGACTTTTATCTAGGTGGTTACCTAATGGGTTGTCAGCTCCAGGAAAAATTTGATTAGTTGGGGTTGTGATGTAGCAATCACATCCGGGTATTCACTCTATACCTCTCGGTAGTTTGAGTAATTTTTTCCAATTTGACTTTCTCAAGTCCAATTGGGTATTTGCACAATACAAGTGATATTAGCTCAAGTCGGGTATTACTATCTCTAGGTTTAACCCTTTAATTGGGGCTATCAATTTCTTGAGTTCACCCCAATTTCTTGTTAGCCAAGTTTTTCTAGACTTAGTCTCTCTTTCTCAAGTAGAGGCTAAGTCAAATAGGCATGAATCAATGTTTGCAACCATTGATTCTAGGGTTCAATCATGAACAAGGCTAAATATCACTAACCCAATAAAAAATAAGCCCTAAATTAAACACCTATCAAATACCCACACTAGGGTTGGGTCACAACCCTAGATAAAGATTTAGCTACTCATGAAAAATACAGAAATCAAAGAAGTAATTAAGATAGAATGCATATTAATTGATTAGGGAAAGAAAATCTAATGTATAGATGTTAATTTAGTACAAAAATCCTCAAAATAGCAAAGAAAACGGCTTTGATGCTCTTCTCCAACGTCACTTAACCTAAAAATGATAAAACGTTCTATTTATACTAAGCTGAAAATATCTAACAAAACTGCCCTTGTTATGCGACCGCATAATTCTGGTGCGGTCCGCATTCTTGGAATTTTGGGCTTGGAACTTCGGGGCTTCTGCGGTCCGCGAAAAAATGAGTGCGGCCGCGCTTCTGATTGTGCGACCGCATAAAAATGATGCGGTTCGCACTCCTTGATTTTGAACTTGAATCCAACTCTCTGATTCTTCACTCCTGCGGACCGCATAATAGTGAGTGCGACCGCACTTGATATTCTGCGACCGCACAATTTTAGTTCGGTCCGCACTCCTTGAGCTTGCCCAAATACTATTCTCTGAATCTCCTCTCTGCGGCCGCACTAGAATTGTGCAGTCCGCACTGCTGGCCTTTTTGCCCTGTTTTGGTTCTTGTTCACTTTTGACTCCTTTATGAGTTGATTTTGACTTCTTTGGCTCATATCCCAATATTCCTGCAACTAAGCACACTTTGTTAGTTTCCGAGAATGCCTTTAAGCATTTTTGAGCTATATCGCAGTTAAAAGAGAGCAAATAATCGGTCAAAATCCTTACTTATCAATGACCCCTACAAAGTCACGACAGTGGCAAGAAAAGTGTCATTCACACTAGAAACAATGGAAGGAAAGCGACTACCAAACATTTGGAACATTACACACCTCAAGTACTTCAACTTTTAAAGGACGAGGTCCCCAAAGTCGCACTCTTTTTCCCTCAATCGAGTTTTGTCCCAATTGGGTTTTCTCGAGAAGGTTTTTAACGAGGTGAGGATGGGGATACTTCAGGATTGAGGTGCGCACACACGAGGGCACTGGACGACTAGTTCATTGCTCGATCTCTCACTATTTTTCTAGTTCGACCAATGAAGAGACTAGATAGACTGGGACTGGGACTGAACTACCAGCCAGCACCCGGAAAATATGTAAATCTCTCCAAGAATATGAATAAAGCACAAGCATATGAAGTTTATCCCAGCTCTCCGCAAGTAAAAGTTATATTCGATCTCGTTCGAATTAACACCTTTTCCTTTTCGGCCCACGACCTCAATTAAGTAAATGTTATATTCCACCTCGTTCGAATTAACACCTTTTCCTTTTCATCCCACGTCCTCAATTAAGTAAAGGTTATATTCGACCTCGTTCAAATTAACACCTTTTTGGCCCACGACCTCAATTCAGTAAGGGTTACATTCGACCTCGTTCGAATTAACACCTTTTCGGCCCACAGCCTCAAATAATTAAAGGTTATATTCGACCTCATTCGAATTAACACCTTTTCCGCCCACGACCTCAATTAAGTAAAGGTTATATTCGACCTTGTTCGAATTAACACCTTTACTACCCATGGCCTCAATTAAGTAAAGGTTATATTCGACCTCGTTCAAATTAACACCTTGATGGCCCACAACCTCAATTAAGTAAAGGTTATATTCGACCTCCTTCGAATTAATACCTTTTCGGCCCACAGCCTCAATTAAGTAAGGGTTACATTTGACCTCGTTCGAATTAATACCTTTTCGGCCCATGGCCTCAAATAATTAAAGGTTATATTCGACCTCATTCAAAGTAACACATTTTCGGTCTACAGCCTCAAATAATTAAAGGTTATGTTCGACCTCATTCGAATTAACATCTAAGAGGCCCATTGTCTTAATTAATATAAGGTTACATTCGACCTCGTTCGAATAAATACCTAATCGTCCCACGACCTCAATTAATATAAGGTTATATTCAACCTCGTTCGAATTAACACCTACTCGGCCCACGACCTCACTCAATTAATATAAGGTTACATTCGACCTCATTCGAATTAACACCTACTTGGCCCACATACTCATTTAATTAATATAAGGTTACATTCAACCTCGTTCGAATAAAAACCTATTCGGTCCACGACCTCAATTAATTTAAGCTTACATTCGACCTCGTTCAAATAAACAACTATTCGGCCCACCCAAACCAATTTGTTACGACAGAGGCAATCAAGCAACAAAATAAGAAAAGCGCACCAATCCGAACAAAGAAAAGCAGCCATGTACGAATAACAAAACTAACACTTCATACCTAGAATAGTTTTTATAAAGGTTGCACGCCTACAAAAAGTACACACGTCCTCATTTAAAACAAAAATAAAAGAGAACTAATCACCACTCGGCTCAGCAACACCACCCGCTTGATCGCCCAGACCGTCTTCACCTATCTCATCGCCTTCACCAACAGGATATTCATCCTCATACCAAGCATCCTGTTCAATCCGATCCGTGCTCGCACCTTCCTCATCATCGCCAACTTTTGGTGTAGCGGGATCATAGCCACAAGAAAACCGAGTGTTACATGCCTTAACACGTGTTTCCTCGAAGACGGCTTCTAAAACAGCCCCCACCCCCATCAGATCCCTGAATATATCTAGCTGAGCCTAGGCGTGAATCCATTCCTCGTATAAATCCCAAGGAACATCAGGAAAAATAGAAGCGCGGGAGGAGGACGACTGAGCTAATAATTGCACCTTTTCGGCCTCAAGAGCGGCAACTCAATCGCTAAGGCCCGAAGCTTCTTTTTCTAACTCCCTTATATGCTCATCAAGTTGCTCCTCTATGATCCTAGTCGTCTCCAAAGCGCAATCCCGCTCGGAATGCAGAATGCGGATAACGACCTCTAAAGCCTCTATTTTCCTCGCAGCCGATAACTAGGCTAACTCCGCCTTCTCCAAACCCGCCACCTTTTTGGTGACCTCGCCACTCAAAGTGACCACTTGGAATCGACACTCCTCGAGCTCGGCGCGCAACGAGACTACTAGGGCTTGAAGGTCGGCATATTGGGCCTCAACCCCCCTACTCATCTCGAGCTCCTCTTCTTTGTCCCTCAACGTCACCTCGGGTTCACTACATTTTCTGATGACCCTCACCAACTCGTCATCCTTCTCCTTCAGTTCGTCTCGGAGGGCCCGAAAATTACTACTCCCACCAAGCCGCCTGCAAAGCTCGCGGTGCTTATCATGATATTCGCGATATTTTTGCTCCATCTTATGGAAAATGGCCTTACGCCTATCCTCTCGGTGGGCTCTCTCGATCTCCAAGATCATGTTCTGAAAGAAAGCCAGAGCGAGTAAGAACAAAACTGGATTCAACATACAAAATGAAGATCAAAGGTTTATCCTAAGAGCAAGTCTAGCTATGCTCCTCGACAAAGTAGCGTCCTTCAGTTTCTCAAGGGTCTTACCCTCCACATCAGAGCATTAGGGACCAAGAGAGGGGACCACGTCCTCTGTATTAACTAGCAGGTCCCGGTCCAAAGGGATCACAATAATCTGCGTGCTCCCCTCCAATCTTACCTTGAGCAAGGTGAGTCCTTCCGCTATCATCCTAACTTCCTGGGAGTCCACATCGGAGTCCGTCTTATAACCTTCTTCGGCTACACTTTTCCCCTTTGTGTCAACCCGGGAAGAAGGATCCTCGGCTGGTAATAAGGTCAATGACTCATCCCCTCATAAGGTGTCAGGGACTCTCGCTGATGGCCCCTCAAAAGCCATTACGGCCTCAAGGAGTAACGAACATCCCTCGGCCTCTGACGACGGCGGGATCATGGGTGGAAACTCGGCACCATCTCCAAGGTCAATGGTTGCCGTTTTAGATGCAGCAATAGAAGAGAAACCCTTTACAAATCGGCGATAATACCCTGCCAAACCAAGGAAACTCCGGATTTCCGTAACTGAGAACGGTCTAGACCAACTCTGCACTGCTTCAATCTTCTTTGAGTCTACCTTGATCCCCTCGCACAAAACTATATGACCCAAAAATCCCACTGAATCAAGCTAGAATTCACACTTTGAAAATTTTGCTTATAACTTCCTTTCTCTTAAAATCTGAAGCACAATCCTCAGGTATTGTTCTGAGTTCGAGATGAGCATGATGGGGGAATTGAATTTCTTTCTGGGCCTACAAGTCAAGCAAACTCCTCGGGGCACAATGATAAGTCAACAAAAGTACATCAAAGAGCCTCTGAAGAGATTTGAGATTGAGAGCTCAAAGATTATTGATACACCTATTGCCATTACCACTCGCCTTGATATGGATGAACCTGGTTCTCCTGTAAATGAGACTATGTATAGAGGCATTATTGGGTCACTTCTGTATCTCACAGCAAATAGACCAGACATTGTTTTCAATGTGGGACTCTATGCCAAGTTTCAATCCAATCTAAAAGAGTCTCATCTGAAGGCTGCAAAGAGAATTCTGAGGTATCTCAAAGGAACACAGAACCTGGTTCTCTACTATCCCTCAGGAGATAACTTTGACTTGGTAGGGTATGCTGATGCTGACTATGCTGGTTATCTGGTGGATAGGAAAAGCACTTCTGTTATGGCACATTTTATGGGTTTATGTCTAATCTCATGGGGTATAAGAAAACAAAACTCAGTGGCCCTTTCAACTGCTGAAGCTGAGTATGTGGCAATTGCCTCTTGTTGTGCTCAACTGTTGTGGATCAAGCAGTAGCTAGAAGATTTCGATGTGTTTTCTGATTGTGTGCCCTTACTATGTGACAATACCAGTGCACTCAAGATGGCCAAGAATCCAGTTCAACATAAGAGAACAAAGCACATTGATGTGCGACACAACTTTTTCAGAGATAATGTTGAAAAAGGGCTCATCCACATGAAATTTTGTAGCACAGAAGATCAAATTGAAGACATATTCACCAAAGAACTGAATAGCGAACACTTTGAAAGAAATCGCTTGGTGCTAGGTTTGATAAAACCAAGCTGAGGACCTAGTCCCTCGATGATTTTCTATGAAAGAAATGTACAGGTAAAATAGCTAAAAAGTATTTTCTGGTAAAGTCTAACTCATTTCTATACCGTTACAGGTAAACACGCATGATAATTACAGAGCAAACAAGCAGCTAATGCATTGCACGATTGGTCAAAGTATGATGCTTACATATGCAAAATCTGTTAGGGAACCTGGTTCCCCTGACACGGGTTAGTAGTTCCTCTATACTCTCATTCATAATTTTTTAAACGGTTGAAATGGTGCCACGTCATTACACTGTCAGTTTCTTTTCTTTTACGATTTGTGAACCTAAACGTCTCACTCATATGAAGCAACCCGACTACCCAAATTGCCACCTATTCCAACCGGTCCCTCACCAATCTTAAATACGTCCATTCACACTCACTTTCATTATTGTTCACATCAAAAAATCCAAAGTTCCTCTTTTTGTTTCTTCAAACCAAACTCTCTCTTCTTCAACTCACTACACTCTACCATGTCTAAACTCCAGGAAACACAAGATGTTCCAAGTGTCGTCCCCACTGTGTCCTTACCTGTTGAAATATCAGTGATAGAACTCACACTCTCCACTTTGAATAGTCCAAACCCTAAAATAGAGTCACAACCACCCTCTGCTTCCTCCCCAACCCAATCGAGTACTGGTTCTCATCGGAGTTGCAAAACTTCGACTCCCAAGAAGTTTGTAGTTTTGACCTCTCCTCCTGCCTCGCCAGAAAAAATGGTTGAAGAAGATATAGTAGAAGACGAAGAGAATCAAGAAATTTCTAGTCTATCAATGGAAGAAAACTCTAGGAAACACCAATATGTTGGTCATATCCATGAAGAATCGAGAATGACAACCCCTGGCCTTGAATCTACAGGTAATACTCCTCCTACTTCTGGGTTTATCATAGGGTTACAAGAACAAGAGGCCATAGAAAATATGTTGTCAATAGCTGCTGAGGGATGTGTTATTGAGGTTGGTAAAGGTGTGTCTGAGTCTCAGGGGGAAGAAAACAGTACACTAGTGGAGAATAGGGAATTGGTGCCTGCTGAAACATCAGTACCAAACAATACTACTGGGGCACCAACTGAGGGACCTAATCCCTCCACCCAAAAAGAGCCAACCCTTGGTTCCTATCAAGCACCCCAGGTCAGTACTGATCCTGCTCCCTCTCCTCACTTCTACGCTGAGCTTTTGTCCATGGTTGTTCCTGAAATGAGATCTTTATCTGAAGAGGAGAATGAGGATAGTGAAGATGATTATGATAATGTGGCTATTGCTAGTTTTATCAGGGCTAGGAGTAGACAGACCACTACTCAAGCGCCAACTCCTAAGAGGCCTACCACTAGGTTAAAAAAGAAGGAGACTCTTGAGTCTGTTATTAGGAAAAGCCAAGAGAACCGAAAGAGGATAAAATTGGTAAAGGATGGGAAGATTATGAATGAGAATGCAGTGCATGTTGTCAATGTTGATGATGAAGTGGACGAGGAACCTGGTTCCTTAACTCGCAAGTTCTCACAGAAGTACACTATCCCCAAGTCAAAAGGGAAGTCCTCTGTGAGTACGGAGAGTTTAAACAAAGTTGAAGGTGACAACTCTGGGAAAAAGGTAGTTGCAAAATTAGTTGAAAAAGTGTCTGAGAAGAGGTTGTTTGGTAAATCTGCTGAGAAAAGAAAGAGTGCTTGCAAATCAGTTAAAAGGAAGGGTGATGCCACTGAGAAACCTGGTTCCTCCAAAAAGACCAAGATTAATAATACCAAGGATGTTGGCAAGGAAATATTGAAGAATCAAAAGGTGTTGTGGGGCCGTATATTTTCCCTTAATATTCTAGATATGGCTGGCATGCGCCAATTGGTGGAGATCTGTGAATTCCAACAGTGGACACACCTGTTCACAGGTGACAATCCCAAAGTTTATGAGGACGAAGTGCGCAGTCTTTATGCCGACATCTTTACAGTTGAGGATGATCATATTTGTGTGATGATGAATGGTGTTGATTTTGTGATGGACTCTATTGTGCTTGTCACTATCTTGGGAGTGCCTGCTAAGGGTTTGTCTTTTTTTTAGGGAACCTACTCTTCGAACTTTAGAAATGCTATCTTGAAGGATAAGGCAGTTCAGCAAGGGGAACGGGTACACAAGAAGGCCCTCCTTCCAGTGTACCAACTGTTGTTTGAATTGGTGAACAAGGTTTTGCTCTCTCGTGCAGAGAGAAGTTCCATTACATCTCGGGCAAACTTGGTTCTCATGGAAGCACTGGGAGGATACACAACTATCAACCTGCCTGGCATCATGATAGAACACATGCAGAAGGTGGCAGAGTTCAAGGATGGTAATCATGGGCTACCTTACGGGTTCATCCTCACTAAGGTTTTTGAGTTCTTCAAAGTCCCTTTGGGAAAAGTTAAAGTGGGTACTCGTAAGCAAACCTTCTCCAAGACCACCCTTGAGGAATGTGAGTGCATTGATAAGGTTGGAGGGGTTGGCAGCACTTCTACTATCTCCCAGTTGATCAATGCACAAAACAGTGCCACTGATGAGATAAGGAAGTTGAAGGCAAGGAATGCCATTCTTGAGGTTAGATAAGTCAGCTTTAGGAGGCACCTGGTTCCCACAGCTCTCACAGTATAGAGGTTGCCCGTCTGACCAAAGAAAATACCGACCTCAGGAAATAGGTTGAGGACCTGAAGGAAAAACTACTCAATGAGCAGATGTCAGCTAATGCTCGAATGGACATCCTTCTTAAAACCCTTGACTCTTCATCTAAGCCTTCCCCTTCCAGTGCTCCCTAGAAAGTGTTCCCTTTCCAGTGTCAAGTCTTAATGTCTGTCCTTTGTTCTAGTTTTGATGATGTTTATGACTGGTACTTCTGTTTTTGCTGTTTTTATTTTTTGGATGTTTTGGTAACAATGGAACTGCTCCCTTCTTAATATCCAAATATTAATAAAAGCTTCCTCCTTTTGTTGTGTATGCCTTGCTCATTTGCTCTATTTATAGTCATGATTGTGTGCACACATGTGGCATGAGTTAACCCAGCTAGACTTCTTTTTGCTTATTACTTGTTGCTGTTCTTTTTATGATGCCAAAAGGGGGAAAAATAATTCAGGGGGAACAAGAACAAATTCAGGAGGAATACAGGTTATTCATACTAGTTATTCAGGGGGAACTACAGGCTATGTGTATGTCATTCTGGTTCTTAGGGGGAACTTGAATTATAAGTTTGTCATCATCAAAAAGGGGGAAAATGATAGGTTATATGTACCTTGTTATGTTTTGATGATCTAACAAACTTAATGATAAGAACCAGATAAGGAACCTGATTCACACCCTCAAATACGTGAGAATAACAAGTCACAAGCTGGAGATGTAAATCAACTCTTCAGACGACAAAGAAACAACAAGGGGAACAAGTGGACATTAGTTCCCCTGGGGACCGTACCCAGTCAACTCTCCAATAGTTGTAAAGTTGATGCATGCACACGCAACAGTGCAAAACAGTGCATCAATCAACTTCATTGGGAATGCTCCTGTACCAAACATGCTTACATCATTCAAGTGATGTCACCAATGTTATATTAACATTAAACCAAAGGCAAAACATCACTTGAACATTGAAGAATCCATCAAGCACTTCCAAAAGTGACAATCAATCTGGCAAGCGATTCTCAATAGCATCAAGAATAAAGAAGAACATAACAACATACCAGTTCCCTGTATTGAGTTATTACATGTCCTTAGTTGTGTTGCACCTTTGTTAAAGTTCTTTACTTGTAATTCCTACTTAGCTTAGTTAGAAGCATTGTGTAGGAAACCTTTGTAAATCATAAACCCTTGTATTTGTGTCTTGTCTAGAGTTAGTCGAGTTGTAAGTCTTTGTAATAGAGTTATTACAAAGTGGCTTATAATAGAGTTGTTAGAAGTTAGTGATGGAATAAGAGGTTAATTCCTAAGTTACAATAGGTTGTAATTTAAAGTTTGCTCAGTAGTGAAGTTAAAATACTACAAGGGTAGGTCGTAGTTTTTAATCCCGTGAGCTGGGATGTTTTCACGTAAAAATTCTTTGTGTTATTTACCTACTGTAGTGTGCGTGTGCTCTGTGGGAACTAATAGAGAACCTGGTTCTCTATATAGTTTGGTGGACCCTTAAATTCTATCTAAAATCTACCACCATCCTAAGCAGTAAAAAGGAAAACATTAGGCTAATATTCTTCTTCATTTTGGCTCCAGAATGAATTTGCAGTAGTTTAGATCTTTATAATTGTGGTGTTTGAGTTCTTACAATCTGCTGCTGTCAAGGATATTAAGTCTTCAAAATCAAGTCAAAGGGACTTACAAAAGAATCATTCAATGATGTATTTGAAATATTCAAAGTGCATTTTGTTGGAAAAATTGGTTAGGGAGAATACATTCTTTTCAAAGCTTGAGGCGTGTCAAGAACACTGTCCTTAAAGATATTTCGCCTATAAAATAAAAAATAAATTAGGCATATTTCCTCGGATTCAACAAGCTCTTTCAGTTATTAAATTGGGAACTGAACTAGCTTCTTTGATCAATATGAACAGAATGCAGTCCATGATCAAGAAACGTAGACTCCATGGTTCACTTCACGGAAACAAATATCTACTTAACTTCTTTGATCAATTTGAAAACTGTCTTCTCTATGACAAAAAGGGAAAAGGATAGAATGATCTTAACTTATTTGATCAGCTTCAAAACTCTCCTTTATGACAAAAAGAAAAAAAGGACAGAATGATAAATATTTTTTATGCTCCATTCTGAATCCGATTTACATAGCTATCAAGTGGAAGACAACAAGAAAATAGAAGAAATGCCAAAACAATACTTTGTAATTGTATTACCTACCCAATTTGTTTGTGGAAACTATGTCTCATCAACTATTATAGTGTATCCTAGTACCAACCTGAATATGGCATCGAATTTCCATAAGCGCCATCACACAGAGAAGGCACTATCACAACTTCGGTTAAACAAATATTGTACAACATCAGATAGGTAGCATTTCCGGTAACATATCTGATTAGAGAGTATTTTATGAGAATTTTAGTCATCAAAGTAAGCAGTTAGTTTTAACTCCATTATGACACTTTGCCCAATTATATTACAAGAATCACTAGAATTTTCAATAGTACTAAATTTGGCCTGTTATTTTACATGCACATTATACAAGGGTTGCTCTAGTGGTGAACACCCTCCACTTCCAACCAAGAGGTTGTGAGTTCGAGTCACCCCAAAAGTAAGGTGGGGAGTTCTTGGAGGGAGGGAGCCGAGGGTCTATCGGAAACAGCCTCTCTACCCCAGGGTAGGGGTAAGGTCTGTGTACACACTACCCTCCCCAGACCCCACTAGTAGGATTATACTGGGCTGTTGTTGTTGTTGTTATTGATTATACACCAACAGTGAAAGAATTGTCAAAAACAGAGAAAGCATGAGAGAAACTGAAGAATGACTATCTCAATTACTTGATTCAAATACATTAGATACATTGGTATTTATATACAAGAGAAATAAGAGGTGAAAGGAGGTAAAAAAGCCTATTCTAAATGTAAATCCTACAAAATATTCTTCATATATTCTACAACTAATGCTACACAATATTCTACACCAAATTTAGAATATCCCTAATTTTATCCCGTATATTCACCATATCGAGAATATATTAATGTAGATATTCTACAATCTGTCCATTATGCTAACATCCCCCCTCAAATTGATGTTGGTGGATCGAAAAGCATCAATTTGCCTACTAGAAACCGATGATGTTGTCGTGCCATTGATTTTGTAAGCACATCAGCTATTTGAAGATCATTAGATACATATGAAAGAGTAATAACTCTTCTATCTACAGCTTCTCTAATAGAATGATAATCCACTTCAATATGCTTGGTCCTTTCATGATAAACTATATTGGTTGTAATCTGAATGGCACATGTGTTATCAACATGGAGAAGAGTAGGACTAGATTGAGGAAATCCAATTTCTGCAAGTAAACCACGAAGCCAAATAATCTCGGAACAAGCAGTCGACATTTCTCGATATTCAGACTCCGTTGAAGATTTTGAAACACGATCTTGCTTCTTGCTCTTCCAAGATATCAAAAATTCTCCGAGAAACATGCATCATCCCGTGATGCAGCAGCGAGTATCAGAACATCCAGCCCAATCAGAAGCACTAAATGCATTAAGTTGAATAGGAGAACCACTAGGAAAGAATAATCCATGAGTTGATGTTCCTGAGAGATATCGAATGATGTGACGAACTACCACCAAATGTAGATGACGGGGAGTCTACATAAATTGACTGACTTGTTGAACTGCAAAAGAGATATCAGGTCGAGTAATAGTAAGATAATTTAGGCTCCCAACTAATTGTCGAAACAAAGTTGGATCAGGAAGAAGAACCCCTTCATCACGACGATACTTTACATTCAATTCCAATGGAGTATCAATAGAGAAAGATTCTTGAAGACCAACCAAAGCAATCAAATCTTGAGTATAGTTATGCCGGTTTAAGAATACACCTAAAGAATTATAATGAACTTCCAACCCCAAGAAATATGTTAGAATACCAAGATCTTTCATGTGAAAGGAATCCTTAAGCTTTTGTTGGAGGTTAGTGATTAATAAAGAATTAGTTCATGTGACAATAATGCCATCCACATATACCAGAAGAAGAACACAACCTGTAGATATTTTCCGAAGTAACAAAGATGAGTCGTATTTATTTTGCTCAAAAGAGAAGTGAAGCAAAGTAGATCGAAACTTGTCAAACCAAGCTCTGAAGGCTTGTTTTAATCCATACAAAGACCGCTTCAACTTGAAATCATTTGATGTAGGTGATGAAAATAAACCAGGTGGAGGTTTCATATAAATATCTTCTTTCAAATCACCATGGAGAAAAGTATTTTTTTTACTCCATTTGATGAAGAGGCCAAATCTGTGAGGCAATAATGACAATAATAGTTTGCACCGTAGTTATTTTTGCTACTGGAGCAAGAGTCTACTCATAATCCACACCATACTCCTGTTTATTACCATGAACAACCAAGCAAGCTTTGTACCGATCAAGAGTTCCATCAGAATAATGTTTAATTGAAAAAACCCATTTACATTCAATTGGGTAGAAATTTGAAGGACATAAAATAATGTCTCGTGTGTTATTTTCTGTAAGAGCCAAAAGTTCTTCCTCCATTGCTTTCTGCCAAACTTCATGCTTGGAATCTTGTGAGTAACAAGTTGGAACATAAATAGTAGATAAAGTATAGGAAAACCCATACTAATTAGAAGTACTTCATACTCTGGTAGATCTCCAAGTAGGCTCAAGAGGAGCAGGCCTTAAAGACATCTCATATTCTGGTTGTGGAGCAGTCTCAGGTGGCGGATTAATTTTGCAATGGGGTAAAGTTGAGCGACGTCGTTCATACATAAATCTGGGTTTGAACCTCTTAGAAGAAGATTACAAATCCTCAAAAGTAGGAAGAAGAGGATAAACAGAAGATGACTCAACATGAGTAGGAAAGAAATATTGATTCTCAAAGAAAATAATCTTTCTAGAAATACGAAATTTGTCGGAACTTGGATCATAGAAAATAAACCCTTTCTGCGAAGTACTATAACCCATAAAAGCACATTTAGTAGACTGAGCAGAAAGTTTATTGCTTTGAAATAGAGGCAGACGCAAAAAAAAACACAACCAAATGTATGTAAATTATGATATATATTGAATTATGGTGATAAAGACGATAATATGGAGACTCAAGATAGCGGTAGACAAAGCTTTCACCTAGTATTTAGATGGAGCAGAGGACTCAATCACTAAAGTACGAGTTACATCTAAAAGATGACGATTTTTACGCTCAACAATCCCATTTTGTTGTGCTATATATGGGCAAGGGCGTTGTGAGACGATTCCTTTCTCAAGCAAGAAATTATTGAATTCATGAGACATATATTCTCCACCAGAATCAGATCTTAATAATTTGATGCATGTAGAAAATTGAGTCTCAATTTAAGCCAAAAATGTCTTGAATATGAAAAATACCTCAAATTTGGAATGAAGAAAATACACTCATATAAACCGACTATAATCATCTATGAATGTCACAAAGTACTTGAAATGAGCATGAGAAATAATTGGTGAAATACTCCAAACATCACAGTGAATGACATCAAAATACTTTTTAGCACGGCTACCAAAATTAAGAAAAGGAAGAGTTTTACTTTTGCCTAATTTACAAGAAGAACAATCAAATGAAGCAGCTAAAAACTTATTTTTATTTCTCAATAAACCAGAATTTGATAAATGAGACAGCACTATAGAATTTGGATGTCGTAGACGCTTATGCCAAACCTCCAATTTACTAGCTGTAGAAGTACAAGCAAAAGACAGAACACGGGGAATGAAAAAATGTATAGGAAACAATCTTCCAACTTTAGGCCCCTTCGTGATTATCGTCCCCAACACCTGATCCTACATAAGGCAACCATTATGAGAAAAATTAACATCACAATTATTATCTATCAATTGGCCAACTCAAATAAGACTAGTTGAGAGCTTTGATGATACAAAAAACATTCTTGAAAGTAAGTAATATCCCCAACCTTGGTAGTGGGTAAATTACTACCACTCACAATTTGAATTTGTGATGAACCATGATAGTCACGTACATTTATTAGCATACTTGTTGTGTTTGTCATATGATTGGAAGCGCTAGAATTAACAAGCAAAAAATTAGATGTAATATCGTTACCTTGTAGCCTTAAAGCTGAAAAGGCTGACACAATCATTTGTTGTACCAATTCAGGAGTAGGAGCGGAAAATGGGCGGGTTAGGTTGAATTTAGGGCGGGTCAAGATGGGTTAGGTCAATTAATGGGTCATTGCCTAGCCCATCCCAAAGTGTACTTGGGCTAAGATGGGCTAAACAATAGGTCATAGCCCAACCCGCCCAACTTGACCCATGTATTTAGAACCATGTTCATCTTGCATAAACAAAGCTTTTTACCTTTTATACGCCTATGTATAAAAGGTAATTTTGAGAATCAAAATATAATTTCTTAGAAAATAAATTAGTATTTAAAATGTGTAAGTTGAAAAAATAATTGCGGGGTGGGTGGGTGGTGAAGAAAAATTAAAAAAAATGGATTTTGCGGGGGAGGGGGGGGGGAGGGGGAGGGGGTCGGGGGTGCAGAAAAACAAAAACAAAAACAAAACAAAATGGGGCAACTTAAATACCTTGATTTTTACTTTTAAACTTAGATAAAAAAACTAATGATGGGGCAACTAAGTAAATTTCTAGATAAGTTGGGTTGAGATACCTTTATTTTGGGTGAGCTTCATGGATTGTATTTGGGATATATTCATGGGTGAGAATGAGCTATAAAAAATAGAGCTTTTATCATTGTTGGCCGCTCGGGCCAAACTTTTAACACCCACTAGCCAGAAACAAATTTAGCAGCCGCTAGCCGACGTTTTATACACCGAAAACTAACTATTACTCAAGTAGTAGACCTGTCTGCACCTGCTGCAATCTTCTATATATATCAATTGGTTTCTTCAAGAAAATATTTTATTATAACTTTCTTTCCCTTTACTTCTATGCGGAAGGAATGTGATTATAGTACCACCTTATGTAGATATTAATATTTTAAATTGGGAAATTGTGAGTTGCGTGTATAAAATTGATAGAATGGGAGGGTGCCCAATATCTAGAAAGATATGTTCTAGATTTATTTATTTATTTAATACACAATAATATGTTCTTCATTCTTTAAATCAAATACCCCTTTACGTACAAAGAACGTAAATGTACATTCAAATAAATACTATATAATAGATATAAATTGTCAATAACTATCATCATTGTAATTTTTAACACAATATTAAATTCTAGAAAATCTTTCATATATACATTTTACTACATCACTACGTAGTAAAATGCACGATACACTTTATATATACTAAATTTATACATTGTAGAACAGCCTATACACTTTGGATACACAAAAGTGCTCGAGATACATTAATGATATATTATGGATACATTGAAAGATGCACAATACATTCTATATACAAATCTTATGCAATGTATATACTAAATAGACTGTCACTATACAAAACATATATTAAAATAGATTGTCACTATACAATTTATATACAATAGACTGTCACTATATAAAATATTTATAAAATAGACTGTCACTATATAAAAATATATTAAATAGACTATCACTATATAATTTATATACACTTGACTGTCATTATACAAAATATATACAAAATAGATTATCACTATACTAAATAGACTATCATTATACAAAATAGACTGTCACTATACAAAATAGACTGTCATTATACAAAATAGACTGTCATTAGATGTAATATGTTTTGGCCGAATGACCATTTCGTATAAGTGGGAAACAATATGGGCTATTAAAATTTTGATAGGCTATAGGGGTAGTTTTCTCATAAAGGGTTACCTTGGGCTCAACCCAAATAGACCCATGAGCTAAAATATTTGTAGCCCAATCCATTAATCTCTGGGCGGGTTAGATGAGTTTGGGCTTAAATTACCACCTCTATTCAGGAGTAAGAACTTGTCCAACTATTGGAGTAGCAAATTGGTTGCTAGTTTCAGTTGAAGATGAGTTATCATCAGTCGAACCATTTATCCCAGCTTGAAAAGCATTGTAACTACAGTTGTGACAACGTGTGGGACACTCTTTGATAATATGCATATCATGACCCAAAATCCTAACATGTCGTGATGGCACCTATCTCGATACTAGGCAAGCCGATAATCTCAAAACCATAATTTCTTTTAAGTCTGAAAATATAATATTTAAATACAATACATAATCCCACAAATACTGATATGAACACACTCCCAAAATCTGGTATTATTGAGTACATGGGCATCTAATATGGGTATAAGTCAAAGAAAATGGTCTATAATAGTCTAAGACCAAATACAGTAAACAAAGAGATAGGGAAGGAGAGACAAGGTATGTGAGACATGACAACTTCCTCTAAATCTCTGGAAAATAAACTGTGTGAGAAAATCAACACCCGATATATCCAGAAGCACCTAGATCTGTACACGAATTGCAGGATATAGTATGAGTACAACTAACTCAACAAGTAACAATAATAAATAAGGAACTGAAGATAGTGACGAGCTATACAATTTTAATTCATTTTTAGTAATTCCAACAAAGAATAGACATGTTTTCAAATATGGCAGTTTAAGTCAAATCAATTTTATACAATTCAAGTTCATGTAATCCGGATATAGAATCCTTCAGAAATTACACCACAACAACAGATAGCACCTAAGTGCATCAACCAATGAAAAACAAGTACAACCTCTCAGGACAACAATCACTCATTGGGCTCCCAGCCCTCAGCACTCGCACTCAATGGATACCCGAGCTCACTGGGGTTGTACAGACTCTGAAGGGGCTCCTACAGCCCAAGCTCTATAATCTGTACGGACAACTCACGTGCTGCATGGACAACTCACGTGCCATAATATAATTATCTTGATCCTCACGACCAAATCACATGCTATAGTATAATATAAGGATCCACACGGACAACTCACGTGCTATGGTATAATATCTCACAATCAGGCCCTCGGCCTCACTCAGTCATAAAGCTCTCCAGTCTCCCGGGCTCTCAACAATCATAAAATTAGCCCAAACAACAATGATATGATACATCAATAATGCACAATAGAGACTGAGATAAAATAATGAAGTAAGTTGTGACTAAGTACAAAACAATAATTTAAGCAGATAATTCAACATGTACACGACATCTATTGGTCCCAACAATTCCAACATATAGTCTAAATATGGTTTCTAGCATGATTTATAGTCAAGTTTCCACAACACATAGAGAGCACATAACTATCAACAAGTTATTCAGTTTTACAGTTTTCACGGGACAGACCAAGTCACAATCCTCTCGGTGCACGCCCACACGCTCGTCACCTAACATGTGCGCACCTCCAAAATAATCACATGACACAAAATCCGGGGTTTCATACCCTCAGGACCACATTTAAAACTATTACTTACCTCAGAGCGTGAAATTCTTTACTCTGCTATGCCTTTGCCTCGCAAATCGGCCTCCGAATGCCTCGAATCTAGTCACAAATAATTTGTTTCAGTCAATAAAACTTATTGAAATTAATTCTATATGAAAATACAAAATTTCCATAAAAATCCGAATTTTAACTCCAAAAATCGCCCGTAGGGCTCACGTCTCGAAACCTGACAAAAGTTACAAAATCCGAAATCCCATTCAACCACGAGTCTACCCATATCAATTTTACCAAAATCTGACTTTAACTCAACCCTCAAATCTACAAATCATATTTCCAAATTTCTAAGTTCAAATATTCGATTTACACCTCAAAATCATGTAATCTAGTCGGAATATTCGGTGATAATTCAATATTATAGAGTGGAAATGATCACAAGGGACATACCTTAAGTTTTCCTTGAAACTATATTGAAAATCACCTCTCCTCAAGCTCCAATTTGTCAAAAATGACGAATGGGACGAAGTCCCTACTTTATAATTCTGCCCAGCCCTCAATCCTGGGCCTTCGACCGTGTTCCTCGATCCTGGGCCTCTATTCTGACCCTCGACCCTGGCCTTTGATCTTGCCTTCAATCATGGCTTCGATCCTGGGCCCTCGATCCTTGCCCTCGTTCATGGCCCTTGACCCTCGATCATGGCTTCGATCCTAGGCTCGATCATGGCCCTATTCTGGGAACAATTCAGGGCTCGATTCTGGGCTCGATTTTTGGGCTCGATTTTGGGCGAAGGAATTTGCAGCAGAAGAAAATTTCAGCAGCTATTTTAGTCCACTTTTTGATCCATTAACCATCCGAAGCTCACCCGAGGCCCTCAGGACCTCAACCAAATATACCAGCAAGTCCTAAAACATCATAGGAATTTGGTCAAGTCTTCAAATCACATCCAACAATACTAAAAACATGAATCACACATACATTCAAGCCTAATGAACTTTGAAACTTTCCATTTCTACAAACAACGCCGAAACCTATCTAATCACGTCCGATTGACCTCAGATTTTGCACACAAGTCATAAATGACATAACGGAGGTATTTCAATTTTTAGAATCAGATTCCGACCCCGATATCAAAAAGTCAACCCCCGATCAAACTTTTCAAAAATTTAACTTTCGGCATTTCAAGCCTAATTCCACCACGGACGTCCAAATAATCTTCCGGACATGCTCCTAAGTCCAAAATCACAATATGGAGCTATTGAAATCATCAAAATTCAAATCCAAGGTCGTTTACACATAAGTACACATCCGGTCACTTTTCTAACTTCAAATTTTCAATTATGAGACCAAGTGTCTCATTTCACTCCGAATTCCTTCCGGACCCAAACCAACTACCCCGACAAGTCATAAAACAACTGTAAAGCATAAATTGAGCAGTAAATGAGGGAAGGGGGTTATAATACTCAACACGACCAATCAGATCTTTACATTCTCCCCCTCTTCAACAAATGTTCATCCTCAAACGAGTTTAGAATAATATTTGGAGTCTCAAATAAGTGTGGATATTTGCTCTATATCTCATGTTCAATCTCCCAAGTAGCTTCTCCGGCTGGCTGGACTCTCCATTGCTCCTTCACTGATGTTATGCTCTTTGACCTCAGCTTTCTAACTTGCCGGTCTAAAATAGCCACCGGCTCCACATCAAAAGTCAAATTACCATCCAGCTGTACTGTACTGCAATCCAGAATATGAGACGGATCTCCGACATATTTTCGGAGCATGTATACATGGAATACTGGATGAACACCTGATAGACTAGGTGGCAAAGCAAGTTCATAAGACACCCCTCCAATTTTCTTAAGTATCTCTAAAGGCGCAATGTACTGAGGGCTCAACTTGCCCTTCTTCCCGAAACTCAACGCACCTTTCATGGGTGAAATCTTGAGCAGAACCTTCTCCCCAACCATGTAAACAACATCATGAACTTTCTTGTCAGCATAACTCTTCTGTCTAGACTGTGCATTACGAAGCCATTCCTGAATCACTTTGACCTTCTTTAAAGCATCCTGAACCAAGTCAGTACCCAATAGCCTAGCCTCACCCGGCTCAAACCAACCCACCGGAGACCGACACCTTCTCCCATATAAAGCTTCATACGGATCCATCTGAATGCTTGACTAGTAGCTATTATTGTAAGCAAACTCCACGAGTGGCAGAAATTGATCCCAAGAACCCCCAAAATCAATGACACAAGCGCGTGGCATATCCTCCAATATCTGAATAGTGCACTCAGACTGTTCGTCCGTTTGAGGGTGAAACGTTGTACTCAACTGAACCTGTGTGCCCAATTCTCGCTGCACTGCTCTCCAAAACTTTGATGTAAACTGCGTGCCCCGATCTGAAATGATGGACACTGGCACACCGTGTAGGCGAATAATCGTATGAATATAAATCCTAGCCAACCGCTTCGAAGAATAATTAGTACCAACTGGAATAAAATGCGCAGATTTGGTCAACCGATCTACTATCACCCAAAGAGAATCAAACTAGAAACAAGGCAAGGCTGGTAGTTCAAGGGTACAATCAGGAAGAAGGGATTGACTATGATGAAACATTTGCTCCATTTGCTTGAATGGAGGCAATCAGAATCCTCATTGCCTTTGCATCTCATATGAGAGAGTTTATTATTAATTAGCCTCGGGTAATAATTCTATATTAGATTCTTCCAAAAACTAACAAGACTTTCTAATTGAATTATACCTAAAACAATTAAGAGATTAAACACACTCAAATTTGGATACAAGCAGTTCTATCCTATTCCTGGGTAGAATCTATAAAGTGAGGGTTAACGCCTCAAGTTCTTATTAATTAATCTTTCCCAACCCCGAATTATTTTTTTCTAAATTAATTCGAAGTGAATGGGCGAGTCCTAGGGTTAGCTAATCCCTTTAAAAATATTTAATAACGAGATTAATTAAGGAAACAATAACTCACTTCATAATAAATAAAAATCGTTCAATACATAAGCACATCATGGTATTTAATCCACACTTAAATATGAATATTTTCATAAACAAGATTTAATGCTGGAAAAAATAATACACACTTAGATATTCAATACAAAGCAAGAAAATGAAGAATTGAAAATAAATGGCTAAGAAATTCTCAACCAAAAGCTCCAAATCTTCAAGACCCAAGTATGTGTGCAAGAACCTAGCTCCCAAAACTGACAAAAGTTGCAAAGGCTGCTCCCAAATGCCAAAGATATCGTACAAATGAGCTAGGTCGTGTATTAAATGATTTGGGGGTAAAAAATGTGAAATTCCAGAACTGCCCAAAATCTGCCCAGAAAATAAACTATGCAATCACATACAGAGAACCACGTTCGCGGTGAATAACTTCTGTAAAGCTACGCGATCGCATACAGGGAACCGCGTTCGCGTAGCATAGTTGACCAGCCGCTGACCAGGCTTTCTTCTTTGTGTTAGCACAACTTCAACCGCGTTCGCAAAACTTCAGTCTGCTGAGCTTATGCGATTGCATATATCCTTCCGCGATCACATAACTTACTTTTCTGGACCTCTACGATTCCTCCTAGGCTTATGCGATTGCAGATAGTCTTCCGCGATCGCATAACTTTTTATTCTGGACTTCTGCGATTCCTCCTAGGTTTTTTCGATCGCATATAGTTTTCCGCTATCGCAAAGCTTTTAATTCTGGACTTCTGCGATCGCATGACTTCTTCCGTGATGAGCATTAACTAGCAGCGGTTCATTTAATGCAATTTAACACATTTTGACTTTTTTTCTTCCGTATCTTCTCCAAGTCATATGATACCTGAAATATGGCAATAATCCTCAATAAATGCCTTATTTTCTCAACAAAATCATACAAAAGCCTAAGTATCAAGAAGAGATAAGTTGGTATTTTATCAAGTGCGATTCGTATTTTTGATCCTGTTTGATGTGATTTGAGGCTTCGACTAAGTTCGTATGATGTTTTAGGATGGTTTGCTATGTTTGGATAGGGTCTAGCGGGCCTCAGGTGAATTAATGATGGTTAACGTATCAAAAGTTAGACTTAATGCATTGCTGAAGATTTGGGATTGCTAGTGTAACCGCATTTGCGATGGGCTTGACCGCAGATGTGATGCTGCAGGTGCAGATGGAGTGTCGCAGGTGCGAAAGGGGCCTGAGATTTTCACAGAAGCGATCTGGGTTCAGTCATGAATATCTGCAACCAAAGGAGGGGGTGAAGTCTTGGCTAAGCGAGGAAAAGACGGAATGTTAGATTACAATTACATCGAGCAAAACAAATGGTTGGAAATAGGCACTTACGGGCATAGTTCCAAGCCTTGGGGAATCCACTCGCGTTGGCCACCACGTCCTCGATTTTGATAAAGAAGTAGCTGAGCCAGAATTGACGATTTGCTTTATCGTCTATCTTCACTACCAAATGTTTACTTCCTCGGTAACGAAGATGCAACATCGTCCCCCTATAGAAATTAGGTACCAAGAGGTGCATCAGGTGGCGAAGAGAGATCCCACGGCCAATTAATTCCGCGTATTTTGTCAACATGCAGATGAGTTTGTAGATGTAAGGTGAAAGTTGGGCCGGGCAAATGCCATAGTAGTAGAAACATTCCTCCGCCAATGGGAGAAGAGGTAAAGAGTAGCCAACATAGAATGGATATGCGTAGAACACACAGCATTCGGGATGATTTATCTACACCATATCACGCCCCACCGGGACCAGATTTATGTGGGCCGGGATTTTGAACCTCGCCCGAAAATCAGCAAGAACGACCTCGTTCATCATCGATTCATAGGCCTCAGGTTCCTCCTCGGGTAACTTCGAAAAATCAGATCTAGGCTTTTCACTTCGAGGATTTGTTTCCTCCATCATAGGAAATCTATCATCCTTGAGGTCATCAGAAGCATCGTCGGCGTGAGGAGGCATACGTACCGCCAATGGGGTAGGGTTAGACTCTATACCGGAACCGGAGGTTACTTTAACCATAGTCTTGAAGGAGGATGTCTTAAGCACAGAAATTGGAAGCAATGGTCACTAGAATCAGGAGAGTGGGCACGTAGCGATGAAGCAGAATGGAGAATAGGATTCAATATGGAAAATGAAAGAGCGAAATGCAAGGGGTTCGATATTAGATGAAAGCAAAACAAGCACAAATGGCCTCAGATCCCTATTTATAAGAGTTCAAGCGCCAAAACCAAGATATCAGACCATCATTATCCAACGCAGCTATCAAAACGGTAGAGGCACAAGAAACAACATAAAGCTTTGAGAAAATGCATCATAATGATGCATGATGTCATGACGTCATTCTGAAACGAATCCCCAAAGTTTGCAACTTGCTAAAAGTCATGTTGTCACCTCGCCTAAAGCTCCTCTACCCAACTTGCTCACCCAATTTCTTCAAATAACGAAAAATAGAGTCCGCACACCAAGGTCGTCCGACCTCGGCCAAAAATCTGCCTTTGGAATATTTAACATAAAATGGCATTAAAAACGTCATCGGTCGAGCTCACCCAAGACATACCGATATTAATGGACGAGGTGTCGACATGAGCCGTAGTCGAGACATCAATAGAGATCGCGGTCAAGATGTCAACAAGGGTCGAGGTCGAGATTGACTACTAGTGATAAGACTTGTAACGGCTAATTTGTCAGAATAGGGTATTAAAAAGGGAATATTCTAGTGAATATTCTTGATGCTTGTACTATTAGGGTTTCTTAAGAAAAAAGCCTCATATATATAGAAAGAAGAGACAATGATAGGGTCATGTAATATGATTGCTGATAAGAACACTTTAGAGAAGAAAACTCTCTCTCATGCACAAACACAAAGATTACCTTTTTACAAAGATTCCTATTCATATTATTCCCTACTTTTCCATCAGATCCAAGGGTTGTTCATACGAATCTTGGATCCATCATTCATACACCGTTGTCAGGCAAAATATTCGTCATGTCCATTCATTATTGGGTGAATCATTCTCTTTATTTACATAAAGGTCATTTATTGACATTTATTGCTAGATATATCTCACTTAATGCTCTTGTTGTAAGAGTATTTTACATTTATTGTCATCAACCATATACGAAATTTGTCTCATCTACCGTCCCTCTTTGTGCTTAATATCTTGAGTTATTATTCTTAACTAGATTTAGCCCTTCATCATATAAATTTAATAGTTTAACCGGGAATTATATTTTTTGGTCAAACAATTGTTGCTGTTGTTTTCCAGTGGCTGGAGATTGCCTAGATTTTGTATTTAACTCATGACGAACCGGCTACCCTTCCTTCCCAAAATCTTCCAGAACTTGTTCATTCATCAAAGCCTCAAACGAGTTAGAAACAGTAACATGTTTTGATGCACTAGTCTGAGTTTTGTGAACTGGAACATTGTTTTTGCTAAGTGAGGACTGTGTACGATTTACCACTACCCAGTCTCTTACTTTTGACTGATCCTAAACTTGAGGAGTTGCTATTGAACCAGATGGTTGTTTGACTAAATCAACACATTCAGTAGTAGATTTAACCACCCCGGTAGTAGCTCGATCACTAGTTACCTTCAATGCAGCAGTAGCCTCCAACTTTGAACCTACCGGAGATCCACGATCATCTCCAACTATTTGATGATCCTTTAGCTATTCCCAGCATCCTTCATACCATTTTCATGTTCATTAACCAAAGCCTCAAACGATTTAGAACACCTAATGTTCTCTGCTGCAACATCCTGATTTTTATGAACTGAGGAGACCTTTTTGTTAGGTGATTGATGTATATCCGACCAATCTTTAGCTCTAGATTTACCTTGGTTGGCAATCACCTGCCCAGCTACAGCCTTCGTAATTCCATATCCCTTTTAAGATTTGTTTACTTTCTCTTGCTCATTCACAGATGTAGCTGCAGAAAGAACTGATTGTTGACCTGCTTCACAAGCAAACAGTGGTGCAGCAGATGTATTAATCTCAAAGTTGGAACGATCTTTTAACGGTTGTGAGTGTTCAGTTATTTTATCAATATTAACTTTCTGAGCACCAGTTTCACGACTTAACACAACACCTTCATCAATCTGTCGACCAATATTAACCCCAGGAGCAGTCCTACCAACATACACGTCTCCATTTTTCCTAGTGTGCTAAGATTATTCTTGATCGTGCTTCTGCCTCCAAACAATCTGAAGATCTAACTGACACTTCTGTTACATCTGTAGGCTTAGAGATTTCCATCCTTTGTTGTTTCTTGGCATTCAAAAAATCCCTTGCATCACCTTGTAACTTTTCAACAACATGATCATCTACGTCACCCATTTCATCCCCACCTTGAATTGTTTCTACTGCCTTTCCCCTTAACATACAACAATCAATTTCTTCATGTCCTTGGTGTTTACAATGACAACAATATGAGGGTAAATTATCATAGATAATTTCTTGTAACTCTTTGTCATTCTTACCAATTTTAGCATTAACATATTGAAGTCCAACCTTGCTAGGGTGTTTGTCTAGCAAATCAAGAATGACCTTGACTCTTGTCGTGCTGGGACGAGACCTTATTTGTGTGGCCTTGTCGATTGCAATTGAATTTCCAACTGCAGCTTCGATGGACACTAGAGCCTTGCACGCAAACAAATCAGGCGATAAGTTCGGCATCGAACACAAATAGCTGCCTTCGAGGTTTCTTCCTTTGGATTTGTTGGGAAATTTAACTCCCACATAAATAATATTCATGGTATACGACTATAATAAATGCGGATTACTAAAATACTGTAACCAACGGTAATAATAAGAGAAACAAGGACACCAAAATTTTTACGTGGAAAACCCTTCTGAATAAGGGAAACATCACGGCCCGAGAGGAGCAACTGATTTCACTATAGCGAGGATTTTACAATTTGTGGTGCTGAGTAAAGTACTCCAAGAACACTAAACACTCAAAAGAAATAACCCTCTTTTGATTTTTCCACCTCACTACAATACCGCTCAAACTCTCTATATTTTTCCTCACAGAGTATTTTGCTTCTTACTATGTAAATCACTATCTTTATCTTTGTTTTGGTATGATTACAAATGAAGGTAGAGGCACCTATTTATAGTTGAAGAATTCCCATATTGATGTATGCAATGACATCAATATTCACTTCAAAAGCTAGTTGCCCAAATTGAACTTCTAAAGTGGTTGGCTTGATAAAACCAAAAAGGAAGCTTCATCTTCTTTCACATGTGCCATAGGATGGACCCAATAAACATCCCCCTCCAGTCCCATGCATGTAAAGGAGGTAACACCGGAGTTTCTAGTTTGAGTGCATGCCGACAAGTTCTTTGCATAGCTCGAACTTGTCTCTTAGTACCACCTTTGTCAGCATATCCGTAGGATTCTCACTTACATGGATCTTCTTGACCTGCATAGATCCATCCTCTATCCTTTCTCAAATCCAGTGATATCTCACGTCGATATACTTCGTCCTTGTATGATACATGGTATTTTTGCTCAGGTCTATTGCACTTTGACTGTCACAATAGACAACACACTCCTTTTGATGTAATCCAAGCTCTCGAAGGAACTGTTTCTGCCAAACCATCTCCTTGCCAGCTTCAGTAGTGAAAATATACTCTGCTTCAGTTGTAGAGAGTGCAACACACTTCTGCAACTTCGACTGCCATGATATAGCTCCCCCTGAAAAAGTGAACAGGTATCCTATAGTAGATTTACGATTATCAAGATCACCAGCCATATCAGCATTCGTGTAGCCCTTCAAGACTGGATCTAATCTCCCAAAACACAAGCATTCATCTGAGGTTCCTTTTAGATACCTAAGAATCTACCTCACAACTTCCCAATGTTCTTTTCCAGGATTATCAAAAAACCTGCTAACAATACCGACAACATGAGCAATATCAGGTCTGGTACATACCATTGCATATATCAAACTCTCGACGGCAGAGGAATATCAAACTTTAGCAATACTTTCTTTATATTCCTTTGTTGTAGGACACATTGTCTTGCTCAACTTCATATGACTAGCAATAGGCGTGCTAACTGGTTTAGCACTCATCATGTTGAAGCGTTTAAGTATACGTTAATATACTTATGTTGTGACAGCAACAACTTACTATTTGTCCTATCTCGGACAATCTCCATTCCTAGAATTTGTCGTGCTGGACCCAAGTCTTTCATGTCAAATGACTTGGACAAATCTTCCTTCAACTTGGCAATCAACTTCTTGTCTTGTCCTACAATCAGCACGTCATCCACATATAACAGCAAGATGATAAAGTCATTGTTAGAGAATTTCTTATAGTATACGCATGGATCGGAAAAAGACTTTTGTGTACGTTTGACTTCTCATAAATGAGTCAAACTTCTTGTACCACTACCTAGGCGTTTGTTTCAGCCCATAAAGACTCTTTTTCAACTTGCACACCATGTGTTTCTTCGCCTTTACTTCAAAACCTTCTGGCTGCTCCATATATATTTCTTCTTCCAAATCTCCATGCAAAAATGCAATTTTCACGTCTAACTGCTCCACTTCAAGATCTAGGCTAGCTGTCAAGCTCAAGATTGTTCAAATAGAAGTCAATTTGACAACATGTGATAAAATTTCATCAAAATCAATACCTTTCTTCTGTTCGAAACCTTTTACCGCCAATCGAGCTTAGTGTCTGACCAGCTTGCCATTTCCATCTTTCTTGCGCTTAAATACCCACTTGCACTTCAGTGGTCTTTTTCCTTTTGGAAGTTCAACCAGTTTGTATGTATCATTCTATTGTAGAGAATTCATCTCTTCTTGCATGGATTCCATCTACTAGATTTGTTCCAGATGAGATATCAGCTCCTTTGAAATTCTCTGGCTCCCCCTCATCAGTGACGAGGATATACTCCGAAGAAGGATACTTTGTGGACTCTACCTTCTCTCTTTCAGATCTTCTCAAAGGTTTTTGTCCTTCTTGTTGTTGTTGTTGCTCTCCTTCTTCCTCTTATGGACTAAGGTGCTCCCCTACTTAGAAACCTCTTCATCTACGCCTTCCGTGTTCCATTCTTCATCTGTAGAAGGATTACGAACAAGTATAGTAGGAGTAGTAACAAAGTTAGTAAATGTACCATTATCAGTTTTGGTCCTTGTTGATTGATCACTATCAGTCCCGACCACATCTTCTCTGAAGATCACATCTCTGCTTCTGATGATCTTTTTCCTTTCTGGGTCCCACAATCTGTAGCCGAACTCTTCATCTCTATAACCGATGAAGATGCAGGGAATAACTTTGTCATCCAGCTTCGTTCTCTTCTCCTTTGGTACATGTGCAAAAGCTTTACATCCAAACACTTTCATATGGGAGTAGGACACCTCTTTGTTGGTCCAGACATTCTCTGGAATGTCAAACTCCAATGGAACTGATGGGCTTCTATTAATCAAGTAACATGTTGTGCGAGCTGCTTCACCCCAAAATGACTTAGGTAGTTTTGCCATTTTGAGCATACTTCTCACTTTTTCAACAATGGTGTGATTCATCCTTTCAGCTACACCATTGTGTTGTGGGATTCCAGGAACTGTCTTCTCATGTCTGATTCCATGGCTTAAGCAGTAGTCTTCAAACTCCTTTGAAGTATACTCTCCTCCATTGTGTGTCCTGAGACGCTTTAATTTTTGACCTGTCTCCCTTTCCACCAGAGTAGGGAATTTCTGAAATACTTGAAATACCTGGTCTTTGGTTCTCAAGAAATAAACCCACAATTTCCATAAAGCATCATCAGTAAATATGAGAAAATATTTGTTACCTCCCATTGATTCTACATACATTGGACCACAAACATCAGAATATACTAAATCAAGTATATTTGATTTTCTTCCATGAGTTGCTTGAAACAATACCCTGTGTTGTTTTCCAAATAAACAATAATCACAAGAATTCACAGTTGTACCTTTTGCAAATGAGATGAGTGATGTTTTGGATAGGATCTTCAGCCCCTTCTCACTCATATGACCCAATCTCCGGTGCCATAAATCTGTAGGCATATCATCTACAGCCGCATGTAATCCATCTTCACATATCTCAGTGGTTGTCTTGTACAATGTGTAGGGAGAAACTCCTTTAGCAATCACCAATGATCCATTGGTGAGTCTCCACTTCCTATTGGCAAAGTGATTCTCGTACCCATATCGATCTAGAGAGATCCTTGAAATCAAATTCATTCGCAGATCTTGTACGCGTTGCACATCTTTTAAAACTAATGTGCATCTGACATTTGTCTTGATACAAATGTCGCCAATCCCCACAATCTTTGAGTGACTGTCATTTCCCATCTTGACCATTCCAAAGTCTCCTGCTTTATACCTACCGAAGAATTCTCTTACCGGTGTGGGATGGTAGGATGCAACTGTATCAACCACCCATTTTGACTCTTGGCTTGCTAAGTGCATGCATTCCTCCTCCTCGTAAACGAAGAGAACCACTGAATCATCATTGTGCACTGCAGCAGTTGTGTTGTCATCATTCTTCTGGACATTGCTCTTGCCTCGACCTTTCTTTGGGCAATCTCTTTTGAAGTGACCGGGTTGACCGCAACTGTAGCAATTTCTACCTTTTGACCGGTTCCTGGACTTTCCATGAGCTTTGGATTTATCACGGCTACTCGATGCTCTATAAAAACTTCTTCCTCTGTTTTCCATGATAAGAGCATGCCCCTGATTTTCGGGTTTCTTCCTCATCTTATCATTGAGTAGGATGGCTGATGTGACCTCCTTTAAATCGATGGTATCTCTACCATGCTGGATGGTTGTTGCCAAATTATCATAAGAAGATGGCAACGAGTTTAAAAGCATGATATCCTTATCTACTTCAGTGATTGTTTCTCCAAGGTTTGCTAGCTATGTGATTAATCCATTGAACATATTTAAATGGGACAAGAAATTTGTACCTTCACTCATATGGATGGCATAAAGTTGTTTTCTCAAAAATAATTTGTTTGTTAAGGATTTGGACATGTATAGACTTTCTAGTCTTTTCCAAATACCACATGCACTATTTTCATCCCCGACATTATTTAGTACTTCATCGGACAAGTGTAGTCTGATTGCACTAGCCGCCTTCTTATCCATATCTGCCCATTCCTTGACTTTTATGGTTTCTGTCTTTGCCTCTTTTCCATCTAGTGCAATGTCGCCATATGGAGAAACCGTCATTACCGTTGAATCTTGTTACTTCATACTTTACTCCTCACATTTTTTTGTCACAGAGTAAAATTGACTATAAATAATATTTCTGTGAATGAGTAGAACCTGTGTTCTGATACCAGTTATTGGGAAAATTACCTCCCACAGAAATAATATTCACGGTATACGACTATAATAAATGCGGATTACTAAAATACTGTAACCAATGATAATAATAAGAGAAACAAGGACACCGAGATTTTTACGTGGAAAACCCTTCTGAAAAAGGGAAAAATCACGGCCCGAGAGGAGCAACTGATTTCACTATAGCGAGGATTTTACAATTTGTGGTACCGAGTAAAGTACTCCAAGACCACTAAACACTCAAAAGAAATAACCCTCTTTTGATTTTTCTACCTCACTACAATACCGCTCAAACTCTCTATATTTTTCCTCACAGGGTATTTTGCTTCTTACTTTGTAAATCACTCCCTTTCTCTTTGTTTTGGTGTGATTACAAATGAAAGTAGAGGCACCTATTTATAGTTGAAGAATGTCCATATTGATGCATGCAATGACATCAATATTCACTTCAAAAGCTAGTTGCCCAAATTGAACTTCTAAATTGGTTGGCTTGACAAAACCAAAAAGGAAGCTTCATCTTCTTTCACATGTGTCATGGGATGGACCCAATAGGATTAAATCCAATACTCCATGGAAACACCTTGTATTGGTGTTCTTTCACATTATGCTGGAAATAATTCACAGCCCTTGACAAAGATATCACGTAATATTTATACTGGTCGCAACGAATTAGCAATTGACGATCAGCAAGAAGACCTAATAAACAGTGACCTTTAATACCAAAGATTTTTGGCAGCATGGTCCTTAAAATCGGCAAGTCTGGTGCGCCAATGGATAATTTCACCATTGTTGCTTGATGCAATCCTTCTTCCAATGCAAAAACTTCATGTTCATCCATAGAGAATTGTAGGGTTGGTACTCCATGAATAATTTTAGTAGGTTTCAAGATGGTTTGTGTGAGAGGTACGATTGTTTGTGTGTTATTCAAACTGGACGCACATGTGATTGAGGTGTTAGGGATTATTGAATCTTCCTTAGGGTTTTGATTAGGATCTCCCACAGTCAAAGGCTGGGGAGAGATCGTGGCTACCATGGTCTCCATGAATTCCCCCAAAGAGAGGAGAGAGGAGAGAGCACGGGGTTTGGGTTTAGGGTTTAAGATCTAAGAAACTAACGGTGGGTTTTTTTTTTATTTTTATGTTTTTGTATTTTACTCCCTCCATTTCAATTTATGTGAACCTATTTTCGTTTTAGTCTATGCCAAAAATAATGACCTCTTTCCATAATTGGAAATAATTTACCTTTATGCAATGATTTATAGCCACACAAAATAAATATATCTCATTTTACACCACAAGTGCAAAAGTCTTCTCTCTTTTCTTAAACTTCGTGCTCAGTCAAATAGGTTCACATAAATTAAAATAGAGGGAGTATTATTTTTTACCATTTCTAATTCATATTTTAATATTTTTAAATAAAATAATATAGTCCACATGCTTTTTCTGCGTGAGTAACACACATCTTGCCCACATCAGCTCGTTCATGATCAACGGTCATAATGGTTTATTATTATGCAAGTGATGAGCTGAGATGTTCAAATGGGAAAGATAAAAGTTCATATACCAGGATAAAAAATCGGTGCAAGTTTAAGTGGCTATGAGGTCGTTTTGTTAGATTTTATTTTCACAACTTTTTAAAATAGGGGCAAAATCTAAAATAGTGGCCTAAAAAGGGACATTTGCGTAAATCAGCATAGATACTCCCTCCTGTTAACCTATAATTAGTCTAATAGGATAAACTAATTAATTTGAATTTTAGGGCACCAACAATTAATTTAACATACTTTCCGAACTATGATCAGCAGGAAATAACGGAAATAACAAATAAGGTAACAAAAATAATAAGTAAAAGGGAAGAAAATTCTTATTAATCAAAATAGTTCCTCTTTCATATCTCTTTAAGCTTCAGTTGCTGAAAATATAAAGCTATAATTAGAGAGCGAAATAATAATTTTTCTAGATGAGGTGCAAAGCTTGAAAAAAGGGGTACAAACCATTTGAACACATCCCGCAGTCACATCATATTTTATCAAATGACCATCCAACCACTCACCGAGCCACAAATTCCACTCATAGGGACACTACCGGACATATAAGTCCAAAAGGTATATACTTACACAACTAAAATCCCCGTGCTTAAGCTACCGTCAAAATCCAGCCTCAAGTCCTCCAGACTGGCCCATCATCAGCACACAGAAATCACATCCCGCACCTCATCCATGGAATCACAAGCCGTCGACGCACAGCGAATACTGAGCATGCGCATACGAGTGCGTGGATGGAAGTCAAAGAGTTACGCTTCAAGCTGAATCAATGTCCCACGATAAGGAAAGAAAGATGGGAAGTTTATCCTAAATGCCCTATAGCCTCTCGAATATAGGTATGGACGTCATCATACCGATCCGCAAGACTCTACTAGACACTTGTACATGACTCGTACAACCTATGAACCTAGAGCTCTTACACCAACTTGTCATGAACCCAAAATCCAACTAGTCGTGATGGCACCTAACTCAACCCGCTAGGTAAGCCAATTAACAACTATCCAATTTAATGAGAATTATTGAGACAAATAAATGATAAAATAAATGAACCTTAATACATTTCCCAAGGACTGGTAGTACAAATCATGAGCTTCTAAGATTTAGATTTTTACAAGACTAAACTGAAATAATTACAACATATGTTTGAAGTATAAATGAACAGAATTCGAATCTAATGCTACCAAGGACAAGTGATAGAAATAACTGGAACGCAAGTACATCTTCAGATCCAGCTCCCATTGTACGCAGCAACAACAACATCCAACATCTGTACGCAAGGTGCAAAAGTGTAGTATGAGTACAACCGGCCCCATGTACGCAATAAGTAAAAAACCTAACTTTAGGTTGAAAGTAGTGGCGAGCTGGGACAAGGGATAGAGTCCAACTCCAATAACCAGTACCAGTTCATAACAATCATAATAAAAATAGTGTAAGAAAAATAACCCAGAGGTACGATGCTCAACTCATTCACAGTTAGGGGAAAATAGGCATGTTTTTCAAATAAAACAATAAAACCCAAATCTTTTACCGAAAGAAACAAAATATGAGTAAGTTTGTAAAACCGTGATTTTCTTCCCAAAAACTTTCAACAGGTAAATGTTTCATTATCAAATGGCATGAGTAAAGTACATCTTTATGCCTACATTTCAATATGTAAGAGAAGTCATGAATGACGTGATATCGTACAACATGAGGAAAATGCATCTTTATGCATGTATCTCAAGTGTGCTTGTCGAATATAATACAACATAGTGAACAACCATATGCATACTCTCAGAGTATCAATCCACTTAGTTCTCCTAATCACTCAGTCCTCCCAATTACTCAGTCCTTATAGTCACTCAATCCCCGCAGTCACTCAATCCTCCCAATCGCTCGGCACTTGCGCTCAATAGGTACATGTGCCCACTGTAGATGTGCAGACTCTGAAAGGGCAATTCCAGCTCAAGCACTATAATAAGCCAAATCATGGCATGAATCAAATAAACATACTGCGGCGTGCAGCCCGATCCCATAAATATCCTCACAATCAGGCCCTCGGCCTCACTTAGTCATCAATCACTCCAGTCTCTCGGGATCACAAGAATCATGATAATCAGTCCAAACAATGATGATATGATGTATAAATAAAGGACAATAGAGACTGAGATATGATATGCAAATAATAATTGTGATTGAGTATAAATTTCAATTCAAGCAATTAATTCAACATGTAACACGACCTTTGTGGGTCCAAATAGTGCCAGCATATGGCCAAAGCATGATTTCTAACATGGATCACAACACAATTACTCTAGTACGTAGAGATTTCATGGTTACAGATAATATTAGGTAACTACACATTACCACAGAAATAACTGAGTCACAATTCACGCGGTGCACGCCCACACGCCCGTCACCTAACATATGCGTCACCTTAATACAAAACACATATCACGCAAATTCTGGGGTTTATACCCTCAGCACCAAGTTTGGAAGTGTTACTTACCTCGAATGAGCCTCATCCAATACCGAGCAAGCCAAAGATCCTTCAAAAATGCCATCACGAGCGTACCGACCTCCAAACAGCTCGAAACTAGCCAAAAGCAACTCAAATACATCAAATAAAGCCTAAGCAAAACATTTCAAATGATAAAGGTCGAATCTTTACTCAAAAACCCCCAAATCCAAACCCGGGCCCACACATTGGAACCCGACAAAACTCACAAAATCCGACAACTCATTCAATTACGAGTTCAACCATACAAGTTTCATTCAAATCTGACTCTGAATCGATGATCAAAACTCAAAAATTCACTCTATAAAACTTTAGACAAAAACCCTAAATTTCACTCTTGAAACCCTCAATCAAATGCTAAAACCGAAGATAGATTCATGATATAAAATCAAAAATGAGTAGAGAACACTTACCCCTATCCACATGGTGAAAGTCACCTCAAAAATCGCTAAATCCCGAGGTCCCCAACTCAAAATATGGATAAATGGCTCAAAGGTCCGAAATTGGACATTAAGTCCACTGCCCAGGCTTCCTTTTTCACGATTGCGGACATCCCTTCGCCATTGTGATGAACAAATTCTTCAACAGCATTTTCCAAACTCTTCCCAGATAGCCTATAGTATAATGATCATAACTTTTTGTACAAAACTCCAAATGACAAATGGTTTGATTTATGAACACTAGACATCAAGGGCTACAACTTTCATTTTTGGATCATCTCCAAATTTCTTATAGATCACAAGATATAAGTTTCCAAAGTCAGCCATGTGCAACAGACATTTCTCCTACGCGATCGCGAAAAGGCTTACGCGATCGCGATTCTTAAGGCCTCAAACTGCAGTTTGCTCTTCGCGAACGCGATGCACACCTCTGTTGCTAAAAAACAGCAATTGAAAATGGCCTAAAATGGTCTGAAACCACCCCGAAACTCACCCGAGCCCTCGGGGCTCCACGCCATACATCCACACAAGTATAGAAACATCGTGCAAACTTGCTCGTGTGATCAAATCACCAAAATAAAACCCGAAACCATGAATCGGACATCAACACGCATGAAATTTGAAGGGAGAACTCAAGAACTTCTAGAATTGTAACCAAGCGTCTGAATGCTACCAAACCGACTTCGAACGACCCCGAATTTTCCAGGAAAGTTCCAAATCATAACGCAGAACTACTCGATGTATCATATCTCACTTAACAACATCAAAATCACAAATCGCACCTCAAATTGACTTAATGAAGTTAATGAACTTTCAAAATGCAAAACTAACGGCGAACAAGCCTAAACATCTCGGATTGATCTCAAATTTGGCACACAAGTCATAAATGACATAACATACCTACTATAACTTTCTAAATCGAAATCCAACCCCGATATCAAGAAAGTCAAACCTCGGTCAAACCTATAAACATTTTCAAACCTTCAAATTTCCAACTTTTGACAATTAGTACCAAAACCTTCTAGAATTATCCAAATGCAAATCCGGGCATACGCCGGAGTCCAAAATCACCATCTGGACCTAACAGGATCATCAAAACTCCGATTTAAGGTCAAATACTAAGAAGTCAAACTTGGTCAACTCTTCCAACTTAAAACTTTGACTATGAAATTCATTCTTCTAAACTAACTCCGAAACACCTGAAAACCAATGCCGACGATTCACACACGTCATAATACATCATATGAAGCTACTCAAGACTTCACATATCTGAACAAAATGCAAATGCTCAAAACAACCAGTCGGGTCACTATATTTTCCCCCACTTAAATATACGTTCATCCTGGAACGTGCCAAGAGTTGTTCCAAATCTATCATACTGTCGTGTAACCTTACCATGTACATACCCGGGGGTGATCCCACGTCACCCTATTCCATATAGGCCTGACAACACAACATAATTGAAGATCATTACTTCAACCTTAACCCATAAACCACAGAATCCAATTTCCAACATCCGGAATTTCCTATAAGAACTGAATCTCGCATGTACACACTGTATAAGTTTGAACAAGATGTATCAAGCCATAGCCATAACCCAAGATGTAATCACATGATATACCGCATAACTCGTGTACTTGTAGCAATAACTTCTGACCACAATAACTGCTCAAAACAAACCCGGTACCGGTAATAAACCTCATATCAAGCAAGACCTCATTGTAAAACATTTGTACACTGCCGATGATGAAAGAAACATACAGAAATTCGCAACCACTTATCAGATCAACCAATCATGGAACTCTCTCTCCTTCGACAAGATCTATAGCAAATTTCTAAGCCGATCAACGACATTATCCTTTCAAATATACAGCAATAAAATCCAATAGCACCCATTCTAGGTCCAATGACCTTACTTTATCAAGACCAACTATCCTATTGACATGCCACACCAATACTACCTAGAATCACAACATGTGCAATCCGTGCACCAATAAGCAACAACTCAAATGTATTCAAACATGGAAAAATGACTCAAATGAGAGGACCGTCCCGCGAGCTCGGCAAGTACCACCACAATGCAATGCTAAGAATGCATCACACACCATAAGACCACAACACATGAATCTAACACAAAGGATCATATCTCGACATAACCCAGCTGCAATGCGTGATCCCATCCAAACACTGGTCCATATGAAATACCTCAAGCCACCATGCTCAAAATCCACAACCACGCGTAATTCGAAATCAAGTACCCCAAGTGCGTGACCATAACCACGAAGGAGCCAATAACACAATACAACAGTCTGGAAAGATCATAACCAAATGCGCAATCGATAATTCAACACCCTAATATCTATCTCGCTCAAATTCCTCTATAAGGCCCAAATAGAATCGCACCATGTGTGCATATAGCCAACAAATCACAACCCTTCATAGCATAAAAGAGTAAAACATAGATCATATCAGAAGACGAATAAGCTCAACTCTAACCGAATGACACACCCCTCAACACTAACAGTTCTGAGCCAACAAATTCGACCCGGTGTAGGATACACATCCTCATTAGGCCTAATAATGGGCCCCCAAATCATCCCAGGTCATTCACAAGTAGATAAATAACCCTCCCAAAAGTCCACAATGATCTAAGCATAACACGTGCTACCATATAGCTAACTTTGGCCACATCTTCACAGTCCGCAACCCGGAAACAATATGCATCCAAGAACTCCCAGTCTCCAAATCCATAGAACACATAAATCACCATAGTCGATCCCAACTCCACCACGCGAACGATTAATACATATCTCATACACAATCATCCCCACGAGAGATATTTCTAAAATTCTTCCGTGCCACATAGAAAATTTGAACATCAGCAGTCGATCAAACATGCGAGTACCACAATACCAATGAAGCATTTGTAAGTCAACACACAGTGCGCCTTCTGAAATGCACACCCTTCTCAGGAATTACCAAGTAGTTATAACATTCATCTAAATATGTGAAACTGTCCATGTTGTTCAAAATTTATGACTTTCCCTCCAAATATGAACTATGACCTTGAACATGCAAATCTCAATCCCACACAACACACCACATCTATCATGCCATAATATGAAAAGTACGAGAATCTCATAATCAACTCTAAGTCACAAGTAGAATACCTACCCGGTTAGTCGGAAACCTTCCATTTGATCTCACCTAGGAGAAAATCACAATACGCAACATGCTCCTCTCACTAGTAGGAAATATCCATCTCAAACCATGGTAGAAACCATCGAGAACTCTCCGAAAACCTTTTGCACATAACCAAACTATCAGAACTGAATATCTCTAACTCAACCAAGCCACGCAGGTCGCCAAATCCAAGAGTATTGTCGCCGAGCACCTGTAGAGACTCACAACATCATAAGTACCCAAAGCACCGATCATATCTATTACCTTGCTGATCCAACCTACTACTAAGTTGTACTATTTCTCTGAGTTCCTTCCAAATTATCCTCAAGTTGACACTCCTCCTCGCCATAATACCATGATCCTCAACCAAAACTCACCCACGAGATCCTATAATAAAACCATACCGCCCTAAAGCCCATAAGCCATTGTATTCTTTATCAAACATCCCAAAAGTACCACAATCGAGACACCCGCTCCGAAGAGTCCTTATATGAACCTGAAACTACTTCCTTTACCTTTCTGATACTGAAATGTAGAATCCATAGTGATACAGAAATACCGCGAGTCCTGACACTATCCGACGTAAATCTCGGAGTCTAGACATATACAAATCCGAATAAATTCTCAATTGCTATATATAAATCTTGAATCCATTAGATCCTTCTTGAGAGTCATCTACTCAACTCAAATCTCGACTTTACCACCCAAACGGTCCGAACGACTTGTGCCCCATTAGCACGACAACACCCAAATAAGTAACCTCGCCTTAACGCAACCGAGCAAATTCCTACTCCAATGCGTACTACATCCGTCATGAATAACAACTCAAATCATTCCATGATTTCCATATACCCATAATGTGTAATATAATCCGTATTTAGAAATTCCCTTACTCGAGTCATCCTCGATCTCAACCTCTGCAAGTCATAACTGATTCACAAGTATGCCTCAAAACGAAACCAGCACAACACATAACAATGCAACAAAATCGGTGATAGCAGACTCCCCCACTTGGCTCAAATCCATAGATCAAAATACTCTATAACTCACAATATACATACTCCATTACTGCTATAATATCGCAATGAGATTCAACTAAATCCTTCCTAAGCTCGGGTAACACAAACCATCTAATATCTCAAATCATCTGCAATTCTCATTCATCCTTGTGATAGTCAGGTCTACTTTCTCAACCAATCCGAACTCAAATCACAACACCTATACCCACTGGTAGAAAAGAAATCCTCCACATAATACCATAAGGATCACACATCTGTAGATTACCGCGCTAGTGATAACCCACATGCTTAGCCTCAAACTGACATCTCTCTATCCCCTTTCACGGCCACAACTACTATGCAATCGCTTAATCTTCCTGAGTCTGAAATCATCAACAAGACATGAAAATTTACTTCGTTCCTCAATTAACAACATGAAAGATCCGTCACCACACTCATAACTCGAGACTATACGTCATAACAAGACAAAAATCAAGCACCCAATAGTCCTTTTTACATCTCAAGCAAACTCTTTTCGTCACATTCAAACCATCTGAACACATCCCACAGTCACAACATATTTCATCATATAGTCATCCAACCACTCACCGAGCCATAAATTCCACTAATAGGGACACTACCAGACATATAAGTCCAAAAATCATATACTCACACAACTGAAATCCACGTGCTTAAGCTACCATCAAAATTCGGCCTCAAGTCCTCCAGACTGGCCCATCATCAGCACACAGATATCACATCCCGCACCTCATCCATGGAATCACAAGTCGTCGACGCATAATTGATATTGAGCATGCGCATACGAGTGCATGGATGGAATTTAAAGAGTTACGTTTCAAGCTGAATCAATGCCACAATAAGGAAAGAAAGGTGGGAAGTTTATCCTAAATGCCATGTAGCCTCCTGAAGATAGGTATGGATGTTATCATACCGATTCACAAGACTCTACTAGACACTTACTCATGACTCGTACAACCTATGAACCTATAGCTCTGATATCAACTTGTCACGACCCCAAAATCCAACTAGTCGTAATGGCACCTAACCTAACCCGCTAGGTAAGCCAATTAACAACTATCCAATTTAATGAGATTTAATGAGACAAATAAATAATAAAATAAATGAACCTTAATACATTTCCCAAGGACTGGTAGCACAAATCATGAGCTTCTAAGAGTTAGATTTTTACAAGACTAAACTAAAATAATTACAACATCTATTTGAAGAGTAAATGAACAGAATTCGAATCTAATGCTACCAAGGACAAGTGATAGACATAACTGGAACGCAAGTACATCTTCAGATCCCGCTCCCACCGTACGCAGCAATAGCAACATCCAACATCTGCATGCAAGGTGCAAAAGTGTAGTATGAGTACAACCGACCCCATGTACTCAATAAGTAACAAACCTAATCTTAGGTTGAAAGTAGTGACGAGTTGGGACAAGGGTCAGAGTCCAACTCCAATAAGCAGCAACATTTCATAACAATCATAATAAAAATAGTACAAGAAAAATAACCCAGAGGTATGATGCTCAACTCTTTCACAGTTAAGGGAAAATAGGCATGTTTTTCAAATAAAACAGTAAAACCCAAATATTTTACCGAAAGCACCAAAATATGAGTAAGTTTGTAAAATTGTGATTTTCTTTCCAAAACCTTTCAATAGGTAAATGTTTCATTATCAAATGGCATGAGAAAAGTACATCTCTATGCCTACATGTCAATGTGTATGAGAAATCATGAATGATACCGTACAACATGAGGAATTACATCTCTATGCTTGTATGTCAAGTGTGCATGTCGAATGCAATACAACATAATGACCAACCATATGCATACTCTCAGAGTATCAATCCACTCAGTCCTTCCACTCAGTCCTCCAAATCACAAAGTCCTCACAGTCACTCAGCTCTCCCAGTCACCCAATCCTCCCAATCGCTTGGCACTCGCACTCCATAGGTACCTGCACCCACTGTGGATGTGCAGACTTCGGAGGGGCAATTCCATCCCAAGCGCTATAATAAGCCAAATCATGGTATGAATCAAATAAATATACTGCAGTGTGCAGCCTGATCCCATAAATATCCTCACAATCAGGCCCTTGGCCTCACTCAGTCATCAATCTCTCCAGTCTATCGGGCTTACAAGAATCATGATAATCAGTCCAAACAGTGATGGGATGATATATAAATAAAGGACAATAGAGACTGAGATATGATATGCAAATAATAGTTGTGACTGAGTATAAATTTCAAATCAAGCATTTAATTCAACATGTAACATGACCTCTGTGGGTCCAAATAGTGCCAGCATGTGGCCAAATCATGATTTCTAACATGGATCACAGCCCAATTACTCTAGCACGTAGAGATTTTATGGTTACAGATAAGATTAGGTAACTATATAATACCACAGAAATAACTGAATCACAATTCACGCGGTGCATGCTCACACGCCCGTCACCTCGACACAAGACACATATCACGTATATTCAAGGGTCCATACCCTCAGCACCAAGTTTAAAAGTGTAACTTACCTCGAATGAACCAAATCAAATACCGAGCAAGCCAAATGATCCTTCAAAAATACCATCACGCGTGTACCGACCTTCGAATGGCTCGAAACTAGCCAAAAGCAACTCAAATACATCAAATAAATCCTAAGGAAACAATTCTGAATGATAAAGGTCGAATCTTTACTTAAAAACTCCAAAGTCAACCAATAGTCAAACCCGAGCCCGCTCCTTGGAACCCGATAAAACACACAAAATCCGATAACCCATTCAATTATGAGTTCAACCATACAAGTTTCATTCAAATCTGACTCCGTATCGATGTTCAAAACTCAAAAAATCATTCAATGAAACTTTAGACAAAAAACCCCAATTTCTCTCTTGAAACCCTCTATCAAATGCCATAAACGAAGATAGATTCATGATATAAAATAAAAATGAGTAGAGAACACTTACCCCAATCCACATGATGAAAATCGCTTCAAAATCGCTAAATCTCGAGGTCCCCAATTCAAAATATGGATAAATGGCTCAAAGGTCCGAAATTGGACATTAAATCCACTGCCCATGCTTCTTTCTTCGCGATCGCGGTGAACAAATTCTTCAACAATGATTTCCAAACTCTTCCCAGACAGCCTCTAGTATAATGGTCATAACATTTTGTACCAAACTCCAAATGACAAATAGTTTAATTTTCTGAAAACTAGACATCAAGGGATACAACTTTTATTTTTGTATCATCTCCAAATTTCTTATAGATTGCAAGATATAAGCTTCCAAAGTCAGTCCTGTATAGCAGAAATTTCTCCTACGCGATTCTCAAGTCCCCAAACTTCAGCTTGCTCTTCGCAAACACGACCAAATGTTCGTGATCACGATGCATACCTCTGTTGCCAAAAACCATCAACTGAAAATGGCCTAAAAATGGTGCAAAACCACCCCGAAAATCACCCGAGCCCTTGGGGATCCACGCCAAACATCCATAAAAGTCTATAAACATCATGCGTACTTTCTTGCGCGATCAAATCACCAAAGTAACACCCGAAACCATGAACCGGACATCAACACGCATGAAATTTGAAGGGAGAACTCAAGAACTTCTAGAATTGCAACCAAGCATCCGAATGCTATCAAACCGACTCCGAACGACCCCGAATTTTGCAGGCAAATTCCAAATCATAACGCAGACCTACTCGATATTTCAAATCTCACTTAACAACATCAAAATCACAAATCGCACCTCAAATCGACTTAATGAAGTTAATGAACTTTCAAAATTCAAAACTAACGGCGAGCAAGCCTAAACACCTCAGATTGATCTCAAATTTGGTACACAAGTCATAAATGACATAACAGACCTACTATAACTTCTGAAATCGAAATCTGACCCCGATATCAATAAAGTCAAACCTCGGTCAAACCTATGGATTTTTCCAAACCTTCAAATTTTTAACTTTCGCCAATTAGTACCGAAACCTTCTAGAATTATTCAAATGCAAATCCGGGCATACGCCCTAGTCCAAAATCACCATCCGAAACTAACGAAATCATCAAAACTCTGATCCGAGGTAGAATACTAAAAAGTCAAATTTGGTTAACTCTTCCAACTTAAAGCTTCAACTATAAAATTCATTCTTCCAAACTAATTCTGAAACACCTGAAAACCAACGCCGACGATTCACACACGTCATAATACATTATATGAAGCTACTCAAGACTTTAAATAGCTTAACAAAATACTCAAAATGACTGGTCGGGTCGTTACAGACACTTACTGAGTATATTTGGTCAGTTTTGCTCATACTATACTTCTGCACTTCTTGTGATGATCCTGACATTGGTTCCTGACATTGGTAGGAGCGGAGTCCCGAGAGGTACTTAGCAGATACCAAGCGATGATTCAAGATAGAGCTGCATTCCGTTCGCATGGCTTAGAGTCATTATTCTGTTTTCATTGTGTTGTTTCTATTTTATTTCGGGCATTGTTTTATGTTTTCCAGAATATTGTATTTAGTTTGATCTAGAAGCACAAGTACTTTTGATCCAATATCTTGGGTTATTTGCGTTAGACGTCGATTTTAAACTTATGATATTCTTATCAGAGATTGTCTTTACGTCTTGTTATTATTATATTATCATTTTTAATAGCTTTTCTTCTTATGTGGGAATGTTAATCCATCTACAACTTCATTATTGAATGTGATATTCTCTCCATCTAGGGTTTTTCAGGTTTATTTTTCGTGTGCCATAGAGACTTTGACAAACGTTTTCATTGTTGTGAATGTTATCCCATTTATTTCTTCTCCTCCAGTGATAACATTTATCGTCCTTTTTGGCGAATAAGGTCTAGAGGTGGATCTTCATTCTTTTTATTCTTCATGTAAGTTTGTTTACCTTTCTCACTGAACAACTCGGTAAGATAACCCCCTTTCAAGAGATAATCAACCTCATTTTGCAAAAGACGATAATTTGTTGTTCTATAAACATGATAATTATGGAACTCACACCGAAATCCTGACTCTATTTGTTGGATCTGATCTTATTTCATTGGGCCATCTTATCTTATCCTCCAAATCTCTTAACGTCGCTACCAACTCAAAAGTATTTACATTGAAGTTGTAATCTACCAATTTCGACATAAAATGTGAATCACTAAGTTTTGACGTGTCTGAATCCTTCCTAATTCTTTGAGGAGAATGATATTATTTTGCTTGAATCCTTGATTAACTTGTGTTGATTCTGGCTTTCAATCGTGATCATACTGTATTGGACCAATACATGGCTCATATCGATTCCTCGAACTTATGCGATCAGATTTGGACCTCCTAGGGATTTCTTTTGTTTGTTTATTGAATCTGTTTCCAACTTTTGATTAAACCATAATATCTTTCTATATTCGAAGCTTTGTACTATATCGGTTATAAATATCGTTCCAAGTAGTCGGAGAAAATTCTCGAAGGCTTTCTTTTAGCCTTCTCGTAGCCTTTGAGCTTCTTTCGTTCAAATTCTTTGTAAAGCTACTGCTGCCCAATTATCATGGGTGGTAAAAGCATCATTTCCATTTGAAATCGATCCATGAACTCTATGGATAATTTCGTACTTTCTTATAACATTTTAAAGATGTTTTCCATTCGTTTTTCTACCTTTTGTCCCCCAGAATAGGCTTTAATGAAAGCATTTGCAAGTTCAGCAAACAAATCAATTGAATTTTCAGGGAGAGGAGAGTACCATGTTAGCAGTCCTTTAGTGAGAGTTTCCCTAAATTTATTCATCAACACAGACTTAATTTCCTGCTTAGTCAAGTTGTTGCCTTTGACTCCCATGGTGAATGCTATCACATGATCTTGTGGATCTAAAGTGCCATCGTACTTGAGAATATCATGCATTTTTATTTTTTTCGCGATCGGCAACGGCGTTATGCTAGGCTTCCAAGGTTGTTGAGAATACTTCTCCATATCCACACCTTTGATTATAGGCGGAACATGGGGGATCTGGTCTATCTTTTTGTTCTACTCCTTGATCTATTTCTGCAAGGTTACAACTAAATTTAGTAATTTAAAATTACCGGGTGTACCTGATTCACCTGCTTTGAAAGTATTTGGCAAGTCCCTAATTACAGAATTTCTAAGTCTCGAATTAGGGGTTTCCATGATCAGATTACCTCTTTGTTGCGGAGTTCGAGTTCCGGTTGCTGCATTGTTAGTTAAAGCTCTCAACACTTCCTCGATTTGACTATTTCACTGCTTTTGCTGAGTGATGAAACTTTTCAATTCATCCTCTAACCCTGGTTGTCCTCATCCTTGCTAGTAGATCTCATTGGTGATTTCTCTTGTAAGTGACGTGGAGAGTTCACCGATGTAAGATTTTGCAAAACATGTGGTGTTTCCCCTGCCGTCGCACCTTGTCCTACCTGCTGATTAGTAGCATTAACTTGATCTATCTGCTGGTTAGTAGGGTTAACTCAAGACATAATTATTTTTATAATTAAACTCAACAAATGTAAATCGCAGATAATTTGTTGGAATTGAAGCGAAATCGACAAAGATTTTTGAAGAGAAAATAAACGATTGTTAGGGCCTCATGGTGGCCGCCAAATTGTTTAACTTAAAATTAGTCTAATAGGTTAAATAATAAATTTAAATTTTAAGTCATCAACAATCGATTTTACACACTTTCCCAACTATAATCAACACAAAATAATGGAAATAACGAATAAAGTAATAAAATAATAAAGTAAAAGGGAAGAGAATTCTTATTGACCAAAATAACTCCTCTTCCTTATCTCTTTAAGCTTCAGTTGTCGGAAATACAATGCTATGATTAGAGAGTCAAAAAATATTTTTTTCGGATGGGGTACATAGCGGGGGAAAAGAGGGGTTTAAACAGTAAAATTGTCTGTAACTGCTCCTTTGATAGCTCGATCACCCGTTACACCCATTAATTGTACTTTATACCCGTTATGCTAAGAATGTGCAACGGTTCACGGAGTTATATCAAATCCTATTTTATTCGGGCTTAGACCGATTCTTCTCTTTTCCGTATCTACGAAAGATTTTTCGTGCTAGTAAATGAATGATGTTGTTGGGAGTGATTCCGGTACTAATAGTCACGATTTCAAATTTATCAGTACTGATTAACCTTCAACTTCAAGTGATATCGAACTTTAACTACTCTATAATCCTATAATATTCTTGACACATGTCAAAATACAATTAGTCCACGTGATGAGTCAGGTATTTACCAATACACCTCCCCCGGTTCCACATTTTGGCACATTTATTATTTGAAGAGTCAAAGCCTCAAAGATATTCTTCTTTTACCATATTTCTCTTAAATGTTTTTATAATATTTTGAGTTATTAACTATTTTGAGTTATATATATATCGTACTTTTTATGTAGTTTACGTCTATAAAAATTTCATTTCAATAAATTTGTAAAGTCTGTGTTTGAAATCACATTGAAAATTACTAAGTATTTTGATGATTCATATTTCGAGTCATGCCAAACAAAGTGAAATGGAGGGATTATTAAAATTTCATTTAATTAAGAACCCTGACTTTTCTCAAGTCTCTTCTGGTAGAACCATGAGGAATAAATAACCTTTTGCTGACGAACTAAGCTGATATTTGAACTTGTCTTTCTTACAATGTGAACAAAGCCCTATGTCCACTATTTCTAAATTTAGAGTATTATTCAACAACTCCTTTTAACTATTCTACGCTCTCCTGCGCTCACCAACTCGGAGTTTTGGTAATATTTGAATGTTGAACCCTCAGCTGAATGACAAATATTGATGGCTACCTCATAAATATTCTCATGAACGCTACCTTTTGACTTTGTCTCTTGCAAAGTTCAATGGCTATCTCTAATATTTCCCACCATTGTTATATCTTCTGACTTTATATTATTTTATTCTGCCTTTGAGTTGAATACCTACGTGTTAATTTGTCTTTGATTCTTCGTTATTTAATTCAGCTTTCCTATTTAATTTCAGAACGGATAAGTTATTTCACTAAATATTTGTTTTCTGAAGGATTAACAACTCTGCACAACAATTAATAAAAGATAGTATCATATAGAGAGGTGGAACTATGATTTTCAATACATGAGTGCACTTAAGGAAAAAAATGTATTAAGTGAGAATTAATCTCTATTCCTCGTAGTAATAACTCAACTTTTAACTAAGTGGATCACTCAATTTTTTTGGAGCATGTATATCAACAGTTAATATTATACAAATATCTAATTTTGAGGAGAGACTATGAGTTCACTTGCCCTATAATCTCCTCTATAAATCCGTTCTTGACTATATATAGTACTTAGTTCATTTATTGTTGTCGTACTCGGTATAGTCACGGTTTCAGAAGCGATAATTTTGGAGTATGATACAAACAATAGAAATTATTTTTCGTAAAATGTGTTTTACGTTATTATCTCTCACATTTCTTAGTGTTTGGTGTCTTATTATTTGTAAATACCTCGATATAAATACTATAATGCTGGGATGGACGCGTTGAGGTAGCATTTTGAGGACCATTTTGAGTATTAAAGAAATCCTTAGATATTGATTAAAATTAAACAAGTAAAATAAAAAAAAGAGTCGGGATAATATTGGGAAAAATTAACTTATGTTCATCAAGTTAATTTCTCCCATTTTGTATCGCTTTAATTTTTCCATTTAGGAAAATGTTTCTATCCAATATTTGACATATCTTATCAGAGAAATATTTAACGAAACCTTTTTCCATTAAAAAATGCACCCTTTTAGTAAATTTCTTGCTAAAATTATTACCTAATAAAATGATTTGAGAGATCATTATATACTCCTAATTAGCAGTTGGGAGAAAATTAATGTAATCATAAGAATGGTTCGGGTTAATGTGGCACTTCAATCAAAGTCTTACGTCGTCAGTAATAATCTTTGGCCAATTGCCAAGTCGCCAAGCAGGAGTAGTAATTTTCATTATTGAACACACTTGTATTTATTGTGCCATATTGACCCTAATTAAAAATTTAAAAAAAAGGCAACAATATTTCTAGGAAAGCAACCAACGAAATAAGAAAGGCGCGTGGCACAGTTGCATGTAATATGACGATAACATAACATACGCATTGCCAAATAATTAGGCATTTCTAATTAGATGCAAGTAAACCCTTATTCAAATATTTTAGCAACAGTTGTATTAGTTTAATATATATAACGGGATTATATTGTTTGTTAATTCATATTCCTCTCTGTCTTTCCCTCTTTCATATTCCTTCTTTAGTAATCTGTGGGAGAAGAAACAACTCAACAAGCTAAGACAAGGAAGAGATGAAGACGGCGGTGCCATGGACAATAAGCGGAAGAGGATTTGGTTTAAGCTTCTACTCCTCCGCCGTCATCGTCATGTTTAGTCTACTAGTGGAGATAGCTGTAGCTCAAAGAAACACAACCAATGTTACCACCACTAATCCTCCTGAAGGTTAGCTAGCTGCGGCACCCACTCCCCTGTTTTTCTATATCGATCAACGTAACTAGTACTCTGCTTAGTCCTTTGCAAATTTTCCTTTTTCTTATTTATTTGTTTCCCTCTCAACTTCTTACAATCCACTGATAATCTTCGATTTTGGTCCGCTAAGTTAGGATATTTAATCACTTATGCCAACTTGAATTTGTGGTTAATCATGTGGTTGAAATTACAGAAAGTCTACTCCTCACTTATCCACGTCAACCTAGCAAACAGAGGGGGAGATATATTTTATTAAGTAGTAACAAATACTCTATTTGTATGTAGTATTAACTAAATCAATGGCAAATTCAAAATCTATCAACTTTTAAAAAAAAACTACCTGCTCTATTTCATTTTTGGCCTTCAATTAGATTGAAGAAGATAAAGTCGAGACATCATACGGTAACTAGATCAAGCATCCAGTAGTCTTTAGGCTTGAGAAGAGAACAACACATTGTGTGATATGCCGGTTGGAGTTGGTCGTAGTAAGTTGTTTGTGGTTGGTGATGCTTGGTAACCAAGGTTAGTCTAAACCATAGTTGCAGTCGGTACATGGGTGAATACTTGGGTGTGATGTGCCAAAATTTATCCTCTCTTTGTATTGGCATAAAATACATTAATTATATATTCATACGAAATTAAATTATTTATTTTTCAAAAAAGAGCTAATTAAAGTAAGAGTGTATATTGAAGTAGGATTTTATTTTTATTGAAGTAACATATGTCTTGTCATGCATATCACAAATATCCGTTGGAAAAGTTTTGTTTTCTCTTGGTGGTGTGACCTGTTGGAAGGTGTGAGGACAGCGAAAATTTAGTATCTGTGAATTATTGTACGGAGTAATAGGGAGGGCAGTGGGATGGATAACGACAGCTGTGTTGGTTAGCTGGGTCAATGGCTCGTTTCTGTAAACCTGGTCAACTACTTAAAAAATCTTAAACTATATTTTTCTTACAAAAATTTTATAATCATTTGGATTATAAAATTCACTTTCTAGTATAAATTTTTTCGATTCCCAGAACTCAAATTCAAGACATAAAATTAAGGTGAAACAATCCTATTCATGATCCATCGCACCACAACGTTAGTGGTTTTTTTTGTTATACCACATGTTCCTTTGGATTGTATCTTTGATTGTTCTTAATTTCAATTCCAATATGTTTCTTTAGAATTAACTTTACTTCACTAATAATATTATTTCCTATAATTTTCACATTTAAAAAAAATATTCTATTCATTTAATCATTTACTAAATCTTAATTTCTCAAATAACTGCAGAGATTAATAGAAATCAGCGATGGGCTAGTGAATAAGATAAACTGAACATGAATTAGGGATGGGAAGATTTGATAATAGTCAACATCGTGAGAATCTTAGAGATCGCATTACGGTAATAATAGAATGGACAACAGAAGAATAACTTTTAAAGGTCATTCAGAAAGACGCTTCCCTAAGGCAAGCACTATGAGCAGAGTTTAGCTTAAGGGGCTAAGTGTGCCAGTTACACTAGGTGTCACCCTCGTGCGTAAGAAATTCAGTTATCGTTGGTACAGAAGGGTTACCGTAAGGCGAGTAAGAGTCAGTAACGAGGTGAAAAAAAGCCAAAGATGAAGAGGTCACTATGAATAGTAAAACTTCGGGGGTGTGACTTTTCCTTCTAGTAATCACGTTGGAGTCACCAACTCATTTTTCGAAATGAGGATATGACTTTTATGGCTTATACTCTTTTATTGTCTCAAGGCCTGTCACCTTTCGTCTTTTCCTTCACTTGATGATAGACTCTGTCATGCTGTCATATTTTGATTTACCGTTATCACCCATTTATCACATCTTACTCATAATGGTTCAATTACTCTCTTCTTATTATCCTGTTAATATTTTTGACTATTACCTTATTCTGAAAACTTCAACAAAACATTCTTTTGCTTTTAGCTCCCCTTGCTCCATCCACTGGCTCGTCGGGTCGCCTAACATTCTCTCTTTACTAGGGATGGGAGCAATACTAAGGTAAATATTTATCCCTTTTAGGATTCCACTGCATATCTTATCAATTTTATGAACTTTATAGTATTCATATCCAATTGTACTATTTTAGAGAGCACCACCTAGGTGTCTCACAAAGAGAACTATTATCACGTTGGCAATATCCTTCAGAAATGTCAGCCAACGCTAGCAATCCATCCACCATTTTTGGTTATCTAAACCACACATGGATCCTGATATCCCATCCCTCTCTTAAACTATATATGTTAGCTCCCATAGGGAATAACTGAGATAGGTGTGTCCAATTGTATATACCTCTATTAGTATTGAAGGTAACTAGGAATTCTTATATTTCTCTACCTGAATTGAAAATATTGATAATCTTCACTAACTGGGTACCTCGTACCCTTCTTCACCTTGTTTCTGTTACTTGTTGAAACTTATACTTTTACCTTCTGATACTTCCATGGCCTGCTATTCGCGGGTATGTTTGATACTCTCGTTATAGGGTCTTAAGCAGGAAATTCGCACATTTAGTATGCACGATTTGATAGGGCCTCAAACTGGGCCACGTTTTCAAGAACTCTCTCTCTATTAGTGGCCTTACCTGTTGCTATATTAGCCCTCTGTCTATCTATAATCTTGCTAATTGCAAATATCTCTGTATCATTAGAAAACATAAGTCCAGACTCAAACTCTTATGACTCAGCTCTATAGCACGATTTGGAATTGAAAGAAGGGTAACAGACTCCTAAATTCTTTGTAGATTCCTGTTTATATAATGTGGTGCACAACACATTTATAAACAAGGCTCTACTAGCCATGGGTTGTAGACTCCATAGGATAAAACTGCTCTGATATCAAGTTTATCATGCCCCAAATCTGGGGAGGCGTAGCCGACACCCGGTGCCAAGTTTGGCCCGAGCGTACCACTCTGTAACTGTGAACTCTGGAGGGGTAACCCTTAACTTAGGAAAACGAGGCCTACCTTACAAATCAAGGCCAACGAGGCCCCTATGAATGTCGATAACCAGCAATACCAAACTAGTATGTACACAAGGCTGGCGAGGCCACAATACTGATATACAAAATATACAGGACTCATCTACAAGACTTTAGAGATAATTGAACTATATCATGGTCGGGATAGGGCCTCGACCTACACATCAAATCTGTATATATAAAATGGACTCCAAGGTGTAGACGTGGTAACTCCAAGAAAGTGGAGCTTACCAACTAAGCTGATGTTTAACTCTGTCTACTGGGAAGGTCTATCAGGACCTGCAGGCATGAAATGCAACATCCCTGGCAAAAAGGGATGTCAGTGCGAAATAATGTATCGAGTATGTAAGGCAATTAAAAACTGGACTGATAATATAATAACTGAAAGTAACTGAAGTGAGAGCAAAGCAAGCTCTAGTGGTGGGTTGGGGCCTTCCATGATTGTTGACCTGTCTTGGACTGGGGAAGAAGTCAAAGATAATATGAAGATATGCTTACTTGTTGATACTGACTCAACTCTCTCAATATATTAAGTAAAATAGTTGTCCGGCCCTATAAGGCTCGGTATGTGTAACTGCTCTGCCGTTGTAGGCTCGCTCATAGGTGCCCGACAATACTAGGCTCTGTATCTTGGCCATTATGGGCTCTCATAATACTCGGTCATAGTAGGCTCGATATATAACTTACCATCTGATCAGAGGTTGTCCAATAGAGACCTGCCCACCGTTTATTGCTCGGAGGTGGTGAAAATACTGTAATACTACCCAATAGGGGCCTGCCCATCGATTATAGTTAGATGGTGGTGAAAATACTGTAGTGTGTATATATATATATATATATATATATATATATATATATATATATATATATATATATATATATATATATATATATAGATTCACTTGTGATCATTTATTAAATCTTATTTTTTGATTTTTGTTTCTTTTAAAAAAATACTACCTTTTTAAACAATATATTGAGTTTTTCTCTTACTATTACGGTAGACGGTAGTACCATTTGAGTATTTCTAAGCATTCTGTCTAGTCTACATACGTCATATAAAATAGGATTAAGAGTAAATATTTGTTCAATACTTTAAGCTAATACATACTAATGCTTCTCCATTTCAAATGGAAGGTTTTATTTAATTTCGGATGGTAATTAAGAGAACCGAAAATTTGAATGCCTAGTGCGTGCTCCATTCTGATTTTGATAATCAAACGAGTTCTTTTTTACCATAATTTTTTCATATATTCTTTAAATATTTTGAATTGTTAATTATTGTAACTTATAGTATTTTTTACATAGTTTTCTTAAGGAAAAATATTTTATTGTAACTCTCTCCGAAGGATCTCTCTGCAATTCTTTACTTTTCTACACTTCTCTACACATAAAATAAGTTACCAATACCCCTATTTATAATAGTATTAAATCTATTTCAACTAGAAACATGAAAACATATTCCTATATAATTCTGACTACAAATCCTATTTAGATATATATTAAATAAACTAGCAAATATCAAATACTAAATAATTTTTGATTTTCTATTACAATTTTGAATTAGTTTTTCAACATTCTCCCGTAATTCAAAGTTGTATGTCTTTTTTTGTTGTTGTGCACTTGGAGCACTTCTCTCTAACTTCTACTTTTGTCGATTGCCACCAATAACCAATTTTGTTGAAACACCTATCTTCAACTCCCGTTGATTCACTTTGTCATTAACTCTCAATTTTGTTGAAACACTTATCTCTAACCCCCCGTTGATGCACTTTGTCACCAACACCTAATTTTATTGAAACAACTGTCTCCAACTTCCGTTGATGCACTTTGTCATCAACGCTCTTTGTTGAAGCACATGTCTTCAACTCCCGTTGATATACTTTGTCACTAACATTCAATTGATGATATACATGTCATCACCTCCCAAATTATTGATTCACTTCTAATCAACTTCCAATTTTTTCTTAACCTCTCTCCAACTTTTAGAGAAGAGTTTCTTCTTCTTGCGTACAATTGCTTGCACCTTTTTAAAACTTGCAATATTGATTTTTTTTAATCCACGTCTCTCGAACCTTTAGAGAATTAAGATCTTTCTTCCTCTTGTCCATATTTGCTAATGTCTCTTTGAACTTGAATTTATTCTCAATCTTTCTTACTGTGATTGTTTCCATGCATATATCATTGGCCCCGACGTTTGCCAATATACTCAATAGCTAGACAGGCGGCACACATTGGCTAGTGCCGCCAGCCGGCAGCGGAAGCTATTTGATTATTTCCCAAGATCGTAGAAGCTTTGATATCAATATGAAGAAAAAAAATATTTTATTATAAATATCTCTGAAGGATCTCTCTATAATACTTGGTTTCCTACTACAACTTTGATTTAGTTTTCCAACATTTTCATATTACAAATTTTATTTCAAAAAACTTAAAGATTTTATGTTTGAATTCATGGTTAAAATTAAAAAAATTTGACTTCTGAAATCAGAACTATGACCATACACAAGGACAGAGGGAGTTACTTCTTTTTTGGTTTCTCACCCGATGTCTGCACCCCCATTGCTACTCAACTAAATTCAAATTTGTAACGAGAAGTCCCACATTTGGGGTAATTGAAGTGCTTCCTACTAGAGGTGGGTCTATACCCAGGACTCCAACCCCAGACATCTGATTAAGAATGAAGAAGCGCTTACCGTTTAACAACAATACATACAGTGGGTCTATAAAATCCTTATTGGTGTGTGTATTACTATATACATACATGCAGTGTCCACATGTGATATTTTTTTTTATCACAATACTAAGAGAAAAGTTGCATTTGAATCCGTAAAGGTATATAGTCTCGTCTGATTTTATTTTATATACATATCATATGGTGTGTATAACAAGTTCCTCTTAAGACAATAGACACTAGTTGAAGACTTTAAAGTGAGGAGATTCACAACTTGTTTGGACGGTTGTTGTGCATCGTTTTATAATTTATCATATAATATTATATTGTATTATTTCGTTTTGATGTATATAATGATTGGATAAATTGTATTGTTTGCCGCGTCATGCACCAATAATATGAAGATAAAACTTACAATATTATAAATAAAAAGGTAAGGTACGAGGTAGAATTATTATGTAAAAAGGTAGCAGGGCAAAAGATAAAATATGATTTTAATAATAAGGAAGGGCAAGATGAGAGGAAAAAATAAGGTAACGACGTGACCACACCAAATCGTTCTTTCCTTAAAGTGACACTTTTTCGTCGTTACGTAACAACAAATTTAACAATATGATACAAAAAATTTAAGTAACAATCAAAATAAATATTGTATTTAAAGTAACAAAATGATAATTAGGTAACAACCATCCAAACAAGGTGTGACAATTGAAATGGAAGTACTAGTTCGTATTGTATGAACTTTATTATGTGGGATGTTTTCACCATTCTTAAATTTGTATTGGTACTGCAATTAAGCATCATAAGGAGCCTTTGTAAATTTTGACTATAATATCATATTTGTGAATTGTTTTGCCTTGACATTAATAGATTTCTCACATTTGTGAGTACATGCTGATACTGCAGCCCGTGCTTTGAACTCAATCTTCCAAAAATGGGGAATTTCTGCAACAAATCAATGGAACATTAGTGGTGAGTTATGCAGTGGAGCCGCCATTGATTCTACTGAAATCCAAAATTTTAATCCGGCCATCAAATGCGATTGTTCCGACAACAACCGCACTCTTTGTCATATCACTGGCTTGTAAGTCACTCGTCTTCCCTACTCAATCCAACTCCTAGTTTTAGCCTATGCCTTTTTCTCACTCCTTAGTTCTTTTTTGTCCTCATTATTCACTTTAATGACATTTGTCTAAGAGATGAATCTAAGATTCAAAGGTAATAAGTGCTTCTTTTAATATATGTATCTTAGATGCCCGAGCAAATACTAGTTACATGTTGCATCCTCTACGTTGTATTTGAATTTATTTTAATATTAACCTCAAAGAATCTTAGTCTAAGATGCGGAATTTGAACTTAATGGTGATGCTTCTTCTTCATATTCATCTGTAATTTACTACCAACGTGCATTCAGGAAATTATTGGAATAGGATGTAGTGTTTGGGATATTTACTTGTCATGTAACTGTCACAGCTTCTCTTTTCAATTATTCTGTACAGGAGAGTTTATGCAATGGACGTCGTGAGTGAAATTCCAGATGAATTATGGAGCCTTACCTTCCTCAATGATCTGTACTTGCTTCCTCTTAAGTGTTGTTTTATCTTATACTGTTCATGTATTTTCTCCCCACTACTGATATTTTAGTTATAAATTGCAGGAATGTTGCCCAAAATTTCTTAACAGGCACACTGTCCCCATCCATTGCCAATCTGACTCGCATGCAATGGCTGTAAGTCTACTCTATTTCAGTTATTTATACTCGACCGTGATATTTTTGGAATAATTTTAAATGTTTGGTGTCTGCAGAAGCATTGGCATTAATGCTTTGTCAGGGGAGCTTCCAAAGGAACTTGGGTTGTTGACTGAATTAAAATCATTGTATGTTCTCATTATGTTCTTTGGACCCTTGGTTTTCATGATATATCATTGATGTATGAAGAGCATCTTCATCATTCTTCTGCATTTATTCATCTCAAAGGATGTAATTTTCCTGTGCTGCAGTGGTTTTGGCACAAACAATTTCTCTGGACCTCTGCCTTCAGAGCTTGGAAACTTAACAAAAATGACCCAAATGTAAGTTATAATGCTTTGTTTTGCATCTTAAAACTGCTATCATGTCAAATCTTAATTGTTAGAGTTTTGCATTTTAAATGGGAAATATTTTATCTGTTTATGAATATCATATTGTATTGCGTGGTTTTAATTTATACATCAAACACAAGGCCCTGAAATTGTATTAGTAGAAGCAGGAAGTTGTCAATGATGATCTAATGCTGTCTGTGTTGTGCTTGCTGTATTTTTCATGCTAGCGGAGGAGTGTAGGAGTTAAATCTTTCTCCGGTTTTCTGTATAAAGAAATCATTCCTTCTCTCAAGAGTATGATAAGCTGTTAATATTTGTGGCATGTCTCATGAATTACAAAAGATGCAGAATACAATATGGCCAAGACATATAACTCTCATTCTATGTACGTTAGTATTCATCTTCCTTGCCCCTCTTTCTTTTTGTTTCTCATTCCATTCCATATGTTTGAATCCTTAAAATTTAATTTGAACTTGCAACATACAGAAACAAAAAGGAAAGATAGTATAACTTGAAATATATAGCACACAGTTGAGACATAGCAGATGCCAAACATAAAACATAACAAAGACATGAGAGTTTCCATCAAACATAGGATCAGTGGCATTCTGGATATGTCTCCAACAGATCTCATGTCTCACACAGTATATAACATCGATATGATAACCACTTAGGAAAAGCATCATATATATGTGGACAATGAAAAGTTAAATTTTAGGTTTAAAGGTTATTTTCTCCTGAATAGGTCCTTCTTTGATAGACGAGATTTCTTATGTTCATTCTTTTTTGAGAAGTATGAAACTGCTTTTCTGATAACATGAATATGTTGCATCTTTTGTATTATTTTTATTTTTAGTTATTTGTTATCCTTTCTGTAGCTTTATTTATTTATTTTTTCCTGAAAAGAATATTGTTTCCTTGCGTAGTTATTTCGATAGTGCTGGTGTTAGTGGTCCAATACCATTGACGTTTGCAAAACTGCAGAACTTGGATACAGTGTAAGAGCTCTCTATCGCATGCTCCTTCTCTAGCTTCCCAATATTAACTTGGACAAATTTGTCTTTTAATAAATCCCACCGGAAAATTAACTATTCCGTCTTTCAGGTGGGCTGCAGATAATGATCTTACAGGAAGGATTCCTGATTTCATTGGAAGTTGGTCAAAGCTTACTACACTGTGAGATCACAGTTACTTGCACTATATATGTCCAATTAGTGTCTTACTTTTTCCGTTGCAGCATTGCTATAATGCTCATTACTGCACCTCCTCTCTAGCATAATATGTGATTGGTTTTTCTAATGCCACAGGAGGTTCCAAGGAAATTCTTTCGAGGGCCCAATACCAGCTTCCTTTTCCAACTTAACCTCTTTGACCGACCTGTGAGTCTTAATGACTGTCTTATATTCTGTTCATAGATTAAAATCCATTTTTCTACATTTAGCATAATCTGATATTTCCTTTTCTACATAACTAACAGGAGAATAAGTGATCTATCCAATGGGAGCTCTTCACTTGACTTCCTCAGGAATATGAAGTCTCTAAGCAAGCTGTAAGGAACATGACATAGCACCAAATGCTACAAAGCTTGATATTATATTTCTTTTCTTCTTCTCTTTGTGTTTTCAGAATCGACAGTCTGACCAACTAAATCTGGTATTTCCAGGGTTTTACGAAATAACAATATTTCAGGTTCCATCCCACCTAATATTGGAGAATATCAGAGCCTGTCACTACTGTAAGTTCTGAGCATGATAACGTTCTTATCAACTTTTTAAGCCCTCACTAGTGTGAATTGAACTCTGATTATTTCACTTATATGGCCATGGCATGATATACTTCTAACAAGCGTTGTGCTACTGTATTCAACTTGAACTTCAGTGGAAGACATTGAACTCTCATTGATCATTTACTACTCCTTTGGTCTTACTTTTATTTATCTTTTTCTCAGGGATTTGAGCTTCAACAATTTGAGCGGGCGCATTCCAGATGCACTTTTCAATCTGAGTTCTCTGACTCACTTGTAATAGATGATCTAATGTTTGCTTATTTTTTATACCACCTTAACCATGTTCTCATGTGGTAACTCCCTTTTAATCATCAGGTTTCTTGGTGATAACAAGCTAACAGGCGTCCTGCCAGCTCAGAAGAGCGGGCCCCTCCAGACTATGTGAGTAACTCTTGTTTTTATATGATTTCACTGTCAACTTTTCCCTTTTTCTTTTGGAATGAATATGCTGAACTTTCAAACGTTCTTTCAATCTTATTAAGCAAAATGAAGGACTATTTCCCTTATTTTATTTCAGCATATTCCTTATTGAAACTTTGAAGCCTTATTGGGGGTGACACGGTCAGCAAGAAAAGCATATTAAAGTTTAATTATTATTTCTTGAATGAGATAAATGCTTGACATTTTCAATATTTTGCAGTCAAAAATATCTGATATTCTTAGTAGTTGTTGCCTAACATCTCCCATCTTTCACATGTAGAGATTTATCATACAATGGGTTGTCTGGAAGCTTCCCTTCTTGGATCAATGAGCAAAATCTGCAATTGTATGTATGAGAAAGCTGAAATTCATATAATGCTCGCCTATTCCCTTCCCCCTATCTTTGGATATCATCATCCTAACGCCGAGACCTTTGTGGAACTCAACTTGCAGAAATTTAGTTGGCAACAACTTTACAATGGAACAATCAGACAGCAGGTAATTAGTACATTTCAGTTAGATTTGTATCTTTGAGCTTGTCTCTGTCTTCGTAATATTTAATTACCATAAGGTGCGGTCCTTCTCCAGACCCTGCGTGAACGCGGGATGCTTTGTGCACTGAGATCCCAGGTCCCACTAATGGCTAACCAAGTTCATTCATTATTTGTATTAAGCTTTCCTTGTCTGAAATCTAAGATAAATCTTGTTTGTATACATTGTTGCAATTATAGTTGCATGTGTATTTGAAGAACTTAAATGGATGGATACCACTTTTGCTTTCAGTTCTCTGCCTTCCGGCTTAGATTGTCTTCAACGAAACTTCCCTTGCAATCGAGGATCTCCGAGATGTAAGTTCTTCATACAATTCCTGTCGACAAATATCCTACTTCAGCTTTCTGGTTCTACTAGCATGAATAAGTTTGAAAATCATTGTCCTACATTTTTTGTCTATAAACCACCATGTAAGAATGGTCAATATCCATTTAGTTGAAATCATCCGTTTAAGGTAATATATTTAAGGGTGGGGATAGTACTGTTGTCTCTAAACATGATTATGCTTGCCCAAAAATCCTTGCTGTTTACCAAGAAACAAGAAAGGGGAAGGTGAAGTAGGACATGTGTTACTCTACTCTACTGCTAGTGTTCTGATATAAAGCTGTTTTACTGGTTTCTTATCTTCTCATGCATGTGAGTTTCATTATTCACAGGGTCCAGCTTTGCAATTAAATGTGGGGGACCTCCAATTACATCAAGTAATCAGATATCGTATGAGATGGAGAACCAGACTATGGGTCCAGCAACATATTTCATGACCAGTACAGGGAGGTGGGCTGTTAGTAATGTTGGTCTGCCTTCTGACAATCCAGATCAGGACTTCACAAGCTTCTCCTCATCTCAGTTTATAAACACCTTGGACTCGGAGCTCTTCCAAACTGCACGAATTTCTGCAGGATCACTTAGATACTATGGTTTGGGCCTTGAGAATGGTAATTACACTGTAAACCTCCAATTTGCCGAGTCACAAATCTTAAATCCCCCAACTTGGCGTAGTCTTGGGAGGCGTGTATTTGACGTATATGTACAGGTATGCATTATTTTCTTTTATATTTATATCTATTTTTAGATAACCATCAGCTTGACCGGTTTACAATTGGGAGGGGAAAAGCAAATATCATCACTAAGATAATCATGAGTAGTTGCTTGGTGTTTTCTCCTCAAACAGTAGGTTGCTTTCATTCTCTATTGCATGGAGCTATCAAAACACAAGATTATGATGCTCCAATGCTAATCAGGTTTTGTTTCTGACTTGGACTGCTAAACACCTAAGATTTCAGTTCTAACCATGTCCGTCTTCTCTATAGTTCTCAACAGTGTCATATTTTAAGGCTATAGAGAAACCTTTATTTGCCTTAAAGACATATTATTCATAAACAAAGCAATATTGGAATGATTTGGGTCCGAAACGAGCAACACTTTGATTTTGAGGATTCATATAGCCGACCCCAACTTTGAGGAACAGTAGATTAATTGAATGATGTGGATATATTGTCATCTACTTTTACCATCCCTCCAAAAGAAAATCTCCACTTTATTTCACTGCTTTGAGCTATTTAATACTGCTCACAACAAAAATGCATGTTTAGTAGAAAGAACTTTTCCCCCTCTTTCCTACCTTCACATCATAATTGACTTAATAATTTTATGGTTATCTTTTTCCAGGGAATTCGGGAGTTGAAAGATTTTGACATACGGAAGGAGGCTGGAGGAAGATCCCTTAGAGCTGTTCAAAAGCAATTTAAAGTTCAGGTTTCTGAAAATCATCTTGAGATACATCTCTTCTGGGCTGGAAAAGGGACCTGCTGTGTACCTAGACAAGGCACATATGGACCTTCTATATCAGCAATTAGTGCAACCCCAGGTATCCATGAAATACAGACATTTAGATTCTGAAAAGTAGGCACTCAAAAACTGTATTGAGACTCCTAAGGTTTTCTACAGATTTTATTCCCACTGTTAGCAACCAGCCTCCTACTACAAAAAAGAATCGGACCGGTCTGATTGTGGGCATTGTTGTTGGTGTTGGAGTCATAAGCTTCATTTCTGTATTTGCTGTCTATTACCTAATTCAGAAAAGAAAACGACGGCAGGCTCTTGAGGATGAAGGTAAGAAACAAAAGCTGATCTAGAATGGTTCTTCTGTTTTTTTGACTTTTAAGTGATTCATCTTTCTTTAGTTCTAACTGGAAGCTCTCTAAGACTGGATCCTACAGGAAAGTCGGTTTAGCAACACTTCCTTTCAAGATTCTTTTTTGTAAAAGTTTTCTGGACATGTTTGTGGTTCATTTCTTGTTTTTGACACTTCGGTTTAGACAAAAGTTAAGAGTAATAAGCACGAATTGAGAGCAAGAGGTAATAAGAGGAGTCAGCTCAGGCATTCCTTCAGTTTATTCAGCTTATGAAATAATGTATATGTCTAGTGAGTGAGCTCCACAAATTGATTCATTTGACTTATTTAATGACATGTTTCCCTTCAAATCCGCAGAGTTCCTGGGAATAGATGCTAGACCCTACACTTTCAGCTATTCAGAACTTCGAGCCGCAACTGCTGACTTCAATCCTTCTAATAAGCTTGGAGAGGGAGGTTTTGGACCAGTTTACAAGGTAGTCTATTCGTCCATATGAAGTCCTGAAGTAAATAGTGTTTCCTTTTTTGCTATGTTTGTTGCACCTATAGCTAGCTCACAGGTTTCTCAAATAGGCCTTATTCTTTTCAACGCCTTTCTCTTGACTGATTTCAGTACTTCCATTTGTAGATATTGTGGCCTAACATAACTTTATATTCCAAAAACACATGAAACATTGTATAAAACAGCAAATAAATTATCTGCATCTTTGCTGTCTAGAAATGTTTTGTGGCTAAATACTTGTGCATTCTTGTTTGCTTTACTTTTGTTATGAATTACGGAAAACACGAAATGATTAGTGAAATTGTCTGAACGTTGAACCAACTTTTATGGTCCATAGGGTACACTTGAGGATGGGAGGGTTGTCGCCGTTAAACAACTGTCTGTGGCATCACATCAAGGGAAGAGTCAGTTTGTGGCAGAGATTGCCACTATATCAGCTGTACAGCACCGTAATCTTGTGAAACTCTATGGTTGCTGCATCGAGGGAGATAAACGGTCACTTGTTTATGAGTATCTTGAAAACAAGAGTCTTGATCAAGCACTATTTGGTACTAATCAATACAATATCTTAGAAATTCTGACTTTCCTCATATAAGAGAAGAAGAAGCACTTTTTTAACTTTACTGATATTGAGATTTTGGCTTCAATTGGGCAGGGAGTGGATCTTTATATCTTGACTGGCCAATACGCTTCCAGATATGCTTGGGAGTGGCCAAGGGTCTGGCGTATCTTCACGAGGAATCTCGGGTCCGTGTTGTCCATCGAGATGTCAAGGCCAGTAATATTCTGCTTGATTCAGACCTAAACCCTAAAATTTCAGATTTCGGGTTGGCAAAACTTTATGATGACAAAAAGACTCATATAAACACTCGTGTTGCAGGCACAATGTAAGATCCTCAAAATTGAGGATGTGTCATATTGTTTCACTCCTTTCCTATAGTTTTGTTTCATGAGTCTAGTGAATATTTTCTTGTAGAGGGTATCTTGCACCAGAATATGCCATGCGCGGACATCTGACAGAGAAGGCTGATGTGTTTGGCTTCGGAGTTGTAGCTCTAGAGATTGTCAGCGGTAGACCTAACTCTGACTCGAGCTTGGAAGAAGAGAGGATCTACCTTCTTGAGTGGGTAAAGTCCCTTCCTTCTTTGCTTGTAGTGAGGCATTAGACCAATGAAACATATGCATTTATCCTTGCTTGTCGCGCTAGATGGAAAGAAAGGAAGATTAACCACTTAGATTAACCAAACGGAAGAATTTATCCTCTTCATTCATACTTCTTTTTCTCTATTATTTCTTAAAAGTTTGACTTATCGCATTGTCCTGGGATTCCTATACGCACCATTTAGTTCTAACCATACTTATCACTGACTCCTGTGTACACTGCTGTGCTTCTAGGCTTGGCAGCTTCATGAGAACAACCGCGAAACTGAAATAGTTGATGCAAATTTATCTGAATTTGATGAAAACGAAGTGAGAAAAGTAATAGGGATAGCCCTACTATGCACTCAAACATCCCCAGCACTACGACCCTCAATGTCCCGTGTAATTGCAATGCTTACAGGAGACGCTGAGGTTGCGACTGTTACTTCCAGACCTGGATACTTGACTGACTGGAAGTTTACAGATACGACGACCTTCATGAGTGATCATTCTTCGCGAATGCCCAATTCATCAGTGAGTACAAGTACGGCTGCTGATACAAATTATTCGCCATTAGCTGCTGACAGACCGATGCTCCATGACATCATCGGAGATGGTAGATGAATTTTTTTGTTTCTCAGTCAGAGATCCATGAATAATCTATTTTTGTCCCTTATATTTTCTTTCTGCATGTATATTACATGAACTGTTTGTGTAGAGATTTTCGTCCAAGTAAGGAATACTAACTCTATCATTTGAAAGGGGAATAATTCTTCAAGGACTCAAAAACTGTTATGACTAAACAGGAGGGAAGAGGGCAAGGTGATGGTGGTGTTGAGAAATGCATATGCCACCAAAAGCCAAGTCAAAGGCTTGGCATCCGATGGATAAAAAAACAGAGTAGCTTCTTGCAAAAAAGTAAACCAGTGAGAGTGAAAGGAGTTGCAGGGACATTCTAAAAACTACACTTGCAGTGTTCCATAGACCGGAACTGCAAACAACAACAACACTAGCATTGTAGTCACACAAGTGGAGTCTGGGGAGGGTAGAGCGTAAGCAGACCTTACCCCCGCCTTTAAAAAGGCAACCCGGAACTGCAAGTTGGCAGAAACAATCAAGCAGAGGGAAATAGAAAGTACTACTAATACACAGTTCTACAGTTGTATTTATCCACTATTAACACCCCGAAAATGTTAAAAAAATTTATTGCCAAATAAGATTCTGTTAACTGGAATCATACAAAAAGAATACCCCAAATAACCAAAAAGCAGAACAGTATATTCTGCAACTTCCGTTTACCTCCCATTAATCAATTTTCTTCAACTACTACATGATTAGAAGCCAAAAGCTTCAGACTTTTCAGTTTACAACTTGGCAAGAAAGAAGGGTACAAATGTTGTAGAGCATAAAAGAGAAGATGCAGTCAATGTGGTATCCTGTGAATTTCAATCACACAAAATGAGCCTAGTTAGGGCGAGTACGAGGCAAGAAACAGAGAAGAAAAATAGAGACACAAAGTCTCTAGCAGACCATTTTTTAACAACCTTAGTTTCAACCCTCAAACTCTTAGCCCTCCTAAGAGCATCAACCTCTTTCAACAAATCAAACTCCACCCCTTTTCTCTTCAATTCCTCCACACACCTAGCCAATAGTTTCCCGTCCTCTTTCTCTCTCTCCAACAGTTTCTCTAAGTGACTCTCCGTATCCGTCTTGTACCTAACGGCCCAAATGATACCCAGAGAACAGAGCAGAGAACACAGAGATGGGATCCAAGAACGGTGGCAGAGCCCAGTTTTAGAAGCCCATTTCGAGGAGGCACTAAATAAAAGCATAAGTGAAATGGAGTGGAAGAGAAAAAAGATGCAGTAGAGCTGGGTGATTTCGTTGCGAACCGAATCGATTTGGGTTTCTTTGGCGGCGATTCTATTGAGGATGAGTTCTTCTTCTTTAAGCCATTGCTTGAGAAGCAACTTGTGAGTTGGGGTTTCTGCTATTTGGTGAAGTGGGTGTAAAGGCTTCGATTCCATTATTGAAGTGTTGTTGCTGTTCTGATCGGCCATTGAGATTGATGACAAGTTGCTTTTGGGTCAGGGGAGAAAGAAAAAGGGTGGAGAGCGGAAAAACAATTAAGGCGAGCCTCCTTTTTAACGGTCCTCTCGGATTTGAAATATTGTAACGGTCGACTTTGTCAAATGACTGTATTTCTAGATCTACGGCTCCTAGCTGGATCCCGATTCGTTCGATTTGGAAAGAATATTTTATATATGTATCTGTTTTCTTTTCTGGAGAAAATGGGATCCTAGAATTATTTTTATAAAGCTACTTACTATAGTTTATTTTTGAGTTAATACCTCAAAAATCCTCTAAACTATACCCATTTTGTGAGTTTCATACTCAAATCATGGGGATTCTAATTACCCTCTAAACTACAATGTACCCATTGTAAAATACCCTCTGGAGTGCCATGTGTCAAAAAAAGTAGTTTAAATCTACGGCTAAAAGGCGCGTGAGAGCTTAAAATTTTCTCCACGAATGTCCAATAGCTAATTAGTACAGACAAATAATTTTTCCTGATAGTTTGTTTAAATAAATTCTTTATTTCTATATCTCTTTTCTCTCCTCTCCTTTCTTCTTCTTCTTCTTCTTCTTTTCTTCTTCTTCTTCTTCTTCTTCTTCTTCTTCATTTTTTTCTTTTTTTGGACGAATTCATCTGTCTTCTTCATTTTCCTTCTTTAACCCAAACTCAACTGAGTTTTAAAAATTATAAATTTCATCTTAAGTTTCTTCATCCATTTCTTCTTTACTCTTCTTCTTCCATTTTCCTAATTGTAGTAAGAACACCTTCTTCAATACCTTTTTTCTTAATTTGATTTCTTCTTCTTTGAAAACCCATCAATTTTTTGGGGATGGAAATGAAACCTTAATTTGGGATGAGAAGGTATAAAAGAAATTTGACAATCATTCAATAGAAAAGCTCTAAATTTTGGAAGAAAATCCCGAACACTTGAAAATTTCTAAATATGTAAGAATCCGTAGTATCTCATCCCATATCAGTATGTTTGCAACACACACACACAAAAAAAAATGAAAAATATTAAATAACCCTATGAAATTAATCCTTCAAGCGAACTTGAGATCCAAGGACAATCATTTATATTGTGCATAGTTAGGCTTTGTTTAATTAGTTTTTTTAAATAATGGAACTAAATTCTGTTAATAGAAATAAATTCTATTATGTAGTATCTCATATTCCTTCCAGGATATTTTATTAAGGGGTTCATTGTAGTTCAGGGGTAATGGAAACCTCCCATAATTTAAGTACGAAACTTGCAAAATTAGTATAGTTTAGGGAGTTTTGAGGTATTAACTCTTTATTTTTCCATTCTTTTCTTTTCTCTTGAGGTTTGGAAGGCTACACTAAAGAAATAGCACGTGCAACTTTCCATAGAAGTTCAAGATGCTTAAGCTAGTTTATTAGAGACATACTAACTTAACATTCAATGTTTACACTAAATTGCAGTTATTTAATATAATTAAGTGATAAATTAATATGTTGTTATTTATTAATGTAATGATTCAACCGTCGTTTGAGTTCTAGCATTTGTTCTATGATTGGAGACTTTCCATAGCTTCAGTTGGTGATTTATGACTTGCCGGTATGGTTGGTTCAGATCCTGAGAGTTTCGGGAAGTATTTTGATTAATGTCACGATCCAAAATTCTCAACCGGTCGTAATGGCGCCTAACTCACTTTCTAGGCAAGTGAACCATAACAATAGCGAAACATGGATACTAAATTAATAGAAATAGTACAAGTCTAAAACCAATAACATAAAATAACTGCGTTGAAATACAATAATCCCCCAGAACTAGTAAATATAGTGTCATGAGCTCTAAACTGAAGTACAAGTCTAGAATACAAATAGCAATAATGTCTGAATGTAAATAACAATGCTAAAGGAAAAGAGATGCCAAGAATACGGTCGAGATGCAGCTCTACCTCGTCTCTCCAAAGTTAAACTCAACAACAACCCTCAGCTACTGGTGACTCGGTCTAACACCTTAATTTTCACAATTAAATGCAGAGTATAGTATGAGTACAAGCGACCCCATGTACTCAGCAAGTATCATAACTAACCTCGGCAAGGTAATAGAAGCAGGAATTATTAATAATACTCGCTATTCACCTGAACAATTCATAAATCTAACAAGTATAGAACAATAATATGATCAATCCAGGAACCACAGATAAAACCAACTTAGTGCACACATTAACTTAACATACCCTGCTTAGTCAACAATCTAGCATATAAAGAAGATATGCAAATAAAACAGGTAAATAACCAAGAAAATTATAAGTAAGGAAGAAATGCAATAACCAAATCAAACACTTGCCAGTCTATTCTCCTAAACATGATAACCGAACCAAACTACTAATCAGCTTTTCCCATACCGAGTGTACACCATCAAGAGAGAAACATGATAGGGTGACCCTAGGGGGATGGATCCTTATCCACATACTACACGGCATAATCACGTGCCATAAATATCAACCACACAGCATAGTCAAGTGCCAATAATCACTATCGTACGGCGTAGTCACATGCCAATTGTAACGATTCAACCGGTCATTTTGAGAGTATTTGCCCCGAACCTCTATTTATTGCTCCCTATATTTTATTTTGTGATTACGTGACTTGTCGAGAGGATTTATTTTTGGTTTCGGACTGAAATGGGACACATAGTCCTTAAATTTGGAGTTTAAATTCTAGGAATTGACCATAGTTTGATCTATATAAAGACGACCTCGGAATAGAGTTTCGGTGGTTCCAGTATCTTCGTAGGGTGATTTTGGTCTTAGGAGCGTGCTCGGATGTTGAATTGGAGATCCGTAGGTCATTTTAGTGTCAATTGGCGAAAGTTGAATAATTGAATAATTTTTGGGAAGTTTGATCGGGAGTGGACTTTTTGATATCGGGAGCAGATTTTAATTTCGGAAGTTGGAATAGTTCCGTAATATCAATTATGACTTGTGCACAAAATTTGAGGTCAATCGGACTTGATTTGGTAGGTTTCCACGTCGAATGTAGAAGTTTTATATTTTAAAGTTCATTAGGCTTGAATCGATGCGCGGTTTGTATTTTTAGCGTGGTTTGATGTGATTAAGAGGCTCGACTAAGTCTGTATGATGTTTTGAGACTTGTTGGTATATTCAGGCGGGGTCCCGGAGGCCCCGGGTGTGATTCAGAATGAATCCGGAAAAAATTTGGACTTGTGAGAATGGCTGAAGTGCACCAGTTCTGGTGCAATCGCACCAGCGCAAGATTGACCACAGGTGTGAGCTCGCAGAAGCGATCAATTAAGTGTTGATGCGGGACTGGAGGAAGTGGCATGTGGTTGCAGGTGCGACATGAAGGATGCAGAAGCGGAGTCACTTCTGCGGAAGAATGAGCGCAGAAACGGAAAGGCCAGGGAGGCATGTTGATTGCCGATGCGGACGAGGTCCGCAGGAGCGTGTGTGCAGAAGCGCTCTTTGGCTACAGGAGCGAAAGCGCAGAGGCGCATTTGGATCCGTAGAAGGGGACGTGCCTGGACTAAGTTAGAACTGCACATGCGATGGAAATTCCGCAAGTGCGGAGCCGCAGATGCGACTGTGAGTTCGCAGGTGAGACTTCGCTGGGCAGAAAAGGGCCAATTCCGAGGGTTTAATTTCATTCTCCATTTTTTAAACTAGAGAGCTCAGATTGAGGCAAAATTTCGAGGGTTTTTCAGAGAAAATATTTGGATAAGGATTTTTGATTTATTTTCACTAAGATATCATTTATTCTTCATTTAATTAAGGATTTGGGTTGAGAAATTTATGAAAAAGGTGGAAAAATCCTTATGCCGAATTTTGAGGTTTCGATCGAGAATTTTGGATTGTATTTGAGTAATTTTGGTATGGGTGAACTCGATATCGAATGAGTGTTTGTATATTGTGACTTTTACCCGATTTCGAGACGTGGACTTGCGTCGACTTTTTGGGGCGATTTTTCTATTCTTTGTTAAAGTCATAGATTTATTATTTAAATTAGTTTCTTGTAGTTGTATTTATAGTATGAAATTGCTTTTGGCTAGATTTGGGCCGTTCAGAGTCGGAAAGTCGAGGTAAAGGCATTTTTATCGACTGATTGAGCGAGATTTGAGGTAAGTAATTTATGTAACCTTGTGTGGGGAAAATCACCTTAGGATTTGGTACTATTGTAAAAAAATTATGATATGTGAGTTCCGTGTACGCGAGGTGACAAGTGCGTACATGGACTAAATATGGAAATTCCAGTTCTTGCTGAGTAGTCTTCTTTTAATTCCTTAACTGAGTTGCCTTATGATGTTTGGCTATAATTCCATATTTTTAGTGCATTAATAACTTTACATTTAGGTAATTTAATGCTAAACTATACTATATGTGTGCTTAATTGAGTTTATTTTATGTGTAAGTACATTGGAGATAAAATTGAAGCAAAGTAAATATTTAAAGTGTAATTCATGCACTAAACAATGGGCTTATGATTATATAATGATAAGGTAGTGATTGATGACAAAGAAAGAACAAATGAGGAAGAAGAAAGAACAAATGAGGACAAAGGAAGACAAAAGAAGTTAAGGCAAAGAATTGAAAAAAAGGTAAAGAATGAGAAACGAAGCAAAGAAGCAGCAGGCATAGCGAGCTACTTTGCTCGCGTAAGAGCAGGCGACGCGAGAGATTTTGCTGGCGACAGAGCTCGCGATGCGAGGTCTACAACGAGGTGTTCGCGGGTTTCGGGTTTTTAAAGCCTATTTTGTCTCCTATTTGGTTTTGGACTTGGTTATTTCACCTAGACTTTTATCCTACACATATAAATAATCCTTAAACACAATTTTTAGGAGAGAGACGTTTTAAGAGCATATTCGACCTAAGTGGATGTTTTTAGAGGGAATTTTAACCTACTGGGGATTCGACCTAAGGAGGCAAGAACACACTAGGAGCAAGGCGGAGAATTCTTCTACTAGTTTTTCACTTCCGTCTTTCTATTTCCATTATTGGTTATGATTCTAGTATTGTAGTTTTGCATACTAGTATGAATAGCTAATTTGTTATCTAGAGTTTTGATAGAACCTTTTGTAGGATAACTTCTTGTTATGTTTTTATATAATTGAGCCATTGGATTTCTCTACTTGTTCAACTACATATTTATTGTTATTGGTTGAATGTCCATCAATTGACCGTGCCTATTTAGTATGTATTGCTTGGAAAAAGGTACACATTTAGGTAGTTGTTGAACAACATCACTCCTGACGTATGTGAGAAATCAATACGAAGGGTTCAAAGGTGGGATTAGAAATAACGAAATCTTGGTGCGATCTTAGTGAGCAGTAAACTAGTGCCAGCTAGCGTAGTTCGGAAGAATATGTCTAGTAAATTGTGGTAGTTGCTCGGAAGAGAATTATGACACCTGAAGTACTCACGATCGGTAGAAAATACTTAGGCGAAATTATAGAAGGCTTAGCGGGAAGTATTCTGATAATTGGGGAAATCATAACTCTAGACCTCCTTAGTCTTGTCTAAAATTTCATCCTTGTTAGTTGATAATTTTATTGCTTTATAATAGTTGTTAGTTAATTAGTTAGAAATAAATATTATAATCTATATAATTAGGAAATTGTTTGGACTTGTGTTTCTTAGCAATATTGAACAACTGTATCTAATCTTTAGTTCTCTGTGGGATTCGACTTCGGACTTGTAAACCGGATTATATTTGCAACGACCGCTTAGTTCTTTTTATAAGGCATAGTTGGGCGTGATCAAATTTTGGCGCCATTGCCGGGGAACTAACGGTGTAGCTGTAGGTGTACATATTGCTAGGTTTCAAGTTTGAACTTTATTTTGTTTAATTGTTTTTGTTTTATTTTATTTTATTTTATTCTACTTGTTGATTTGAGAAACATGACATCTTAGAATTATGGGAGTTTAGGTGTTGGTAACTCTACTATTGATCCTTATGCATATTGTGGAGGAAACCACCTATTGCAAAATTATCTAAATATTTTCAAGAGCGAGTTATGTGCACAAACTCAATCTTATATGTGGAATGTGTGTGATATGTGTGATAGTCAAGATGGTCACTTTCATGGTTGTGCTTATATGTCTTATCCTCCTCCAACCCCTTACTTTGACGGTTCGTCGTTTTCTTGTGAAGTTAATAGGAATAAAGAACCTAGGGATGATGACCTGAAAGATATCAAGGATATGCTAAAGTGCCTTGTGCAACAAAATGATGAGAAACCACTGCAGATACAAAGGCAAGAGGAAACTATTCACAATTTGGAGGCTCAAGCGAATAAACAAATTGAACCTTGTAAAGCACAACATGCTTACAGTGTGGATAATAGCGAAGAAAAGCATGAATTGGCTGTAGAAATTGCCATTATAATGGAGGAGTTGAGAAGAGAATATGACCAAACCAACCAACTAGAATTTGATGATGTCGATATGGAATAAGTGGTACTGGAGTCAACTGAGGACCTTATAAATACAATTTTAATTGATTCCAGTTTGTGGCAAGAAGAGGAGGTCGATAACAAGTTGAATTTTCAGTTTGAGCGCATTGGTCCTTACTCAATATTTTTCGACATTGTGCTCGGAAGGAGGTATGAAAATTGATCTATATAAGCCAATGCAAGAGTCAAAGGAAGAGGTGGATGAGCCGTATATTCTGAAATTTTCAAGGCCATCTAGGCAGGGTGACACTCCTCGGTTGAAAGCCAAAAAGCGCATAAAGAATCACTTAATTTTTGGCTCGCAACAATTTGTATCGCCCCAAGAGCATGATCATAGAACAGAATCAAAACTTGGGGTCCAATTCATAAGTTCAAGGTGGAGGCAAAAAGTAGTTCAAGTCATGCCGCGACGTTAAATCAGGCGCTTGTTGGGAGGCAACCCATCTTTACTGCTTTCTTTATTTTTATTTTTTTATTTTATTATTGTTGTAGTGTTTGTTTTTGTTTTTGTTTTGTAGGATTATAAGCATAGGAGGCAAAGCCATTGGAAGAGTGCAAAAGTGAGTTAGATGGTGAGAACTAAGTGTGGGGTGCCCACACAAAGGACCATGCTTGGGGGAAGTATGAGTACCCATAAGCCGCTATTACATCGGCCTTTGGCCTTTCAGGGAGTTTCTTGTCCACCCTCCTTATTGTTTTGCTTAATTTGTGCACTGTGGACACCGCACTCTTTTAAGTGTGGGGTGGGGGAATTCTCTAGATAATTAGTAGTAGTATGTTAGAAAATGTTAACTTCTTATTTTTGTTTTCGTAGTTGTGTAGTATGTTAGTAGCTCCTAAGAAAAAAAAAAGTAGAAAAATGAACTTTTCCCGATGATGGATTTCCTAGACAGTTTTCTTGAGGGATTTAAGTCTAAAGAAAAAAAAAGATTTTCGTTGTAGGTAGTGTAATAATCCCCCGTGGTTTTTCTTTGTATCTCGGTTCTTTTCCATGGGATGTAGTTTGAACCAGGTCATAGTTTTTTATTTTTAGAGTAGAATAGTATTTAGGGAATAAAAAAAAGAAGATGAAATTCCTAGGCGCTTTTTGACTTGTTTGATAGTAGCATATTTAGGCTCTAGCATGTGTATTACCTTTCCTATAGTTTGAAATTGCTTATGATGCCTTATTGAGTCAGATAGCAGGTCTATTGACGCCTATGTCTCATTTTCTTGGCTCGTGTTCACTTTGTGCTTAATACTTAATATTTTGTGGCTCCGTGAATACTTGCAATTATTTGAGAATTGAATGGAACCGTCCTTAGTGAGTCATGTTCCATGTGTGGTGAGGAATTGTATAGTCCGTGTCATTGCATTAGAGTCTAAAACTTGTCCGGCATGTGAGTTGAAGCGAAATTTTAGGTTTTGCTCGATTTGAAAAATGATTTTAGGCTTTATTTGATTTTTTTGAACTTAATGCTTACCACGAATAAAAATTATCCCTAGTCAAACCTTTTGAGCCTATAGACTTTTATTTGGCAACCACATTATAATCATATACCCCTTTGTTCGAAATTTTTATTATTTTGATTCTTTTACCTCTTAAAGCACTTTAATTGTAAAATAAGCGTTAGAAGAAGTAAGGACTAAGTGTGGGGTGGCGTTCGAGTGGAACCAATGAAAGAAAGAAGGGTGCACTTATTTTTTTCAAAGTAATACACCATTAGCAGAAACGGAAAAGGGAAAAACAAAAGTAGAAAAAAAAAGAGAAGAAAAGAAGGAAAAATATAAATGAATAAATTATTGTCTTGTTCTTGCTAGTGGGATATAAAGTAAAGTAGTGCTTAAAGAAAGAGAGAATATTTTTGGGGTGTGATCTTGTTTGTGAAATTGAAGTGGATTGAGGAATTTGCGTTTAAAGTTATTATGTGATGTGTTAAAGTACTTGGGAGGATAAACCACTAATCCAAAATATATCTTAATATTCCCTTAGCCCACGTTACAACCATAAAAAAGTCCTAACTGATTTTAGATTGAGCAAGCCTACATTAGTGGAGGTTTACATAATGGGCAAGCCTATGGTACTTTGTGCATGCATGTGACTTCTTTATGAGAGTGAGGAATTTATTTGATTTATCTGAGTCCTTAATATATTTGAGCATTTGATTCGAATGTGTGGACTCAACTTACTCATTTGTTCTTGTTGTGAGGGCACATAATTTCGCGAGGTATAGGTGACGTTATTAGACTTCTCTCAACGATGTTGGGTGTTCAAGCCATGAGTGCATTGTGACATTGAGTCGGTTTTTGAGGCTAGGATTGTTAGAAGCATGTTTTCTTTATTGTGAATATTTGTGAAGTATGGCATAAGAAAAGGGAAGTGTATGTGATTGCATATGCTAAAGTTTAAGTGTTGTTATAAACCATGGTCATTGGTGTAGTGTGCTTCAAAAGTGTTAAATATGTTAAGTGCTCAAAGATAGTGTGAGTTGTTGGTTGACTCGAGGAAGAGCAACGTTTAAGTGTGGGGTAGTGATGTTTGGCTATAATTACATATTTTTAGTGCATTACTTACCTTACATTTAGGTGCTTTAATGCTAAACTATACTATATATGTGCTTAATTGGGTTTATTTTATGTATAGGTATATTGGATATGAAATTAGAGCAAAGTAAATATTTAAAGAGTAATTCATGCACTAAAACAATGGGCTTATGAGTATATAATGATAAGGTAATGATTGATGACAAAGAAAGAACAAATGAGGAAGAATAAAGAACGAATGAAGACAAAGAAAAACAAAAGAAGTTAAGGCAAAGAATTGAAAAGAAGGTACAGAATGAGAAACGAAGCAAAGAAGCAGTAGGCGTAGCGAGCTACTTTTCTCGCGTAAGAGCAGGCGATGTGAGAGATTTTGCTCGCGACAGAGCTCACGCCGCGAGGTCTACAGCGAGGTGTTCGCGGGTTCCGGGTTTTTAACGCCTATTTTGTCTTCTATTTGGTTTTGAACTTGGTTATTTTGCCTAGACTTTTATCCTACACATATAAATAGTCCTTAAACATAATTTTTAGGAGAGAGACGTTTTTAGAGCATATTCGACCTAAGTGGACATTTTTTAGAGGGAATTTTGACCTACCGGGGATTCGACCTAAAGAGGCAAGAACACACTTGGAGCAAAGCGGAGAATTCTTCTACTAGTTTTTCACTTCCGTCTTTCTATTTCTATTATTGGTTATCAATTCTAGTATTGTAGTTTTGCATACTAGTATGAATAGCTAATTTGTTATCTAGAGTTTTAATAGAACCTTTTGTAGGATAACTTCTTGTTATGTTTTTATATAATTGAGCCATTGGATTTCTCTACTTGTTCAACTACATGTTTATTATTATTGATTGAATGGCCATTAATTGACCGTGCCTATTTAATATGTATTACTTGGAAAAGGTACACATTTAGGTAGTTGTTGAACAACATCACTCCTGACGTATGTGAGGAATCAATACGAAGGGTTCAAAGGTGGGATTAGAAATAACGAAACCTGGGTGCGATCTTAGTGAGCAGTAAACTAGTGCCAGCTAGCGTAGTTCGGAAGAATATGTGTAGTAAATTGTGGTAGTTGCTCAAAAGAGAATTATGACACCTGAAGTACTCACGATCGGTAGAAAATACTTAGGCGAAATTATAGAAGGTTTAGCGGGAAGTATTCCGACAATTGGGGAAATCATAACTCTAGACCTCCTTAGTCTTGTCTAAAATTTCATCCTTGTTAGTTGATAATTTTACTACTTTATAATAGTTGTTAATTAATTAGATAGAAATAAATATTATAATCTATATAATTAGGAAATTGTTTGGACTTGTGTTTCATAGCAATATTGAACAGCTGTATCTAAGCCTTAGTTCTCTGTGGGATTCGGCTCCGGACTTGTAAAGTGGATTATATTTGCAACGACCGCTTAGTCCTTTTTATAAGGCATAGTTGGACGTGATCACCTTAGCATGTGTAGTTATCATGTTTAGCCTAGTATCACATGTCCACGTGTCTTAACTCTTACTTGAAATTTGTGCAACATGCTTAGTTGAATTATCTGCTTCTTTGATTTTATATTCAGTCTTTAACTGTAGGATTCCTTGCTGTAAACTCGTTGTTCCATAAGTTATGAGTTGTGTATTTACTTTTGGGACTATGAGGCGGTACCTCGCGAGCTCCCCGTTGCATATTTACTTTTGGGACTACGAGGCGGTACCTCGGGAGCTCCCCATTGCATATTTACTTTTGGGACTACGAGGTGGTACCTCGGGAGGTCCCCGTTGCATATTTACTTTTGGGACTACGAGGAGGTACCTCAGGAGCTCCCTTATTGTATACTTACATTCGGGACTACGAGGCGGTACCTTGAGAGTGCCCCTGTTATTTACCTCTATTTGTTGTGTTGTTACCTTTATGTAATTCCTCATTGTTAAATTCTCAGTCGTTCATTATATTATTATATCTTCTACTTTGTTTCCTTTTTATTCCAGTAGGGCCCCGACCTGACCTCGTCACTACTATACTGAGGTTAGGCTTGGCACTTACTGAGTACCGTTGTGGTGTACTCATACTACACTTCTGTACATCGTTTTGTGCAGATCCAGGTACTGCATACCAGACCAGGTACCAGTGAGCTAGGCCGTACGTGGAGACTTCAAGGTATATCTTCCAGCGTCCGCAGACCTAGGAGTCCCCATCTATCTTTATGATGTTGTTTCCTTATTTTCATTAGACTCTGATGTATAAAGACACTTAGCATTTTATCTTTAGAGCTTGTGACTTATTTCTACCGGGTTTTGGGAGTTGTATTTATTTGATTCGCAATTTCTTTTTATATTTCATGTGTCGAGGTTTCAGTTCAGTTTAAATTCTGTTGTTCCGCACAAATATTAGGCTTACCTAGTCATAGAGACTAGGTGCCGTCACGACATCCTACAGAGGAAAATTTGGGTCGTGACACCAATAATCACTACCAGTACGGCGAAGTCACATTCCAATAATCACAACCCGCATGACATGTTCATGTGACAATAATCACAACAATAATCACAATTCGCACGTCATGTTCACGTGCCAATAATCATAATCCACACGACATGTTCACGCGCTAATAATCACAATCCATGTGATGTGTTCACGTACTACCAGTTTAATTCATATCACACAGAAAGTAGATATACAAGATTACATATACATGATCAATAAATATCAAATTTCATATTCATAGACTAGTACAAGTGACATGCTAAGGTGTATGCATGTGCGAAGTGTGTTACCACAACTCAAATCAGGCAATTACATCACGAAATTAGAAATTATCAGGTTCAATCAGGAGATTAACCTCTATATATTCTCAAACATGGTTTAAATAGCTCTTAAAAGGATACAAATATAAGAAACATCACAGCTTGAACCTTAGCAATCAATTCAAGGCATAACATAGCCTAAGCACTATACCGAGCATGAATAATACCCCGGTGCTCGCACATGGGCTCAACCCGTCACATGTGTGTCACCCATAATACGTAGCTATCACAAACAACTCAAGCAACTAGTGCCTCAACCAGGTTTCGGTAAGATACTTACCTCAAGCAGGCTAAATCAGTACTCTAAGAAGCCCTTCCCATGTGAATCAAACTCTGGACGACTCGAATCTAGCCAAAATAACTTAATATCATCAACAAAAGCCATAAAAAACAAGCCCAAACAAAAAAAGCTAAGATCTTGGTTTAATTATGCAAAGTCAACCCAAAAAGTCAACCCTGGACTTGAACCCTGAAACTCGACAAAACTCACAAATTTCGAATACGCATTCCAATACGAGTCCAAATATATGTGTTTCATTAAAATCCAACCTCATATCGACCCTCAAATCATCAATTTTTACTTTAGAAAAGGTTTTACTAAAATTCCCAATTTCTTCACTTAGATTCATCAATCACTCGCTAAAATCAAGGTTGGAATCATAAATAATAAATAAATCTGAGTCAAAAATACTTACTCCAATCCAAATCATAAAAAGTTCCTCTAAAATCGCCCAAATCCGAGCTGTATTTCTCAAATATGATAAAATAATCAAATCCTTCAAAATAGAGTACTTAAATGATTTGCCTAGGCATACACATAGCGATCGCGGGACCTACATCGTGATCGTGAAGACAAATCCCACGCTCATCTGCTGACCCTTCTACGTGAATGCGAGACCACCCTCGCAAATGCGATGCTCAAACCTGTCAGGCATACGGGAATGCGAAGACCAACGCGTGCCATCACCCCCAGCCGACCTCCCTCTATGCAAACGCGACTCCCAGGTGGCGAATGCTAAGGCCACAACCCCTCATGCCCCGTGAACGCAATCATATCTTCGTGAATGCGAAGAAAAAATACCACCTGCCACTAAAATACCCTCCGCGATAACAATGCACCATCCGCAATCGCGAAGCACACCGGAATATTAGAAACAAGTAGTTCCAAAACAAAGAAAATGGTCTGAAACACACCCGAGGCCCCCGAGACCCCGTCCAATCACACCAACCAATCCAAAACCATAACACAGACCTACTAGAGGCCCCAAATCACACCAAAAAATATCACAATCACAAATCGCACCTCAATTCAAGCCTAAGGAACTAATCCAAGTTTCCAAATTCAAAACTTACGCCGAACATGCCTAAACAACTCGGAATGACCTCAAATTTTGCATGCAAGTACTAATGATACAATGGAACTATTCCAACTCCCAGAACCAAAATTCAAACCTGATATCAACAAAGTCTACTCTCGGTCAAACCTATTAACCTTCCAAACTTTCAACCTTCCAGCTTTCGCCAATTCAAGCCAAAATGAACTAGGAACCTCCAAATCCAAACGTACGCCTAAGTCCAAAATCACCATATGAAGGTATTAAAACCATCAAAATACCATTCTGAAGTCGTCTACACAAATGTCAAACTTTGATAAACTCTTACAACTTAAGCCATCAACCAAGGGACTAAGTGTAAGGCCCCGTAAATTATTTTCTAAAAACCCGGATTCCGTGATGCCGAAGTAGGCGTAGAGGTTAATAATAGTAGAAATTCTTATGCGAACGCAGAACTACTCTGCGGACCACAGAATGGTCGCAGAGTGGAGAAGTCTTTTGGGCCATTTTTAATGTTATTTTGTGGCCTATTATGCAACCGCATGACCATTTTGCGGGCTGCACTCTTGTCGCATATCCCTCTTTGGAATTTTTTGGAGGGAGGGCGGGCCGCATAGTGACTGCAGACCTGGTCAGTTCCTTTCCAATTTAGGCACCCAAATTTCGCGGACCGCATAATCATTATGTGGTCGTATATGCGACCGCAGAACCTGTTCCAGAGCTTTATTTTTGGGATTTTTAAACCCGACCCTATTTCGTTAAGACACATCCTATAGATCATTTTAAGCTTATTTTTGATACCTTTAGAGTGAGAGTCCTAGAGGGAGAAAGTGATCTTCATAAAAAATTTCTCTTCAATTCTTACTTAAACCTTTGAAGATTAGCAAGAGAAGTACTCTAGGTCTTCATCCCAAGAGGTAAGAATCTATGCCCCAGCTCTTAATTTAAAAAATTTACAAAAAATGAGATAATTAGGGAGACAATTATTGGGTGTGAGGGTTGTTGTCTTGCATGCATGTATTCTTGAAGTATGTGGGAAGGTTATGAGCTAAAAATGGTAGATAATGGGTTGGGGAATGATAGAATCTTCCACAAAGGGACTTAAAACATTGATGCTCACCTAGTGTTTGATAATATGCTCAAGTGAGTTAGAATCATGATCGTTTTCCTAATTTTTGGCTCAATTTTGCTATATTGCTAAAATAGATTGAAGTTGCTAATATTCCTGAACATCTTAGAGTTCTAAGAAGCTCAATTGAGGTATGTTGGCTAAACCCCCTCTTCTTAGAATTTAATCCCATGGTATTCATGAAATCGATGCAAGTTCCAAAATGAACATCCTAGAAATTGCTATTCCGAATGTGCTTGTTTTGAAAATATATGTGCAATATGTATTCCTGTGCTTTTTTCATGTTATCTCGTCATCTAAGGAAAATTTTAAAACTTAGAATATGTGCTAAAAATGCCTAGACTTCAAGTCAAATTCGATTAAAGACTGTTACGCCAAATTGTGTGAAAAGCCTCTATGTGCCTTGGATTCCAAATTGCTCATATATGAATTTAATGTCTTGCATGGGAAGCCTTATTGTTGTTGATGATAATAATAATGTTGGAATATGAAAATGAACTTGAATTATGAAATACGGCCAAGCGCCAAGAATAACTTTATAATTGATGCCACTCGTACCATTGTATTGAAAAGATGGGAAAGAAATACGAAGTGAGATGACTGATTGAAAAAGGGTGATGTCTCAAATGAGATGGCTTAGATGATCGGGCCAAGATTGGACTCCGTGTAAGAACACGATGGTATTGTGGATAAAATTGTAAATATGGTTGATGTCTCAAATGAGATGGCCTAGCCGATCGGGCCGAGATCGGACTCTGTGTAAGAACACGGTGGTATTGAGGATTGTGGCATATTAGCACTAAAAACCACCCAACCTAATATTGCGGGGATTGACTTAAAAATCTTTGTGATCCTTAACTTGATGTTTTAGTGTTATTTAAAGCTCATATAGCACTCTTGATTGATTCCCCATGTATTAGTGTTCATTATATTGAGACAATGTTTTAGTTTTACATACTAGTACTATTTGACAGTACTAACGTCCCTTTTGCCGGGGGCGCTGCATCTTTAAATGGACGCAGGTGGTTCCATAGCAGACAGTGTTGATCACAGATAGTGCTGCATCCTCTTCTCAGTGGATTCGGTGAGCCCCATTTCATTTCGGGGTCATGTATTGTACCTTTTGTTTATATTGTGGTCACTTTTTGAGGTATAGCCGGGGCCTTGTTGCCGGCACCATCTTTACTCTATTTTGTATCTTTAGAGGCTCCGTAGACACTATGTGGGTTGTATATGGGTGTTAGAAAGGTCAACGGATCATGTTGTGTTTTGGGCTCTTATTCCGCTCAGTCATAAGGTTGTATGTATTTTGAGACTTAACAATGATGTAACAAAATGAAACGACTTAGTAATGTATATATGTATGAACTTTCTACTGCCTAACTAATGAGAGCATGCCTTCTCTGGGTCATAGGTGAGTCGGGTAGATAGTGTCTAATAGGCTTGCTTAACCGGGTCCACTCGATTGAGCATCGGTCGCGCTTCCCGAGGTTGGGGCGTGATAAACTTGGTATCAGAGCCTAAGGTTTTAAAGTGTCCTAGGATGTCTCGGAGCCATGTCTGGTAGAGTCCTTCTTATCAGTGTGTTGTCGACCACATCTATAAGTTGGAGGCTACTTGGACATTTAGGAACAATACCCTTCTTTGATATTCTGGATCGTGCGATGAAACTAATTGTGCAACTGTTCCTCTTCTAACTCGTACATTCCCTTAACTTTCAGTATATGGCACCTAAGAAGAGAGAAAGAACTGGCCAAGGGGCCAATGCTGCTACAAGAGTGGCAGTTGACCCTCTATTTGATGATGCAGGTGAATACCCGAGGGGTGAGGATAATCCCCCCACTGCTTCACTGCCTGATTCCACTATACCTTGCCAAGCCACACCAGTCCCTACACCTACTGAGGGTGCGGCGGTTCCTCCACCTGATATTCCGATTCCACCTCCAGCCCCAACTTCCGATTCTGGTATTTCTGATGGGGATCTTAGGGGAGCTATTCAAATGCTGACTCAGATAGTGGCTTCTCAGGCCCAAAGGTCGAATGTTGCACCCACACCTTCTAGCCCACAAGGGGATTCTACTAGTTCTAGGGTGAATAGGTTTTAATGGGAAGTTCATCTCTTTGGAAGGTGATCATGTTCTCTTCAACTATCTTCCCGATGGTCACTGCCAATGCCTCGCTCATAGTGTTTCTCGGCATACTCACTCTACTTAACACTTTCATCAGGGTGTCTTTATGACTGTCAGAACTCATTAGTAGATCCATGATTGATATTTGCCCAGGGGTTTTCTTTAATTGTTCCTCCACAGAGTATTATTTAGTTGACATCTTCTTCCAAAATTCTGCAACCTCCAGATCTATTATATTCCTTCTCTGAATCTATTCTCTTCCTAGATTCCCTGGGTTTACTTCCTCCGGAGCGTAACACCTCCCTGACCTGGTCATTCCATGAGTCGCTGCGGAATTCATCATCTTGCCTTTTCTCTTTTTGTTGATATGTCCACAGAACTGTTTTGTATTCCTGATCCTCTTCATCCCTAACATCGACAATGGGCTATTACTGGTACATCTGGACCATCACTGTAGGTTTTAACTGTACGGTGATCATTGGAGTCCTTCGAGGTGGAATCCTTGTAGCTTCATTATTTTTGATTGTGATGATGGTTACTTTCAAATCATACTCTTCATCCAAGGAGATCATATTAGCTCTTGATTCCGATGGTTTGGCTATGGGTTACGGTTCACATTGGGCGGAGCTGGAGCTCATTGAATAGCTCCACTTTTGATCAGTTGACTCAATTTTATTTTTCAGCCTAAAGAAATTCTCGGTATCATGCCCTGGTACGTTTGAATGGTAGACGTATCGTTTGGTTGCATTAAAGTATTTTGAAGGATGCTTAGGAATCCTTCCTTCTATCGAATGTATTAAGTCAGCTCTCATCAGTCTTTCAAACAGTTGAGCCAAAAGGCTCATCAACCGGGGTGTAGTTTCTGGGACCTCTTTCTTCAAAATTTGGGCGAGGTCGGGGGTCAGTTTTGATGAGTGGTAGTTTGAACTGGAGCGTATGGCCGTGGTGGATTTGGATTTGTATGGGTGTGATGTTGGTTATATTGAGGTTGGGGATTGTAGTATGGTTATGTATTGTATACTGGAGCATAAGTAGGTGGGTGTGGGGAATGGGTATTTGGAGAGTAAGAGATGTTTCCATGGTGTGGATTGGACTGGTAATAGGGAACGATTGCCGATACCTCTTCATTTTTCTTCTTTCCTTTGCCTATTGAACCAGATTGAATCGCATTACTAGCTGCTTGCAATGCGGCCATAGATTGTATCTTGCTGGACTTTATGCCTTCCTCTAAAAAGTCTCCCATATTAACAAGTTCAGGGAACTTCTGCCCTATCATGCCCATCATTTTCTCAAAGTAGATTCCTTCCTGAGCTCTGATGAAATACTTACTCAATTCACTGTCATCTAACGAGTATTGTGCTCTGGTAGCCTCTGACCTCTATCGACATGCATATTTCTGAAATGATCCTGACGACTTCTTCTGCAAGTTTACTAGAGCGAACCTATCATGGGTAATTTCTGTGTTGAACCGAAAACTATTCATGAAATTTTCTGCCATATCCTGTTATTCCCTCAAATTTCTGGGATCTTGGTGAGTGTACCAATTAAGTGCCTCCCCTGTCAAACTCCCGTTGAATAGATTCATTTTCAACTACTCGTTTTTTCCTACTCCAACTAGCTTATCACAATAGGCTCTCAAGTGTGTATGTGGATCACCTGTCCCATCAAACTTCAGAGGCTTGTGCCCTATCGGCATGTCCACATCAAGGTGTATACACAAATCCTCATAATCTAGATCCTCATAGTCTAGACTTTCACTCCCTCGAGCGACCTGAAGGTTCTTCATTTGTTTCCTCAGTGCCCACAATTGTTCGGATACCGACTCTTTCTCCTTATACTTAGCTTCTCTTTCCATTTTGGCATATTAATCAACTTCGTAAGGCAGCCTGACCATGATGGGCACTGTGAAAGTGGGTTCTAAAATGGTGTATACTGGAGGAACATATCGCTCGTGTGAAGAGGTATGTGTCGTGGGTATGTGCTGGTTTTGGTTAGTGGGGAGGATAAACCATCACGAAGAGGGGTATGAACTGTGTTGGTAGTAGCTGGTGGATTTTAAGGTGTTTGAACGTAATTTAGTACATAAATGGGTGTGTATATGAGGGTTCAGTGGGTTTACAGGGGTTACTGGGGGTATAATTTGGGTGGTAGGGACTGAAGTCGGGGTATTGTTTGATTGGTGAGTAGTTGAAGGAAAGTGGTCGGGGATCGAATCAAGAGAAGGAAAATGGGGTGGTTATGGGAGCATCGTCACGGCCAGATGTGAAAATTCCCAAATGTGTTGTACTTCTTCCCTCAATGATTCCATCTCTTGGGCCATCCTGGCAACTTGTTCATCATTCCGTGTATCATCCTTCTCTCCCGATCGCCCCGGGCTATCATCTATTATTAGACCGTGTTCGGTCGGATTATTTATCGTAGATATCTTCCCTTTCGATCTCAAGTTGTAGGGTGGTTCCGCCAGTTTTTAGGTCTACACAAACCAACCTTTTCTTTTAGGGGAATAATAAAGTAATAAAAGAAGAGAAAAGAAAAGAAAAGAAAAGAAAAGAAAAGAATAGAAGTTAGTTTCAGTGTTCGGACAAATATGGGCATACGGAGTAGTTAGTTCACGTACTCAAGCAAATGCATTTCCTAATGTTCGAGGGACCTCTCTTTGTCGGAGGTAGGCCTAAGTCACAAATTTTGATAAATAATTAGATTCGACACATTTAGATCCGAAGCAAATTTGGTTTTTATTAATAATATTTGGATTGTAGCAGGCGGGAGCAAATGTTACAATATTATTTTCAACATTCATAAGATACATGGGCTCACAAAACTTGCCCTTAGGGAAAAGGGGAAAGGGGTGGAAGAGTTTGAGATAAAATATACAAGGCGGGAAAAGGGGTGAAATCAACCAGCTTCTAAAAACCATCCCCAGAAGCATTCCCAATTTCTTCTTCTTCTTCTTCCAGTTCCTCTTCCGGGTCTTTTTCAAACTCTTCTTCATCACCATTGAACTCTGGCTCTTCCTCTAGGTCTTCTTCTAGTTCTGTCTCAGTATCGATTTGTATACACTCAACTACTCGGTCGTCATCCTCGGGAGGTGGCAGCATATGATCGATTGATCTTGGGACCACTTGACGGTGCATGGAGGTGGTCACAAGGTAGTGCGAAAAAATCTCATGATAGATTTGCAAAGCCGTAACTACTTCTTCAATCCAGGTTATTCCCTCCCTGCTTGGTCGGGCTAACTCATCCTCTTCATTGATCCAGACATAATATTCCGGAGTGTACCACGAATTCTGACCCATTGGCATCGTGATTAGATCATTTCACTCCTCTTGAAGCCTCTCTATCCTTGGTATCAGGATCTGCCCATTGTATTCGTCTTCATGCAGTATCGTTCTCGTCCAAAGAGTTACATCGTGAATCAACCTGATCTGCCTGAGAACTCGTAGGGTGCATATGGTTAGATGCCCTCGAGTCCTATCAGCTTAATGAAATACTTTTGGGGAGTCCTTAGAATTTCCATGCCGCTCAGCCATGATAGCTTCTAGTTTATCCACTCTCTGCTTAGGTTGGTCAAAATCTCCCTCCATTTTTCATGTCCATGCGAGGAGATGCAATGCCTTATTCTCTTGTTGTGACTTTGAATCATGTTTCTAACGCCCACAAAGTAATCAAATGTGGCCTCTCATTGTAAGAAGTGATCTGTGGCCCATATTTGGAGCAACAAGTTGCAGTCCTTGAAGAAATCATACCCCCGGGAACATGCAGACAATGCTCTGAGAATTTCTGCTAACACCATAGGTACCAAGGTGGCTTAGAGGTTGCCCTTGAATGTTGCCAAGACCACGGGTAGCAAATTGATATCTATCCGTTCTCTCCTTTGCGGGAAAACCAGCAGTCCTAGCAGCAACAAAGAGAAGGTTATGGGTCAGAGACTTTCCCAAGTATCTTGATCGCACTGAAACTCCCCTAAGTACTATTTATAGCTCTCACGATGTCTAAACCTTCCGAACAATTGGTCTAGGCTTACCCATCCATCTTCATTGTTCCTTATGCTCGGACTACCCGCCAAACCTAAAGCATCGAAAAACCTGTAGTCGGGCATGGTGACCAGTAGTATCGGCTTCCTCCCTGTAAATGGCAACTCTAAGAAGCTGGTAACATTTTCCAACTTGGAACCAACTCACAATCAGCGAACTTGAAAGCTACTTTGGTCGGATCCCAAAACTCTATCAGTAAATGGGTGAGCACCCTATCGGCCTGGATGTTCAGTAAGGCAGTCAATGCTCCAGGTGCATCCTAATTTTTTCTCCATGCTCTCGGCGGATATTCTTCTACCATTGCTTTAGCTTGTGCGGTGCTCCCATGACCATATTGATTTCGGGGATGTTCTGGTTGATTTTCATTTCAGAAGATGGTATAGAAAAGGGTTTAATAAGTTTTTGCTTCAGATCTTTAGTGTCTCGTCATAATTGGTTCATCTTTCCACAAACGTCATGTCGTTGGGTGCATGACCCGTTGACATTAGGGTGGATTTCCTAATTGTGTGTCGATTCCAAGGACCGACTCACCTATGGTTTATGCAGTGTGACTTATGTTTGCTAGAGTAGAGTGTTTCCTAGCTTTGAGTTAGACTGAATACTGTGAGAAATTATGCCAGTTGACATGACAAAGCCATTCTCTAAAACTAAAGTGTTTTGAAAGAAGGTTCAGAGGGGTATAAAGGACAACCCTCACGTGCCAATGTATGTGATGATGTACGACCAAGACTCGATAGGAAAGAGTGTGATGACAGTATATATAAAGCGGTAAAAAATAGTGGGATGTTAGTAATTATATTTAAAGTAAGCAGGTAAGTACATAATGAACAAGTAATGCAGGTAAGCACATAGTTGCAAATTAAACATAGTTAAAGAAGTGTACAAACATTTCAAAATTCCAAATCCAGTCTAAGTCTACTAAGGCCAGAACCTAAGTGTGAATTCCCAGCAGAGTCGCCATGTTGTTGCACCCTATTTTGCAAGAGTCAAAGCAAGATTCAACTAGTGATTTTTCTGTTGATAATAAAAGAGAGTTGCCACCTAATGCTTAAAGGTATACTAGGGTACCTGTTTTAGTCATTAAGATCATTATCCTATTGGTCTACTAACTAGTGAGATTCAGGTAAAGGTTCTTGTTCTTCTAAAGGGAAGGTGTTAGGCACCCCTTAAAATTTATCTGAGATAATTCTATAGGACTTAGACTAGGTTTAAGGAATTAACTGTCTATATTCTACTTAGTTAGTGCTTAAAAATATATGGTTTACCCTATGTCACGTTTAAAGCTTATTACTTGAAAATGATGTATGTAATTTGGAAAGGAGAGTGTAGTTTTCATTTGTAAAGCTTTGGAAAGTGTTCATATTCATGTAATTGAAAGAACTTTGATAGTAGGTCTATAAGGTTTTATTTGTAAGCTTTGTAAGTATGGCTAGGTTTAAAAATACTTTACTTTTAAAACAAAAATGGCTATTTGTGCAACCTTAGTGAAATAAGAGTTATAGGAGAAATGAGTTTAGATATACCTTGAAAACTCATTTCTAAATTCTGCATCACAGTCTTAGAAGAAAGCCATTTGAATTTCTTTGATCGCGAGTGTGTTCATTTGGTTTTTGTAGAAAACTCGACTTTGAAACCATTTTTCTGATTTTGGCTTTCAAGAAAGAAAATGCTTGCTTTTAAAATCTATCTTAATCTTCACAAAGCTTCATGAAAATGGTTAGTATGAGTGAAAAGGGAAAATTGTATAGAAGTAACTAAGCAAGTTGAAGTTATTTAATTACTGAAGAGATAGTACTTCCTTTAGTTACCTACTGTTTTTAGCTTGCCTAAGTTTCTGAAGAATCAAAGAATAATAAAGGATAACACATTCACTCAATATTGTTAGTCTTATATACATATAGAAGTAACAACATATTTATATAAAAGTAGTGAAAGAAAGGGAATTTGACTCATGATTTGGGCCTGAAGAAGGTTAGGCCCAGCAGGCGGCAACAACTTCAATATCTCCAACTCAAGCTAGAACTTGGGCCTGAGTTCTTTGAGAACTCAGCATTCCCAGTTTGGTCACATGTTAAAAAAAGAAAAGATACATTAGATACATGGCACAACATGATACTTAAGAATAAGTGATATCAATGCAATGGCCTAACAGAAATGCAAAAAGCATTAGGAGTCAGAAAAGCAAATAATTGTGTAACAAGATCACAGTGAAGCCTTTTTCTTCATTTAACACTAAACCCAAAGATATTAATAAGTGTTAATGATTAAGGGCTTAAGGTGAAATTCCATTCATATTGAACACGCCCTTTAGACCCCTGGCACTTCAGAGTTCACAAGGGTCTCAAGAACTCCGAGCAGTTCTTGTGTCAGGGAGAGTATCTTATCCATAAACTAAATCTCACTCCTAAATACCCCTAATCACTCACATTTACTCTTCTTGATAGGTTTAAGTGTCAACGAGGCATTCATTGTGAGTTTTAATACAACTGTAACAATAATACACAGGTTCAAGCATATGCATTTCTAACATAAGCTAAACAGGATATTTCATTGAACATGTAATAATAGATAACATCAGGGAGATCACAATCCAATCTTCAGTGTATATTTCACTATTAAGAATTACTAATATGCAGGAGGATACTCAAGGGAACTAACTACATGTGCAGTTAAGGGAAAAGAACAGCAACAAGTTATTTTAGTAGTTCAAAACAATTGAGCCATGAAACTTAAGAAGTAGAAGCGATACACAGTTCAAGTTTACATGAGTCTTCAAACTCAACAGCCTATATGTAGGTTAGTCAGGGGTTCATACATAGACTGAATCTTGGTTTCTAATAGATGCATGAATTAACAGCTTCATGTGGGATTACTAAATAATATTAGGAGAGGCACTAAAGCAAGCAAGGTTGTCTCAATTTAACAAATGAACATTTTTCTCCTTAAATAGTTCCTAGCCTCATGAAGGTTCATTTAAGTCTATTAGTCAGTCCCAGTAAACCTATAGGGGTTTAGCAAGGTTCAGTGTTCTCTATGTGATAGTACATCATGGAAACATAAGCAAGAGTGTGAGAGATAAGCAGGAACTTTGTTTAAAAAGCAGGATAGAGCACAAAAAGTCAAAGAGATGATGTACATGCACACATATAAAACATTCTTTAGGAAGGCAAGACTACAAATAAAATAGAGTGTCAAATGCCATGTGGCTCAGATTATCAAACTAATTATAGGAGTTCAGAATAACAGACTGTTTCACATTGAGTAAACATGCTTCAGTTGTGCAGGTTAAGTATGAAATTAATCATGATGAAGTTCAATTTAGCATCCTAGCACAACAGATAAATCTTAACATCACAAATATAGGTTAATCAGGTTCCTAAAGCATAACTTAGATTAGGTGAATAGCAGCTATCAGAATACACATAAGAACAAGTGAAGACTCAGTAGGTACTAATCCAATTGATTCATAACATGTTCATATAATGGAATTCCAGATATGATTACATATTCATGAAGGTTTATAGAAAATCATCACAAGGATCTTTCAGAGTTATAGAATCATGGAGGTACATTAGAAGGAAGGGGTCAACTCATATATGACAATCTAATATACTTTAGGACTATGATGACAGCCTTATATTTTCCCCTTAAGTATTCATGACTACTATAGTTAAGCCTGTCAAGCAAATAACTTCAGATGCATAATACTAATTAACAGATCATCACTAAGATGAAGGTTAACAGAACAAATATAATAGTCATAGCAAAATTATAATGGAAGTATGAGGTCAAAACAGATATGCAAGATCATTAAAGTTTCATATTCCTCTCTTGACTTTAGTTTATTAGGTGGATAACCTTAAGCACCCTAAAATAAGTCAACAAGTAATACTAAGTAAGGACTAGTAGTATGAGTAAGAAAGCCATAATCAAAAGTTATCAGTGAGGTATAAAGGTCAAACAGATGCACATAGCTAGTAAGGCTCTTTGCTAAGCACACATAATATATTAATTGAGATTACAATTGATCGACTAGTATTAGTTTAATTTCTAATTACTGAGGAAGACAATACTAAAACAATAATGTCAAATATGAACTAATAACAACACATTACAAGCAAAAATGATCAACATAATTAATAACAATACATTATGAGCGAAACTAAATAATAGAAAACAAGAGAGTAGGCATGAATTCAGCTAAACAGTCAAAGGAAATAAAGGTCGAAGATCACTGACCTTCCTTTGAGCAGCAAACCAAATGAAGATTTTGTTTTAAGCAGTTTAGAAACTCAAAGCTCAAACAATCACCAGAATGCAGAACTGCAAAGGGAAGAGATAAGAAATTGATTAAAACCTAGACTTTTGAAACTGTAAACTAAAAGCTTTATTTTATGTCGTTTTTTGTGTATTTATTCTATTGTTTGGTGAGAGCATTGAAAGTCCAATTTATAGTGGCATTCAATGCCTTAGGGTTTTAACATATTCAAAAATGATAGTGGAGAGTGACGAAACTCAGATGATGCACGCAAATGAGTGAAAATCAACGAAAATCAGAGGGAAGATGTGAGAAGATTTACCTTGAGTGGAAACAAGATGTTGCAGGCAAGAGACTATCGGATAAAACCCCAATGTCTAGAGGTCACTACGTTTGACCTCTGGACAAATAATAATAGTGATGATGATGAAGAAATAGCCATGCATGGCATGGATTTAATAGCGCATGAGAGAAATCTGGAGATTTGATGTTGCATCATTGAATCTAGGATTTCAGATTTGGGCATTTGAATTTTGAGTGATGAAACAGAAAGAGAATTGGCGAGAATCACGGATGGGGAGACAGAAGAGATGATTTTATGGTTGATTCATGACCTTGCACGAATTCGTGCAAGGTTTGTGATTGATTTGAGTTCTGTGAGTTGAGAGAATAGAGAGAGGAAAGGAAAAGGGGCGCGGAAAAGTCAATAGATAATGATTAGGGTTTTGGGTAGGTTTGGTCGTCTCTAAGAGTTAAGAGGGGTGGGGTGATCTTGGCCGTTCGATCTTTAGATCAACGACCCTGATAATTCAGGGATTAAAGGTTTAGAATGAGAAAAATCAGTGACCGTTGGATTTACGGGTTTCGAGGTAAGGATTAAATCTGGGGTGTATTTAAATTAAAGAGAAAACGAGATAAAATATGGGCCGTTGATCAGATGAATCAACGACTCAGATGGAATGTGCTTCTTGTTTGAGTGGTAGAGACAGGTGACGTGGCACGATCTGTTTAGTTCATGGAGGTAGGGGTGGATTGCCAAGGTGGATTAGAGGATTGTTTGGATTGGGTCAGATTATGATTGAGCTGCTTTTAGTTTAGGAAATAACTATTTCGTGTTTAATTGCACAATTTCAAATGTAGCCAATTGATCTCTAACCTTTTACAAATAAATTTAATTAAACTTAAATAATTTATATAAAAATATAATAGAAATTAAGATCATCCAATATACTACTAATTACTATAAATTAGCTAATTAATTGTTAAATGTCCTATTTTCTATTTGTGACATTAATTTTGAATTTATTTTGAAATAGTTTGCTATTTTGCCAAAAATAAGGAACAATCTTATTAAATTAATTATAAACTTATGTAATGAATATTAAAATTATTTTAATAGTTTTAAAGGTAGTAAAATAGTGAAGATAATATTTTTTTTAAATTATATAATGACCAAATTACTAATTAACACCACTAATTACTTAAAAATAAGTATTATTAATTAGAAAATATCTTTAACATATTTATTGGATATTAATAAGTGTAAACAAATTAATTTTTAAAAGGAGGGTAAAAATTGGTCGTCAACACTTACCACACTAGTATAATAACAGAATTAAGAACTGAAATAGTAGATAATGTCATGAATAACAAGAATCACAGATATCGACAGTTGAAAGGTATTAAGCATATTTTTTCAGTACAAAAATAATCATAACGATGCTTATATATGATAATAAAAGATAGCATGCTAAATTAATGGAGTCGGGACTCCCAACTAGCATATAAGAATGACAAATAACAATTAACGGTTAACTTAATATTTCTAAATGAGTCAATAATATGAATGCATGCTCAAACTAGTATAAGGCCCATGTACCTCGATACACTATCCATGTATCAACATAATCCGATACAAAATCTATGTATCGACCCAGTACAAAATTCACGTACCGATCACGCTCACTAGGCCCAAGGTTACATGGGTATTCACCAGACTTCGGAAGGACAGATCCAAATTCAAGCACAAAGAGGAGCATAACAGCATCACTCATAAATCAATATCCGATCTTCGTAACTTGTGTGCCATAACTGTATCTCATCCGCACGCTTTACCTTTCATGCCAAATTCCTTTGTCAAAATTAAGTATCCTTATTCAAAATTTATTCATATGCTCAAGAATTACAAATAAAATGTGCACAAGGAGTTAATAAAAATCATACAAATATGTGCTCATAGAATCTCTATATGATTACGGATATATTAAGCAACTCAACATATCAAGAATAAGTTCACATGCCTTCACAAATAATCATAAGCCTATGCATGATTTTTAACATGAATAAAAGAACAAACGTAGTCACATAAACACCCATTTTAATACGAGTCCAAATATATAAGTTTCATCCAAAATCGACTCCAAATCAGGTTTCAAATCTCAATTATTTACTTTTCAAAGGTTTTGCCAAAAACCACCCAAATTTCACTTTAAAATTCAAGCTTTTAGATGTAGAAATCCATAAAACAAATCATGATATAAAGTCAAATCCAAGTGTAAATTTCTTACCTCCAATGATTTAGTGAAATAGCTCTTCAAAATCTCCCACTCTCGAAACCTAGGGCACAAATTATGATAAAATGGATAAAAGTCCCGAAACTCCAACTTAAGTACTCTTCCTAGGTATATGCATCACGACCGCGGGACTTACACCACGATTGCGAAGACCAAAAATGCTCAACTTAAAACTCCCATTCGCGAATGCGAAGTCATACATACGAATGCGATCCTGCACCAGCTAAGCCTACGCGAACATATCCCCACACCCACGATCGCGAAGCAATCCTTCTATCTTACCATAAGACTCCGCGAACACGGCTCCTGAACACGGATGCAAAGTAACAGATCCAAGCCCTCCGCAAACGCAATCTGTCTCCCACGAAGGGTGAAACTTCACCTCTCTCTCCGCGATCACGAAGAAGCCTTCCTGCACTAGAAACCAACAATTCATAAATAAGGAGAAATGGTCTAAAACCACCCGAATCACACCCGAGCCCATAGAGACCCTGTCCAATCCTGCCAATAAGTTCCAATAGCTCATCCAACCTTGTCCATCATCTCAAAACACCACGAATAACATCGAAATCAAGAATTGACGACCAAAATCACTCTCTTAAAATTAAAAACTTCTAACTTGCAATCGAGTGTCTGATTCAAGCCTAACCGATTCAAATTACATCTAAACTTTGCATACAAGTCCCAAATGACTGTAATGACCTGACGGGTTATTTTAAAAATTTGTATTCCATTTGGTGGTCTGAGGCCTTAAATAGCTTCAAATGAGGTATTATGACTTGCGTGTGTGGTCGATTTTGGTTTTCGAGTGGTTCAGGATTGATTTGGAAGAATGATTCTCTTTTAAGAAGTAGACCTCGAATTAGAGTTTTTATGGTACTGTTAGGTCAGAATGGTGATTTTGGACTTGGGCGTATGCCCGTATTTGCATTTGGATATTTCTATAAGGTTTCGGCTTTATTTGGCGAAAGTTAAAAATTTGAAGGTTTGGAAAGTTCATAGATTTGACCGAAAGTTGACTTTGATATTATTGGGTTTGGATTGTTGTTCTGGGAGTTGAAATACATTCTTTGTATTATTTGGAACTTGTGTAAAAAATTTGAGGTGATTCTGAGTTGTTTAAATGTGTTCAGACGTAAGTTTGGAATTTGGAAATTTGAAATAGTTCATTAAGCTTGAATTGAGGTACGATTCATGGTTTTGATTTTATTATGCGTGATTTGAGGCCTCGAGTAGGTTAGTGATATGTTTTGATACTTTTTATGTTCAGATGGGGTCCCGAGGGGCTCATGTGAGTTTCGAGACAGTTTCAGACCATTTTGTTACTTGTTGGTATTGCTGGTTTTCTGTTGGTTTTTTATGCTTCAAGTGTTCTTCGCGATTGCGAAGGTGTAGCCGCGATTGCGTAGTGTTCTGGGGTTAAGCTAGAAGTTCTTCTTCACATTCGCAAAGGGTTAAGATTTGTTATTCTTCATGTTTGTGCATATTGTGTCACGTTCGCGGTGCGTTGAGGGTCAGAGATCAGCATGGGTCAATTTCGTGAAAGTTCATCTGCGTTTGCGGAGCTTGGGGCCAGTTGACCATCGCGTTCGCATTCATCAGACCGCATACGAAGTAGTTCCTGGAGAAGTGTAATATTTTATGCATCGCGATCGCGTAGGTATAACCGCGATCACGTAGGGTACTAATTGGCAGTGCATATAAGTTGTTAGTTTTGGTCTTTGAACTCATTTTTTGATATTTTGAGATTGGGAGTTCGGATTTGAGCGATTTTTAGGCGATTTTCTCCACTTAGATTGGGGAGAGTATTTTTGACTCAGTTTTGATTATTATTCATAATTCTATCTTCGATTTTGGTATTTGATTGGTGAATATATAAGAAAGATTGGGGGGTTTTGTTAAAAACTTTTCTAAAGTGAATATTTGAAATTTGAATATTGATTCAGAGTTGGATTTTAGCAAAACTAGTATGGTTTGACTCGTACTCGAATGGATTGTCCGAATGTTTATTTTTGTCGAGTTTTGGGGTGCGTGCCCACGTTGATCTTTTGGTTGACTTTAAGTATTTGATTAAAGATTTGACCTTTATCCTTTGGGATTTTTTTCCTATGGCATTATTTGATATTTTTGAGTTGCTTTTGGCTAGGCTGGAGCCGTTCGGAGGTCCATTCGTGTGGGATGGCGCTTCTAGAGTATCAATTTGGCTTACTTAAGGTAAGTATCTTACCTAAACTTGGTTGAGGCACTAGTTTCCTGAGTTATTTGTGATAGCTATGTTGTAATGACCCGACCGATCATTTTGGGCATTGTCACTTCGTTCGGTGGTTTGAGGGCATGAGTAGCTTCGTTTGTATTATGACTTATGTGTATCATCAGCTTCAATTTTGGGTGATTCGAAATTTGTTTGGAAGAATGATCTTTATGTTAAAAGCCTTAAGTTGAAAGAGTTGACCAATTTTGATTTTTTTGTATTTGACCTCGGATCGAAGTTTTGATGGTTCTGTTAGGTCCATATAGTGATTTTGGACTTGGACGTAGGCCCGGATTTACATTTGGATGTTTCTAGAAGGTTTCTGCGCTATTTGACGAAAGTTAAAAATTTGAAGATTTGGAATATTCATAAGTTTGACCGAGAGTTGACTTTAATGGTATCGAGCTCGATTTATTGTTCCGGGGGTTGGAATAGATTTGTTATGTCATTTGGAACTTGTGTGCAAAATTTGAGATTATTCCGGGTTGATTTGATATGATTCAGCACTAGTTTTGGAAGTTGAAAGTTCAAAAGTTTATTAAGTTTGATTTGAGGTGAGATTCATAGTTTTGATGTTTTTATGTGTGATTTGAGGACTCGAGTTGGTCCGTGTTATGTTTTAAGACTTGTTAGTATGTTCAGACGGGGTCCCAAGGGGCTCGGGTGAGTTGCGGACGTGTTTCGGATCATCTTTCATTCATGTGTGATGGCTAGTCTTTGTTGGACCTGGCGTGACCGCACCTGCAGAATATTAGGCGCAGGTGTGGAGCCACAAATGCGGTCATGTGGGCGTAGAAGCGAAGTATGACTGAGAGCAGGATTTCCACAGAAGCAGTACGTGGACCGCATCTACGTTAGGGCAGGAGCAGAAGCAGTGATCACAGAAGCGAGGATGTGCGCAGAAGCGCGGTTTCTGTCGCACCTGCGCTTGCGCAGAAGCGGGGCTTGTTGCGTAGGTGCGAAAGATCGGACTTTCAGTGATTTTCTCAGAAGCCGAGTTTTTGTCGCAAAAGCGACGCCGCAGAAGCGGCCATTTTGTTCGCAAATGCAAAAATAGTTGGGCAAAAGTTATAAATTGAGGTTTTGTTCATTTTTACACATTTTGAGTTGGGGAGCTCGGATTTGGGCGATTTTGAAGGCGATTATTTTCACATGGATTAGGGAAAGTATTTTCTACTCGATTTTGGTTATATTTCATGATTCTATCTTCGATTTTGGTATTTGGATTGTGAATTTTAAAGAGAAATTGGGGGGTTTTATCTAAATTTCCCTAAAGTAAATTTTTGAGTTTTGAACATCGATTTGGAGTCGGATTTGAGTGAAATTAGTATGGTTGGACTCGTAATTGAATGGGTTGTCGGATTTTGTGAGTTTTGTTGGGTTCTAAGGTGCGGGCCCGGATTTGACTTTTTGGTTGACTTTGAGTAAATGTGTAAAGATTCGACCTTTATCATTTGGAATAGTTTCCTTAGGCATTATTTGATGTTTTGAGTTGCTTTTGGATAGCTTCGAGTCGTTCGGAGATTAATACGCGCGTGATGGCATTTCTAGAGTATTGTTTGACTTGCTCGGTATTGAATTTGGCTTGATCAAGGTAAGTAACTTATCTACACTTGGATTTGAGGGTATTTAACCCTGGGAACTATGTTATAAGAGATGTATTGGGGTGACGCACATGCTAGGTGATAAGCGTGTAGGCATGCACCTGGTAATCATGATCCAAGTTGAGTATTAGACTATGACCAGACTTGTTTTGCTGTTATATCTTGTTCTATATCTGAAATTCCTACTTGTTTGAGTAATTGAGCTGTGATTCTTGTTAGAAATCATGTTTAGGCTATGTACTTATTTGGTTAAACTTAATGAGGCTATTTCTGTTATTTTGAGTTATCTGTTTTAACTGTAATTGTATACTCAGTCATGAATTTTTATTTGCATATCATATCTCAGTCTCTATTCATCATTCATTATTACATCACATGTTATCATTGATTGGGCTGAGTGGTACGAGATTCTGAGCCTTTGAAACATGAGAGATTGATGACTGAGATGGGCCTGAGAGCCATGTTGTGAGTGTTATTGTGGATCGGGTTGCACGTTGCAGCAGGCCATATTGACTTTGTAACTGTTAGTGATTATTGTGGATTGGGCTGCACACCACATCATGCCTTATTGGCTTATTTATTATTGTGGATCGGGCTGCACGCCGCAGCAGGCATTATAGGCTTTACATTAGCGCTCGGGCAGGATCCACCCCTCCGGAGTCTGACATACCAGCAGTGAGCGCATGCACAATGATATGTATACATGTGCTTGGGTGAGGGGGTTATGAGCCAGGCACCCATACAATGCTGAGTGATTGTGTGATGAGGTAGGAATTTGAGACAGACAACTTGAGAATATTGAGAGTGATAGTACCTTGGGATATCACCGTGAGATCATTAATTTAACATGCATACTTGGCATGTAGGCATTGCGATGCAATTTTCCTCATGCTAGACGGTACTGTGACATTCATGATTTGACATGTACATTTGACATGTAGGCATAGAGATGTATATTCCTCATGTTAAACGGTATATGGTAATTGATGACTTGACATGTAGGCATAGAGACTACTTTCCTCATGCTAATTAGTAAATGGAAATTCTTGTATGGTGTTGTGAATTAGAAATACAGTTCTTTTGATAAACTCATGATTTGTTGATTTTCAGTTGTAATATCTGGACTTGACTATTATACTTGGAAAACATGTCTACTTTTCCGTAACTGTGAACGAGCTGAGCATAATATCTTTTGAGTTATTACTTATACTGCTTTCATTATATCATTATGAGTTAATTTTGGTTATTGGTGTTGGACACTGACCTTCTTCCGATCTCGTCACTGCTTTCAACCTAAGGTTAGGTTTGTTACTTATTGAGTACATGAAGTCGGTTGTACTCATACTACACTTCTGCACCTTGCATGCAGATTTTGGAGCTGATGTTGATGTGTATGGTGGGAGCTAACATTGAAGATGTACCTGCGTTCCAGTTATAGCTGCCTCTTGTTCTTGGTAGCTTTAGATTTATAAATTTGTTTATGTATATTTCGAACAAATGATGTATTTATTTCGTACCAACTTTGTAAATTCCAAGTCTTAGAAGCTCATGACTTGTACCACCAATCCTTGGGATTTTGTATAGAAAGCTCAGTTATTTTATTTAATAATTCATGTTATCCTATTTGAGTTGTGTCGTCTATCATTTGGATTACCTATCGGGTTGGGTTAGGTGCCATCACGACTAGCTGGATTTTGGATCGTGACATACGTGCTATCAGGGGCGAAGCTACACTGTAGCAAAGGTGGTCAGTAAGGGTGGTCAACTGACCACCCTTCGTCGGAAAATTAACACTGTGTATATCGGTAAAATTTTGGATTTACATGCATGTAATACATATTGAACACCCTTACAACAATGAATAATCATAGCTCAGTGGCAAAGGGTGGTCAAGAGTGCCTCATGGTCGCGGGTTCGAGCTTCACTCTTCACAATTTTTATTTTTCTTGTTCAAGTTTGAACACCCTTGAAATATTTTCTAGCTTCGCCACTGCGTGCTATGGGTGGCGCACATGTGTAGTGTTGAGCACATGTGCGTGCACCGTGGTACTTTTCAGGCTCGGGGTAGAGTTTAGGTTATGATATGCCTTGGATTGATTGCTAAGCTTCATGCTGTGATGGTTCTTATATTTGTACCCATGTTGTGAGCTATTTGATCCATGTTTGAGGTTACATAGAGGTTAATCTCCCGATCGAACCTGGCAATTGTTACTTTCGTGATGTATTTGCCTGATTTGAGCTATGATAGCACACTTTGCACATACATACACCTTAGCGTGTCACTTGTGCCAGTCCAGAATTATGAAATTTGATGTTCATTGATCATGTACATATATTCTTGTATATCTGCTTTCTGTGTGATATGGATTAGACTTGTAGCACGTGATCACGCCGTGTGGATTGTGATATTAAGCCTGTGACCATGCCAGGCAGATTGTGATATTGAGCCTCTGACCACGTCGGGCGGATTGTGATATTGAGCTTGTGACCATGCCAGACGGATTGTGATTTTGAGCATGTGACCACGCCGTGTGGGTTGTGATATTAAGCATGTGACCACGTCAGGCGGATTGTGATATTGATCATGTGACCACATTGGGCGGATTGGTGATTTTTAGCACGTGACCACGCCGCGCGAATTTGAGATATTGATATTTATGGCACGTGAATACGTCGTGCGGTTGTGATATGATAGCATGTGAGTTGTCCATGCAGCACGTGGATATGGATCCATCCCTCTAGTTGATGTGGACTTTGGAAAAGTTGATCAGTGGTTTGGTTCGATTATTGAAATTTTGAGGTGGGCTTTAGAGCTGTATTGTGATTGTTATTTGGATCGAGTTGCGCACCACAACAGATTGATATTTGGTAATTGCATTTCTTCTCTACTTGCAATTTCCTTGGATGTATACATGATTTTTGTTGCATCTCTTCTTTATTTGCTAGCTCCGGGTTATATACATGCCTTTGTGCATATCTTCTTTATATGTCACCTTACTTGATAAGATGAGACATGATACGTATCTTCCCTATATGTGAATCCGTGTGACTTCACTTGTTTAATCATGCATATTTTCTCTATATGCAAGTTTGAAGATTTAACGATATTGGACGCATATCTTCTCTATATGCTAGATTATTAATTGAAAAAGCGCATGTTACATTATCTTTGGGCACCAAGGAGGCTTTATCTGTGATTTATAACTTAATAACATTTTTGCGGTGTACTTGTGAGATATATGAACTAAACAGGTTATTAGCGAGTATCATTTATTATTCTTGCCAATATTACCTCGTCGAGGTTAGTTATGATACTTGCTGAGTACATGGGGTCGGTTGTACTCATACTACACTTTCGTACCTTGGTGTAGATCTTAGAGCTGAGATGTTATGGATGACAAGAGCTAACATTGAAGATGTACCTGCTTTCCGGATATAACTACCACTTGTCCTTGGTAATTTTAGATTTGAATTCTGTTTATGTACATTCCAAATATATGTTGTATTTATTTTTATACCAGCTTTGTAAATCTAAATTTTAGTGGCTCATGACTTGTACTCTCAATCTTTGGGTTATTGTATGGAAATTCAGTTATTTCACTTGTTGATTTCTTATTATTTTCATTAGAATTGGGTTGATTGTTATTTGGCTTACCTAGCGGGTTGGGTTAGGTGTCATCAAGACTAGTGAATTTTGGGTCTTGATAAATTGGTATCAGAGCTCTAGGTTCATAGGTTCTACGAGTCATGAGCAAGTGTCTGGTAGAGTCTTGAAGATCGGTATGATGACGCCTATACCTATCTTCGAGAGGCTACATGGCATCTAGGAAAATCTTCCATCTTTTCTTCTTTATCTCGCGACATTGATTCATCTTGAAGCATTACCTCTTTGAATTCCTCCCACTCACTCGTATGTTATGTGAGCACTCGGTATCAGCTGTGCATCGACGGGTAGTGATGCCATGGATGATGTGCGAGATGTGTTCTCTGTGATGTGGAGATAGGCCAGTCTAGGGGACTTGAGGCCAGGTTCAGATCGCGGCTTAGGCTCAATGGTTTCAATTGTGTGATTTTGTGCTTTTGGACTCATATGTACGGTAGTGTCCCTAGGAATGGGATTGATGGAGCAAGAGTGGTTGGATAGCTATATAATGAGTATTGTGTGATGACAGAATGTGCTTAGATGGTACGGATGTGACGAGGAGAATTTTTCTTGGGATGTGAAGGACTATGGATGCTCGAATTCTGTCTTGATGTGCTGTAAAGTCTTGAGTTATGAGTGTGTTAGGGATCTTTCAGTTGCTCATTGTGGGATAAAGTTTATTCTTATGTCTTATTGACGAATTTAGACTCGGGAGGATTAAGTGATTGCATAGTGATTGTGGCCATGAAAGGGCATAGCGAGATGCCAGTTTGAGGCTAAGCAATTGGGTTAACTCCTGCGGGATGTTTTGAGGTTGTGTGATCCTTAAGATATTTTTGTGAAGAGTTTTCCTTCTACCCAGCGGGATGTATATGATGCATTTTGAGTCCGGATCTATAACACCCCAGAAAATTTCAAAGTACTTAAGTGTAAAGCCCGGTAAAATTTGCAAAGAAAATAATGTTTCATGGTGCAGGACTAGACTTACGTGTTTGAGGATTGTAGAAATTCTTAAAGTAAAGGAAAACTTTTTGCGGAAAAGTGCATTTCTGCAGTCCATTATGCGACCGCAGAATCACTCTATGGACCGCATAATGGCCGCAGAGTGAGGCAGTTATGCGGTGCACTATGCGACCGCAGAACAGTTATTCGGATCTCATAGTGACCGCATACACCGACAGTTCTTTTGGCTATTTTGTAACCAATTATGCGACCGATATGCGGTCTGCATATTGGTTATGCGATCACATACCTTGTTCCGGAGCTCCATTTTTGGGTTTTTAAAACCTGACCCTACTTTGTTAAATACACTATTTTGGCCATTTTTGAGCTATAATCTGACATTTTAGAGTGTGAGAGAGTGCCCTAGAGTGAGAAGGTGTTCTTCAATAATTGTTCTTCAATTCTTGCTCAAGTTTTGGAAGATTAGAAGGGAAACTCACTAGGTCTTCATCCTAGAGGTAAGATTCTACACCCTAACCCTCAATTTCAAATTTTATCTAGAAATGGGTAATTAGCAAGATAATTTTTGGGCATGAGAGTTGTTTATTTTACATGGATGTGTTATAAAATGGTGTAGAAAGATTGTTGAGCTAAAAATGGTTAAGATTGGGTTGTGGGATGATGGAATCCTCCATAAAAGGACCTTGAAACCTTATGCACACCTAGTGTTTGATAAAATGCTCAAATGAGCTAGAACCATGATCATCTTCCTAATTTTAGTTCGATTTGTTATATTTCTAAAATAGATTGAAGTTGCTAAAAATTCTGTAACATTTAGAGTCTAAGGAAGCTCAAGTGAGGTATGTTGGCTAAACTCTTCTCTTATAATTGAATCCCACGATATTCATGTAAATTATGTAAGTCCCGAGTGGTTCATTATAAATTTGGTTATTTCGAGTAAGATTGGGTTGAAAAATATATGCTCAACAAGTATCTCAAATGCTTTATTCATGTTATGTTACCAATTGAGAATGTGTTAAAATATATGTTGTGCATTAATAATGTTTCGACTTCAAGCCAAGTCCAAACGAAGGCTATTATGCCAAATTTTGTGAAATATCTCTATGTGCCTTAGACTCTAAATTGCTCACATGTGTACTACACACCTTGATTTGAATTGTATTTGTTGTTGTTGATGATGATGATAATTGAAATCGAAAAGGTGAGCATGAAATACTAAATATGGCCAACGTGCCAAGAATGATCTCATAATTATGGCCATTAGTGCCAATGAAATGAAAAGATGTGAAAGTAATATGAAATGCGATGATTGATATAAAAAGGTTGATGTCTCGAATAAGACAGCCTAGCGGTCGGGTTGTGATCGGATACCATGCCGCACACATGGTGGTGATTGTGCTGGAAATTGTAATTGAAATTGTGATTGTGGTCGATGTCCCTAATGGATAGCCTAGCCGATCGGGTCGTGATCAGACTCCGTGTTAAAGACGATGGTATTGATATTGAGAGTAATTGTGGTTGATGTCTCTAATGAGATAGCCTAGCGGATCGGGTCGTGGTCAAACTCCATACTAAATTTACGGTGGTATTGGTATTGTGAATAATGGTATTGTGAAAAATGGAATATCGATATTAAAAATCTCCCAATGTGAGATATGAAAATTTATTTGAACACTGTCTTGATCCCAAATTGAGGTTTGATATTGATTAAGGATTTCATTGATATTATGATATTCTTGTTTGTATTATTTGGTCTATTGAGAGGGTGTTTAGTTATACATACTAGTGCTATTTGACGGTACTAATGTCCTTTTTTGCCGGGGAGCTGCATCTTTAAATGGATGCAGGTGGTTCCACAGTAGGAGATATTGATCAGTGATAGCAGTACACCTTCTTCCCAACTGACTTGGTGAGCCCCACTTCATCCAGGGGTCGTGAATCTTTTGTACTTTGTGTATTCTATTTGAGGTATAGTCGAGGCCTTATTGCCGGCATTATCATCGTACTCTTCTTTACTATAGAGGCTCCGTAGACATAGTATGGGTTGTGTATTGATGCTGGGAAAGTCAAATATGTTATGTTGTGGTTGTATTACTTGTCCATTTGAGACTTTAAAAATGATGAAACTATTGGTAATGAATTGCTATTGTAGACATGAACACCTTTTTGTCTAATTAATGAAAATATGTATTATCTCCATTCATGGATGAGTTTGGGTAGAAGGAAATCTAGCAGGCTTGCTCGGTCGGGTTCACTCGGTTCAGCGCCTGTCGCGCTCCTCGGTTTTGGGGCATGACAGGATCACTTAAGGAAGATTGCACGACTGTCACAAGGATGGATATGCGCTTAGCAGAAGATATGAGATATTCTATGGTTGGTGCTACATGAGCGTATGAAGGATTTAGTTGAATTACAGTTCGGGATTATGGCAGTTATGAAGTAAGGGTATTGTGGGTTATCGGATGTTATGTTCTATGGCTTCGAGCCAAGTGGGGGAGTCTGCTATCGACGATCAGATTGCATGGTCATGTGTTATATTAGTTTTGGACTGAGGCATACTTGAGGATCAGATATGACTTGGAGAAGGCTGACTTCGAAGATGGTGCAGGAAGGAAATTATCGGATGCATGATGTACTATACTTTATGGGCATATGACATTTTGGAATGATTCTACTTGGTTATTCATTGTGGATGTAGTGTGCAAGGAGAAGGGATTCACTCGGTTGGTGAAAGGTGGGGGTTACTTCTTTAGGTGATTGTGTGCTAATAGAGCACAAATTGTTATGCTTGTTTCAGAGGTGCATTGGAGATTAGAACAAAGTGGATGACTCTCGAGAAAGTTCTAATGAGTTCAAGATTCATATGTGGTATTTGAGGATTTTTCGGATTTGTGAATGGCTAAGATATGAGATTTACATTGGATGGTGTCGGGACTTGCGATATTTCTGTATCATTGTGGATTCTATATTTCAGTATCACAGAGGTTAAAGAAACAACTTCAGATCCAAAGAAGGTCTCTTCAAAGTGGGCATTTCGGTTATGGTACTATTGGCTGCTTAAGAGGAGTGGATTATGGTCCTTACCACGTGGTTTCATGCTAAGATCTCTTGGAGGGAGATTTTGGTTAAGGATCGTAGTGTAATATCTCGGAGAAGTGCTAATTTGAAGGGAAGTCGAGAGGAACCCTAAGAAATGGGTCAGCTTGGTAGTGGTTTGGATCAGTAAAGCAATAGAAATGATCGATAATTTCAGTGCAGTGAGGCTTTAAAGGTGTTTTGTGGAAATACTCTTAGTCTCACCGACTTATATGACTTGGTTAAGTTAGAGGGATTCAGTTCTGATGGTTGGTTTGGGCTAATGGGTTTTGAAGAGTTCTTAATGATTTCGATCACAACCTGGGATGGATGTTTTTGACCTCTGTTTTAAAATGCGTTTTTGGGGCGAACCCCGGGGCGAGGCGTACCAAAAATGCCCCGGGGCGATGGTGTGGGGCGAAAGTCTCAAGAGGCGCACGCCCCGCAAATTGGGGCATACACCCGAGCGTTCGGGGCGTACACCCAGGCGTTCGGGGGGCGATTTTTTAGTAAGGAGTAAACTCTAGAGACTTTTTCAAATTAAAACAAAATTTGTTGAATTAGTCCTTCATATAATACCCAAATTCTCAAAAGTGAGTTTGGCAATTACTCAAAAGGTTTAAAAAGGAACTCAAAAGTATTAAATTTAAAAGTAAAGACCTTTTTATTGATTTAAGCCCTAATTCATGGTTTTCCCAAATTTTTATCTTGTCCGCTAGTCTGCTAATATCTCCCAAAAGCAACGAATATTTAATTTTTTTTACAAATACAAAGAGAACTACATTTTTCTTCATACCAGCAAATTCAAAGTTCAAATTGCAGGTTAATCATCCTTTTTGTTCCTCCATATAGAAAACTTTATTCTTTTAGACTCAAATTACTTGTGCTTATAAGTAACGTATAATAGATTATTTTGATTAGTTTTTTGTGGGGATGGAGCTCACATATATATAGTTTTCTTTAATTTTTATGCAGTTTTACCTGTTTATAAATATTAATTGTCATTATATTATTTTATAAAATATTAAAAATTAAATACCTATGGGGCTTACGCCTCGCAGAGGCATATGTAAAATGCCCCGCCTTACGCCCATGCCTTTTAAAACACTGGCTTTGACAAGCATGGGGAGTATATTGCGTGTTGTGATTTCTCTTGGATGGGAGTCAAGTGGAAGGATTCTGGCTGATGAAATGTGTATCCTGCTTGTGATTCAGGGTTGATAATGAGGTCTCGTATTTTCATATGATGGCATGATAGGTGCGGTACGATGTGCGGGATTGAGATTGCATGTACGATTTTGTGGTTCCGTTCGAAGGGAATGACATGAGTTCTAGACAATATGGAGGGTTTCAAATGTTTAGAAGAATGTCAGCACGATATGGTATACCTAAGAAGGGTGATTTCAGAAGGCGCATTATGTTTTTGACTTGCAGATGCTTGATTAGTATTACGGTAATCACCGGGTTGTTGGTTGCCGATGTTCAGATATTTGCTACGTTACGTAGAATATCCATGGGATTATTTCTCGTGAGAAGATTGTGTATGAGGGATGTGTCTGTCATTTGAGTGGGGGAGTTGGGATCGGACATGGAGATTCTTGTATTCTAGGGATTTTGAAGACTAGGATGGTTCTAAAAGGTAGATTGTTCCTTGGTTGCGGATGGTAAAAGTATGTTAAGAGGTTGACGACTGATTGCATGTGTTATGCATAGATTATTGTGGACTTTTCGAAGGTTATCTACCTATTTCTGGAAGACCAAAATTGATTTGGAGGCCACTGGTAGGCCTAATGAGAATGTGTATTCTACATCGGGTCAGATTTTCTTACTCAGCACAGTTACTGTTAAGGGGTATGCCATTGGGTTAGAGTTGATCTTATTCATGTCTAATATGTTCCATTTGTTACTCTTCTATGCTACCATGGGTTGTGAGATTTTTAACTATTTACACATATGATGCGGTTCTGTTTGGGCCTTGTGACAGAATTCGAGCGAGATGGCTCTTGGGGTATTGAATGGTTGATTGAGCCTTGGTTATGGTCTTCCTGTTTGTGGTATATTGTGCTATCTGTTTTTCTATTGTTATGGTCATGCACTTCGCGTGTTTGTTGTTGATATGCATATGGTTGTTTTTTGTGAACATCATGGCATGAGGTATTCTATGTGGACCGGTGTATGGATTGGGTCATGCATAGCAGCGGGATATGATCCTTCGCACTTATTTTGTGTGTTTTGTTTCTTCTCTGTGAGATGGGTTCATAGCATTGCGCTTTGTGGTGGTATATGTTGAGCTTGCGGGACAGTTCTCTCATTTGATTCACTTTCCATCATTGGGTACATTCGAGTTGTTGCTTATTTGATGCACGGATTGCACGGTATGTGGCTCGAGGTGGTGCTGGTGTGGCGTGTCGGTCAAGCAGCTTGTACTGGATAAGATGAGATTATTGGACTTGAAATAAATGCTATCAGATTGGATTAAGGTAAGTTGGGAGAATAATGTCATTAGTCAGCTCAGAATTTGGCAATGGTTCTTATCGGGAAAGAGAGCTGCATGACTTATTAATCTGGTGGATCATTATGAGTTTATGCATGTGTCTTTCATCATTGCCAATGTACGAAGCTTCAAAATAAGGTTTTATTTGATATGAGATTTTTCATCGGTACCGGGTTTATTAATGAGCAGTTATGGTGGTCAAAAACTATTGCCATATATGTATAAGTTATGTGGTATATCATGTGATTATATATTTGAATATGGTTATGGATTGATAGAGCTTTTTTAGATTATATGCAGTGTGTAGATGCGAGAATCAGGTCTTATAATGAGTTTCGGATGTTGAAAATTGAGTTCTACAGTTTATGGACAAAGGTTGAAGTAAGGATCTTCAGTTAGGTTGTGTTGTCAGGCTTATATGGATTGGGGTGATATGGGATCACCCATGGGTATGTGCATGGTCAGTTTATGCAGTGATTTGATGGCTTTCGATTGACTCTTGGCACATTCGATGATGAACATATGTTTAAGTGGGGGAGAATTTAACGATCTGACCGGTCGTTTTAAGCATTTTTATTTCGTTCGGTGGTTTGAGGTCTTTAATAGCTTCAAATAAGGTATTATGATTTGTGTGTATGGTTGGTTTTGGAATTTGAGTGGTTCGAGATTGATTTGGAAGAATGATTCTCATTTTAGAAGTTGTAAGTTAGAAGAGTTAACCAAGTTTGACTTTAGCGAATTTGACCTCGAATTGGATTTTTTTGGTACTGTTAGGTCCGGATGGTGATTTTGTACTTGGTCGTATTCCCGTATTTGCATTGGGATGTTTCTATAAGGTTTCGGCTCTATTTGGTAAAAGTTGGCAATTTAAAGGTTTAAAAAGTGCATAGGTTTGACCGGGAGTTGACTTCGATGTTATTAAGTTCAGATTATTATTATGGTAGTTGGAATAGGTTTGTTATCTCATTTGGAACTTGTGTGCAAAATTTAAGGTGATTCTGAGTTGTTTAGACGTGTTCGTATGTTTGGAAATTGAAAATTTGAAATAGTTCATTAGTGCGATTAGTGGTTTTGATTTGAGGCCTCGAGTAGGTCTATGTTATGTTTTGGGATTTGTTTGTATGTTCGAACGGAGTCCCGAGGGGCTCAGGTGAGTTTCAAGGTAGTTCCGGATCATTTTGTCTCTTGTTGTTATTGTTGGTTTTCTGCTAGTTTCTAATGCTTCGGTTTTCTTCGCGACCGCGAAGGTGTAGCCATGATTGCGTAGTGATCTGGGGGGCAGGTTGGAGGTTCTTCTTCGCATTCTCAAAGGGTGAAGCGCATTCATGGAGGATTGAGATTTTTTGTTCTTCGTGTTAGAGCAAATTGTGTCGCATTCGCTGTGCGTTAAAGGTCAGAGGTCAGTGTGGGTCTCATTCGTGACTGTTCATCCGTGTTCGCATAGCTTGGGGCCAGTTGGCCATTGCGTTCGCATTCATCAGGCCTCGTTCGCGAACTATTTCTGGAGTAGTGTAACATTTTGTGCATTGCGATCGAGTGGGTATAATCGTGATCGCGTAGGGTACTATTAGGCAGTGCATACAAGTTGTTAATTTCGGACTTTGAACTCATTTTATGATATTTTGAGATTGGGACCTCAGATATGGGTGATTTTGAGGTAATTTTCTCCACTTAGATTGGGGTAAGTATTCTTGACTCGGTTTTGATTATTATTAATGATTCTATCTTTGATTTTGATTTAATTGGTGAATCTAAAAGAGAAATTGAGGTTTTTATTTCAAATTTTTCTAAAGTGAATATCTGAGATTTGAACATCGATTTGGAGTTGGATTGAGTAAAACTAGTATGGTTGGACTCGTATTTGAATGGATTGTTGGAATTTATGAGTTTTGAATGGTACCGGGGTGCAGGCCCGGGTTGACTTTTGGGTTGACTTTGAGTATTTGATTAAAGATTTGACCTTTATCATTTGGGTTTGTTTACTATGATATTATTTGATATTTTTGAGTTGCTTTTGGCTAGTTTCGAGTCGTTCGAAAGTCGATTTGTGCGGGATGGTTCTTCTAGAGTTTCAATTGCTTGTTTGAGGTAAGTATCTTATCTAAACTTAGTTGAGGCACTAGTTGCCTGAGTTATTTGTGATAGCTACGTGCTATGGATGGCGCACATGTGTGGGGTTGATCCCATGTGCGTGCACCGGGATACTTTTCATGCTCGAGATAGTGTTTAGGCTATGATATTCCTTGGATTGATTGCTAACTTTATGATGTGATGATTCTTATATTTATACCCCCGTTGTGAACTGTTTGATCCATATTTGAGATTACATAGAGGTTAACTCCCTGAATGAACTTGATAATTACTACTTCCGTGATGAAATTGCCGATTTGAGCTATGATAGCACACTTTGCACATACCTACACTTTAGCGTGTCACTCATGTCAATCCAGAAGTGTGAAATTTGATGTTCATTGATCATCTACATGTATTCTTATATATCTGCTTTCTGTGTGATATGGATTAGACTAGTAGCACGTGACCACGCCGTGCGGATTGTGATATTGAGACTGTGACCACGCCGGGCGGATTGTGATATTGAGTCTGTGACCACACCGGGTGAATTGTGATTTTGAGCTTGTGACCATGCCGGGTGGATTGTGATTTTGAATATCTGACCATGCCATGTGGTTTGTGATATTAAGCTTGTGACCACGCCAGATGAATTGTGATATTGAGCACGTGACCACGCCGTGAGGATCCGAGATATTGATATTTATCGCACGTGAACATGTCGTGCGATTGTGATATGATAGCATGTGAGTTTTTTGTGCAGCGTGTGGATATCGATCCATCCCTCTAGGATCACCCTCTCATGTTCCTTCTTGATTGTGTACACGCGGATTATGAGAAACCAATGGGTTTCTAGTTGATATGGACTTTGAAACAGCTAATCAGTGGTTTGGTTTGGTTATTGAAAATCTGATATGGGCCTTAGATCCATATTGTGATTTCTATTTGGATCGGGTTATGTGCCGCAACAGATTGATATTTGGTTATTGCATTTCTTCTCTAACTTGCAATTTCCTTGGATGTATACATGATTTTTGCTGCATCTCTTCTTTATTTGCTAGCTCCGGGTTGTATACATGCCTTTGTGCATATCTTCTTTATATGCCACCTTAGTTGATAAGTTGAGACATGATACATATCTTCCCTATATGAGAATCAGTGTGACTTGACTTGTTTAATCACGCATATCTTCTCTATATGCATGTTTGATGATTTAATGATATTGAACGAATATCTTCTCTATATGCAAGTTTGATAATTTAATGATATTGGACATACATTTTCTTTGTATGCTAGATTATTAACTGAAAATGAGCATGTTACATTATCTTTGGGCGCCGAGGAGGCATCTGTGATTTATAACTTGATAATAGTTTTGATGTGTACTTGTGAGATATATGAATTGAACAGGTTATTAGCGAGTATTATTTATAATTCTTGCCACTATTACCTCGCCGAGGTTAGTTGTGATACTTGATGAGTACATGAGGTCGGTTGTACTCATACTACACTTTTGCACCTTGCGTGCAGATCTTGGAGTTGAGATGTTGTGGATGACGGGAGCTGGCACTGAAGATGTACCTTCTTTCCGGATATGGCTACTACTTGTCCTTGGTAGTTTTAGATTCTAATTCTATTTATGTACATTCCAAACATATATTGTATTTATTTTCATACCAGCTTTGTAAATCTATGTTTTAGCGGCTCCTGATTTGTATTACCAATTCTTGGGTTATTGTATGGAAATTGAGTTATTTTATTTATTGATTTCTTATTATTTTCATTAGAATTGTGTTGATTGTTATTTGGATTACCTAGCGTACTGGGTTATGTGCCATCATGACTAGGTAGATTTTGGGTCGTGACAATGACAAAATGAACATATCCCAACTTTCGGAACAACAACCTGACTCAATAACCTCAAAGTCAACCATCGGTCAAACTTATGAACTTCTATCCTATCAATTGTCAACTTTCGGCAAATAGCACCAAAATATACTAGAAACCTCCAAATCCAAATTCGAACATACACTTAAATCCAAAATTACCATACCAACCTATTGGAACCATCAAAATACCATTCTGAGGTTGTCTACTCAAAAGTCAAATCTAAGTGAATTCTTACAACTTAAGCTTTCAAAATGAGACTAAGTGTCTCAATTCACTCTCAAACATTCCCGAAGCCAAACCAACCAACCCCGCAAGTCACAAAATACAAACACGCATACATGAAATATTAAATAGGGGAACGGGGCTTAAATACACAAAATGGTCGGTCCGGATCATTACAGCTATCAGCAATACCTAGATCTGCACATGAAATACAATATAGTCAACCGATTACATGTACTTAATAAGTAACAAGCCTAACTTTGGAGAAAGCAGTGACGAGGTTGTCAAAGTCCGATGCTCACTTTATACAACCAACAATAGTCACATCAAAATAATGACATATAAGAAAAAGCATCTCAAATAATAATAGGCCCAACTCTAACACAATAGGAGAAATAGGCATGCTTTTCAGGTAAATTAGTCAAGGCATCAACTTTTTCACAGAAATCACTTAGACAAAGATTTGGCAAGGTAAACTGTAATTTCAATCTTTAAACATCAAGTAGAGATATCAAATATCAATTAGCATGAGTAAAATACAACTCTATGCCTGACATAAGTCCCTCACTAAGAACATCTTATGTGCCTGCACTCATATGACCCAAAATAATATGGTTATCACTTCATTCCGTAGGGGAGGATCCAAGCCCAAGCGTTGATCGGATCAAAGTCAACGATCACTATCACTCAGTCCAATATGGGGCCTTGAAGTAAGTGTCACCTCAATATCAATACCAACATGGCTCTATGGACTAAGATAAGTCATCAATCTCCTCAAGTATAAATATGCCAATATCTTACAGTATCATAATCAAAATACCGCATGGAATATACCAACGTACCACAACCCAGCTCAAACTCATGTCACATATAAGGACACTAACAAGATGTGAAATAATATATAAAGCATACACAGAGACAGAGATATAACACGCAGAGATAATATCTTGACTGAAAAATATGACTACGGCTAAGGCAAATAGCTCAACATAGCAAAAATAGACATGTCATGTCTCAAACAGATAAACAAATAGTCTAGGCATGATTTTTAGCATGAATAATAGCTCACATAATCATACGAGTGGATAAAATGTGGTATCAAAGAGGCATAATAGAAAAACAAGGCATATAATAGCCTAAGATCTACTTGGATCATGAATAACCACGGTGCACACATATACGCTTGTCATCCCGCATATGCATCACCCCCAACATATAACAAACATCAGAGCATACGTGGAAATACCCTCAATCCAAGCCTAGACAAGATACTTAGCTCAAACGAGCAAAATTAATACTCCAAGAACGCCTTTCCTTTAGAAATCACCCCCAACCAGCTCAAAACTAGACAAAAATAACTCAATAATATCAAACAAAGTCATAGGAATCAACTCCAAACAACAAATCTTCAATCTTTATTCAATTTTCAAAAAGTCAACAAAAGTTAATCCGGGCCCACAAAGTCAAACTCTGAGTCAAGGGTAGAACCCGACTATCCATACTCTAATGAGTCCAAATATGTGATTAGTTTCTAAAACCAACTCCAAATTGACTCCCAAATCCCCAATTTATACTCTCCAAAATTATAGACAAAATCTCCATAATCTATGTGTAATAATTCATTGGAAACAAGATGTATAATCAAAATCAAGTAGTCTAGGGTTCATAATATGAGAGAATATGCTAAAATTCTGAAATAAGAACTTAAATTAATCTGTCCAGCACTACCCTTCGCGATCGTTATAGGCCCATCGCGATTGCGAAGGCTAAACTAGCCACTGCCTCAAGAACTTCTTCGCGTATGCAAATTATATTTTTCTAACTCTAAAAGATGAAATTTAGTAGTCGATTGACAGAAGAAAGTGAAAAAAGGTGGAAAAAAAGAATTGAGCACTACTAACTCTCGGTTGGTCAAATATGAATAAACGCATGATTTCAGTATACGTAGTGTCATAGGTTCGGATATTCAATGTGTGCCATATAATAAGAGCGTGTGTTTGAATCCCACGAAGGATGTCTCCCTGAACTAACGATGGATACGAAATTATGAATAGTTAGACAGAAACAAAATTTGGTAAAACAAGTTGATTAGCTCTCTTCTTTTTCATATAGTCTTTTAGCTCCTTACGAGTTAGGAGTTGGGCTTATTTACTTGTGTGATATCCCAATTAAGATTCTAAGATTGATCATGTTGTGTGGTCCTTCAAAACTGTGTGTCAATGGGCATCTCCTTAAAGTAAATGGTAGAGTGATACTTGTTCAGTCTGTTAAAAATGTATTGTTGATTGAGGTTTATGATAAGTTATTTATGCCGCAAAAATAGAAACTAATTTCTTATTCACGTGGAAAGATTGTCGTGGTGTAACTTAAATTATGCACAAATTAAAAGGCCGGGCAAATCACGTGTTCTTGAACCTCGATCTCTTAGTATTTTATTATTTCTCATGTTTCCTTATTTTTGATTGAACTAAGAGTCCCAAAGGTCAACGTGCTAACAAGCGCCGTTAAAATAAAATTGATAAGGTGCTATAAAGTGCTTGCATGATAATTGTGGCATTTTATTGTTCCTGTTATAAGAAATATCAAATTATGGTGGATGTCTACTCTTCCTCACAAATGCTTAATGACATATTTTCTTTATTTTTCATGTCTATATAAAGACCTTGTAATAGATAGGAAAATACACACAATTGAAGAAGAAATAAGAATCTCTTCTCTCTTTCTTCATATATCTCTTAGCTTGTTTTTCCTTGTTCCATATTATTACTTTGAGTTATATTTTATAACACGTTATCAGCACAAGACTCTACCGTCTCAAGAAGCTCTTTGAGAAGACTAAGGTATAACTTTTCTCCTCTTTTAATTATGACTGATATTATGAAAAGAAAGTTCGTTGCCCTTGAAATTTCGAGTAAGAACTATATGACATGGGTGTTGGATGCTGAAATCTATTTAGATGCAATGGCTCTTGGAGACGCCATTAAAGACAAAAATAAAGCATCTACCCAAGACTGCGCTAAGGACTTGATTTTCTTGCGCCATCACCTTGATGAAAGGTTGAAGATAGAATATCTCACAGTCAAAGATCCACTTATTTTATGGAATGGCTTAAAGGAAAGATATGACAACTTAAAGTTGGTCACTCTTCCACAAGCACGATATGATTGGGCTCATCTGAGGCTCCAAGACTTTAAGTCTGTTTCTGAATATAATTCTGCGATGTTCAGAATTACTTCTAAATTAAAACTCTGTGGAGATACTATCATTGATTATGATATGCTTGAAAAAACGTTCACAACGTTTCATGCCTCCAATATGGTCTTGCAACAGCAGCACCGAGAGAAAAGTTTCAAGAAGTATTCTGAGTTGATTTCTCTTCTCCTTGTGGCTGAACGAAACAATGACTTGCTCATGAGAAATCATGAAAATCGACCCACTGGGTCTACACCATTGCCTGAAGTGAATGAGGTGTAATCCCATTATTCTAAGCGTGGAAAAGGTCGTGGCCCTGTTCGTGGTCGTGGTCGAGGCCGTGGCCGTGGCCAAGAAAGAAATTTTTCTGGTGTTAATCACCCCCCAAAGAAAAATAACCACCAAAAGTGGAAAGGGCCAAGGGCAAATGGTTCAGAAACTGAATGTTATCGTTGCGGTGGAAAAGGGCATTGGCAAATATTTATCGCATACCAAAATATTTGGTTGAGTTTTATCAAGCATCTCTAAAGGATAAAGCTCCTGAAACTAATTTTGTCTATGACAATGAATTTGATATCACCCACTTGGATGTGGCAGATTTATTTGAGCACCCTGATGGAAAAATAAACCTCTCGATCGGTGATGAATCTATGGTTAAAGATGATTGAGCATTTTGATTTTTATGTTTTCCTATTCGTAGTATCTAATGAATAAACATCTTATAATATTTATTGCACTTAATAATACTTCTTATGTAGTTTTTAAAAATATATGTATTTCCTAAATTTCATAAATTTCACAAACAAGGAGTAATATTTAAGTAATTAGTGTCCTAGTCTCACTGATTTTTTAATTCCTTTTGATTTTCCTTTACGTTACTTTAATTTTCTTTAAGAAGAGGTTTACAAGCACCCTGGAACAACTTTTGTTACTTCACCCTTAATTATTTTTCATGTACTTATAATTGTATTATTTTTGCTGCGTAATTATTTGTATAATAATTAGAATTTGCTAGAAAATGCATTAAAATGTCACTATTGAATTATTGGTTTAACTTTATTTCTTTTCCCTTTTCTCTAAAAATACTAATATTTATTCATATACTTCTTTTGTATGTCAAACCATGGGAAGAAAATATGGATATCTTTTAAAGCAAACTTGGATCAAAGTTCAATTGTAAAAATATTTGCTTAATTGATTCATGTACAACACATACAATATTCAAAGAGAAGAAATATTTCTTTCATTTAAGTATGTGTAAGGCAGATGTTACTACAATTTCTGGTAGTAGTAATCTAATTGAAGGCTCTGGAAGAGCTAATATAACTCTGCCTAAGGGAACAATACTTATCATAGAGAATGCAATGTTCTCCTCCAAGTCCAAGAGGAACTTGTTGAGTTTTAAAGGTATCCGTCGAAATAGATTTCATATTGAGACAATAGATGAGAATAATTTCGAATATCTCATTGTTACCAAGAATGTCTCTGGCCAGAAAAGGGTTATTGAGAAATTCCCATCTTTATCTTATGGCCTGTATTGGATAAGAATTAGTGCAATTGAGGCACATTCTATCGTAAACCAAAAGGTTTCTAATTCCAATACTTTTGTACTTTGGCATGATCGATTGGGACATCCTGGATCAATTATGAGACGAATTATAAAGAACTCAAATGGGCATCCATTAAAGAATTTAAAGATTCTTTTAAATAATGAGTTTTCTTGCACTTCTTGTTATCAAGGCAAGTTGATTATTAGACCATTACCAACAAAGGTTGGGATTGAGTCCCCTGCGTTTTTGGAACGTATACAAGGGGATATTTGTGGACCTATTCACCCACTTAGTGGGTCGTTTAGATATTTTATGGTCTTAATAGATGCATTTTCTAGATGATCTCATGTGTGCCTATTGTCATCTCGCAACCTGGCATTTGCAAAATTAATGGTACAAATAATTTAATTACGGGCACAGTTTTCCGATAATCCAGCTATGTCTATTCGACTTGATAATGCTGCTGAGTTTTCATCTCGAATATTTAATGATTATTGCTTATCAATTGGGATAAAAGTGGAACATCCTGTAGCTCATGTTCACACTCAAAATGGCCTTGCAGATTCTTTGATTAAACGCCTGCAATTGATAGCAAGACTGTTACTCATGAAAATGAAATTACCCACTTCTGTTTGGGGTCATGCCATTTTGCATGCAGCAATGCTAATTTATCTCAGACCGACAAATTATCATAAGTATTCTCCGTTGCAATTAATTTTGGGTCACGAACCTAATATATCCCATCTAAGAATTTTTGGATGCGATATATATGTGCCTGTAGCACCGCCATATCGCACCAACATGGGTCCCCAAAGAAGGTTAGGAATATATGTTGGGTTTGAATTGCCCTCCATTATTCGCTACCTCGAAACATTAACGGGAGATTTGTTCACTGCTCGATTTGCAGATTGTCGATTCGATGAGGTATTTTTCCCAAAATTAGGGGGAGAAATTGGTGAAATCAAACGGAAAATTTCGTGGAAAAATCCATCATTATCTCATCTTGATCCACGTGCCTCTATTTGTGAAAAAGATGTGCAAAAGATTATCCATTTGCAGAAAATAGCAAATCAAATTTCAGATGCATTTACGGATCTGAAAAGGATAACGAAATCACATATCCCTGCAGAGAATGTTCCAATCCGTATTGATGTCCCTGTTGGAAAATCTTCTAGTGTCATAGCTAATGAGTCAAAAGCACGCCTAAAGTATGGCAGACCATTGGGTTCTAAGAATCAAAATCCTAGAAAAAGGAAAATAAATGATCAAGATGATACTATGAACGAGTCTCATAAAGAAACCTATGATTTAACCAATCCTGAAATTCATGAGGATATCGATGAGCCTGAGACTCGAGAAAATAAGGAACTATCAACAAATCCAATTGGTATTGAGATAAATTTGAATCGATTGAATATAGTGGTGGATTATGTCTTTGCATACAATGTTGCATCTAGCATTATGCAAGATAATGAGGATCTTGAACCTCAATCTGTTGGAGAATGTAGACAAAGACGTGATTGGCCAAAATGGAAAGAATCAATCCAATCTGAGTTGGATTCACTTGCGAAACATGAATTTTTTGGGTTTATAGTCCAAACACCTAATGGTGTTAAACCTATTGGCTATAAATGGGTCTTTCTACGTAAAAGAAGTGAGAAAAATGAGGTACAAAGATATAAGGCACGCTTTGTTGCACAAGGATTTTCACAAAGGCCTGGTGTCGATTATGAAGAGACGTATTCTCCTGTTATGGATGCTATAACGTTTCGTTATCTCATTAGTCTTGCTGTCCATGAAAAGCATGACATGCATTTAATGGATGTGGTTACAGCCTACCTATACGGCTCACTTGATAATGAGATATACATGAAAATTCCCGAGGGATTTAAAATATCTGACGTACATAATTCAAAGTCCAGGGAAATATTTTCAATCAAATTGCAAAGATCTTTGTATGGTCTAAAGCAATCAAGAAGAATGTGGTATAACCGCCTTAGTGAATATTTATTAAAGGAGGGTTATATAAATGATTCCATTTGTCCATGTATTTTTATAAAGAAAACAACATCGGAGTTTGTTGTACTTGCCGTATATGTTGATGACATAAACCTTATTGGAACTCCTACAGAACTCCAAAAGGTAATTAATTATTTAAAGAAGGAATTCGAGATGAAAGATCTCGGAAAGACAAAATTATGTCTCGGTTTGAAAATTGAACATTTGGTAAACGGAATTTTTGTCCATCAATCTGCCTACATAGAAAAGGTATTGAAACGGTTTTACATGGATGGAGCACATCCATTAAGTACTCCGATGGTTGTTCGATCACTTGATGTGAATAAGGACCCGTTCCGACCTCAAGAAAAGAATGAAAAGCTTCTTAGTCCTGAAGTACCATATCTTAGTGCAATTGGTGCACTAATGTATCTTTCTAACACTACAAAGCATGACATAACTTTTTCAGTTAATGTCTTAGCAAGATATATCTCTTCTTCTACAAGGAGACATTGGAATGGAATCAAACACATATTGCGGTATCTAAAAGGGACTACCGATATGGGCTTATTTTATGTCAATGAATGTAGTCCCGATCTTGTTGGTTATGCCGATGCTGGGTATTTATCTGACCCACACAAGACTCGATCTCAAACTGGCTATGTGTTTACATATGGAGGCACTGCAATATCTTGGCGATCGACTAAGCAATCAATCGTGGCTACTTCATCTAATCATGCTGAGATAATTGCTATTCATGAAGCAAGTCGAGAATGTATATGGTTGAGGTCTGTAATACACCTAATTCGAGATAAATGTGGTTTGAAATATGACAAACTACTCATAATTTTGTATGAAGACAATGCAGCATGCATAGCTCAATTGAAGGGAGGATTCATAAAAGGAGATAGAACAAAACACATTTCACCAAAGTTCTTTTTTACATATGATCTTCAAAATAATGGTGATATAAATGTACAACAGATCCGTTCAAGTGATAATATGGCTGATTTGTTTACCAAATCTCTACCGGCGTCAACCTTCAAGAAACTAGTGTACAAGATTGGGATGCGAAGGCTCAAGGATATGAATTGATGCTCTCATCAGGGGGAGTTAATACGCGGTGTACTCTTTTTCCTTTATAAGGTTTTGTCCCACTAGGTTTTCCTTGTAAAATTTTTAATGAGGCAACCAAAAAGCGTATTTCTAAATATGTGTACTCTTTTTCCTTCACTAGGATTTTTTTTCTCATAAGGTTTTAACAAGGCATATTATCTATGGAAATCCAAGGGGGAGTATTATAAGAAATATTAAATTATGGTGGATGTTTACTCTTCCTGCATGATCTTCATCTCAAATGTTTAATGACATATTCAATGACATATTTACTATTTTTAATGATATATTCAATGACATATTTTCTTCACTTTTTATGCCTATATAAATGCCTTGTAATAGATAGGAAAATACACACAATTGAAAAAGAAATAAGAATCTCTTCTCTGTTTCTCCAAATATCTCTTAGCTTGTTTTTTCTTGTTCCATATTATTACTTTGAGTTATATTTTATAACAGTTCATGTCTTTCTTATCTTTGATGTACATGTTATTATTATTTTTTTCTAAGTGAAAAATATTATTAATAAAAATTAGGTGTTACAGAATAAATTTGGGGACCAAAACCACCCCCTCAAAATTATCTACAAAAGCCATAAAAATAGCACGGACTTGTCAGTTTTTGGACTGGTAATTGAAAAATAGCCAGCGTTTGCAAAGTAATTAAAAAATAGCCACTATTTTGCTGCAACACGGAAAGTTCCAGCATAATATATTGGAGATTGGTGTACATGTGTATGAACTTTCAGCATATTATGCTGGAACTCAGCACACGAAAAGTTTCAGCATAATATGCTGGAGATTGGAGCACCTGTGTATGAACTTCCAGCATATTATGCTGGACCAGTATATTATGCTGGAACTCTAGTATATTATGATGGAGTTCCAGTATATTTATATTAGAACTTCATCATAATATACTGGAGTTCCAGCATAGTATATTAGAACTCCAGTATATTATGCTGGAAGTTCACATGTAAAAAATTTGAACTCCAGTATATTATGCTGGAATATTTTTCTGATTTTGAACAGTGTTTTAGTTCAAAATTATCTTTACATGAAAAGTGACTAAATTTTGATTACTTTTGAAACTGTGACTATTTTTCAATTACCAACTGTAAATCTGGCTATTTTTGAATTTCACCCACAAAAGCTGGTAAAACAGAAGAAAGAGGCCCATGAAAAATTTTCAAACTTCTGGAAACGGGACTTTTGCATCTATACCCAGTTTAGGGTCAAATTGAACCTATACCCATTTTGTAAAGATATTTGCAAGCCTACCCACTTTACAATGTCTGAAATTAAAAAAAATAGTTTGAAGTGAAAAATTACACTTCAGATGCACTTAAGGCCAAATAGGTTTAAAGTGCAACAAATGGTTTCATGCACTTAAGGCCAATAAGTCTGAAGTGAAAAATTGCAAGTCAGATGCACTTAAGGCCAAAAGGTCTGAAGTGCAACAAACGTTTTCCTACACTTAAGGCCAATAAGTCTGAAGTGAAAAATTGCACTTCAGATGCACTTGAGGCCAAATATGTCTGAAGTGCAACCTAGGTTTCACGTACTTAAGGCCAATAAGTCTGAAATAAAAAATTGCACTTCAGATGCACTTAAGGCCAAAAGGTCTAAAGTGCAACAAACGTTTTCCTACACTTAAGGCTAATAAGTCTGAAGTGAAAAATTGTACTTCAGATGCACATAAGGCCAAAAGGTCTGAAGTGCAACCAACGTTTTCATGCACTTAAGGCCAAATAGGCATGAAGTGCAAATTGCCCAGAAACAAAAATTTGTTCTTCGAATTTTAACAATCCAATATATTATTTAATACCTAAATCTACTCCAAATGAGCTCAAATTTAAAACATAACCTCCAAATACCATCAAGAACAAACTCCAATCATCAATTTGTCAAAATAACAATAAATTTAACGAACTCATTTTGCAATTAAGAAAAATAAAACCTAAAAAATAGTAAAAAATAAAGCGTCATAACAGCTCACCACTGTAAAATATTATAAACTACCTTAAAATATGTTCACAAACACCATATAAAATCACTGTTACCCGAAGAAGAAGAAGACGAAGAAAAAGAAAAAGAAGAAAGAGGATAAAAAGAACTGAAATTGTTTGAACAATAGGTACAAGTTAAAAAAAATTAAAAAGTGGGTACAAGTTAAATGGGAGTGACCAAATAGGGCGCCACTGCAATTTTTACCTGAAAACGTTAGTGTTATTATTAGCGTGATGCTAAAACGAAACTGGAATTAATTAGCTACGAATTTCACCGCTAATCTATCACTAAATTACTCATCGCTAACAGAACTTCTTGATAATCTATCGCTAATATATCGCTAAATCAGATTAGTGACGGATTTTTCTATCCATTACTAGTTTCTATTTTTTATTAGTGAATTTAACTATTTAAGGTTGAATATTGTTCGTGCCAAAATTATAGAATTATTTATAGTGAGAAATTATTATGTAAATTATTATATATATATATATATATATATATATATATATATATATATATATATATATATATATATATATATATATATATATATATATATATATATATATATATATATATATATATATATATATATATATATATATATATATATATTATTCCTAAAACAAGGTAAAAAATACAATACACTAATTTATATTCTCTCCACATTCGCTGTCATGGTTAGGGGTGTACAAAGAAAATCGATAAATCACACCAAACCGATAATTCGAGTCAAACCGAAAAAAACTAATGTGATTTGGTTTGGTATTGAAAAATAAAACCCGACCATAATTGGTTTGGTTTGGTTTTACCTAAAACAAAAGTCAAACTGAAACCAAACCAACCCGATAGTACATTTATATAATTTTTAATTATATTTTATACATATAAGTATTTATTGTAATATAATTTATAAATATTTCTTAAACTTTTTCACACATTTATCTTTTAATGTATTATTTCAAGTTTAGACTTAACATTCTTGAATGGTAAATAAATTTTATAGCCCATAAATGTAGTAACTCAAACAAAGTTCAAATCAATATTAATGCTAACAAAAGAAATTTGATTCAATACTAGGAATGGCGATAGTGTTGGATAATTATTTTAGTTTTACATTGGTTTATAATGAAAATGCATAACTTAGTTTATCTTTTTCTTTAATGCTTAGTTATGTAATTAATATTAGTACTTATTAGCTATACTTATTTTAGCATGACCTATATTGTATTTTTAGATTATATTAATTTTTATTATGGCTTATTAATTAGCAACATTTATTTTATGTAATTTTATTATTTTATCTTTGTTATTGAATATTTTAGTAAAATGCTATGATTTATCTCATATTATTGTGTTAGTTTCTTGAAAAATACATTATATAGTTGTATTTTACCAGGACTTAAGAAATATTTGGAGTACAAATTACATATTTTATGCAATGAAGACTTTACCGGGAAAAAATACGAAAAACCCGAGATTGAAAAACCCGACTTTGTTGGTTTGATTTGGTTTATACATTTAAAAATTTAACACTATTGATTTTGTTTGATAATTAAAAAATCTGAACCAACCCGACATATGTACATCCCTAGTCTTGGTATCGGATCCCAGTGTTATTGTCTCCGGTCCCTAAAATATGTCATTATTTTATATATGTTTTATCTTTCTTTCTAATATCTGCTCTGTGCCATTACCTCCTGTTACCAACAGTTCCTTCACCATGGACAAATCCGATGTTGTTAATACAATAACAAATATTTCGACTGGCACCAATAATTATAACCTTTGGGTTCAATATATGAAAAGTTTCCTTATTGGTTGTAAACTCTGCTGAATTGTTCAGGTGATATCACTAAACCTAGCAAACAGAAAAATGAAACTGATTCCAAATTTGCTGACCATCTTGAAGATTGAGATAGCAAAAATATCAGATTATCACTTGGCTCAGTAATACCCGTGTTCCATCTATTCATATTCAATCCACTGATAATGAAATTGCCAAGGAAGTATGAGATTTCTTAGCTAATCGATATTGCATTACTGGTCTTGCTCATTATTATCAATTGTGGACTACTCTTCATCATCTAAAGCAAGAATTTGGACAATCGATGAATGATTTTTTTCCGCAAGTTCAACCAATTTGGAATCAGTTATCTCAATCTCGAATCATCTCCATCTTTTCAGGTTTTTATAGCTCTTCGCCTGGAATATGAAGTTGTTCGAGCATCCTTGCTTCATCACAATCCTCTTCCAACACTAAATAATGTTGTTTACCCGAAAAATCGGATAACGTTAAATTTAGGTATGGTTCTAAGAATACGTAAATTTCTTTGATACAAAAATAACAATACTAATATTTTCACTATGAAAATGGGGATGATGAACAGGGAAACTGAATAAGTTGAGACGAAACAAGCACAAAGAAATCTCAATGTATGTGAGAAAAGGATGTGTTAATTGTCATGTGCCTTTAGCTTACAAGGATGCTCCCTTTTATAATAGAGGGTCATTGCTTTATCTATAACAACATAATAAAATAATGCATATAGTGGAGGACCCATGATGATATATATCTTCCTCGGTTCTCGCCAATATTCTCTCCCTTGGTGCGGTTATAACGGCTCTTGTCTGCGAGCTTGGTACTGGCTCGAGCTCGGTATTAGATCGAGCCCCCAGTTTTGGTTCGAGCTCGATTCTGCCTTGGGGCATCGATATTCGGGGCGAGTATTGGTTGGTCTAGGCATCTTCGATGAACTATGAATTGTCTCGTAGTTCGATTTGGATATGGGCTTGATAATGATACCGAGTCTTGTCGTTGATCGGTCTATTGGCTCGAAGTTCGACGTCCCTACTTCGGAATTCGACCGAGCTCATCATGTAGATATCCTCCGATCGAAACGTCGTCGTCTCGACCGGTCTTTATGACTGAGGATCGGTTTTGACCATACACAGATAGTCCCCTCGTTTCTCAGAAAAGGATGTGGCGAGAAACAATATGATTTCCCTACGGCTCGATCAATTTTTATGCTGTCGTTTTTATCGATCCCGACCATGACGTATGTGATAGCTGTCCCATCGGCTTGGTTTTACCAAGGTATTTAATACGTGTCAAATGGTGGTCGGCCACCGCTGATACTGAACCGTCAAGCCTCAGTCTATAAATAGCCTTTCCATACAACCTTTACCACTTTGGCGCCTTCTCTTCTTCCAAATTCTCTTATTTATCCTCTTCATTTCGTTGCTTCAGAGCCGCCCACACCAGAGTTTTGGTGTTGTCAATTTTGCACTTTCCTTTGCATTCTTTCCTCTCGTACCAATGGCAAAAACTTCGTAAACCGTATCTCAGAAGGAGAAAGCTTCTTCCACACAGTCGTCCGATGATAAGGCGCTGGCGGAGCCGTCCGTTCACGACTATGTTCCTGGCCCGTGCACTCTGAAGATCGACTTTAAGGTTGAGAATCCTTCATCCCTTCCAGGTCGATGCGAGCACGTGTCGATGTATATGTGCTCTATAACAGAGGATCATCTCGAAGCCGTCAGAAAAGACTGCAACTTGGGTTCCGAGGTTGTATTGCAAATCCCATCTCCCGAAGAGAACGTCACCACTCATATGGAGGGGATTTTAAGTGTTTACACTTATCCCTTCACATTGGGACCTGTCGACTTGGTGATTATTGACTTCTGTAAAAGATATCAGGTCACCCTCGGTCAAATTCATCCCTCTTTATGGCGTATAGTGATCTTACTGCGCTTCTTCTCTACCAAAGCCGGGGGTTGGATTTTTCTCTGAACCACCTCATACGATTGTACCGGCCTCAGATTTTCCGAGGACTAATCATACTTCATCGTCGAGCATCGAAGGCTTTAATGTCGAGCATCGATGAAGACAAGGATCGGGGTTGGATGGGTCGTTATATTCGAGTGAGGACCCGTAATCTTATTCCGGAAGAGAAGATGTCGCTCCCCGAAGAAAGGAATTTTGACCGTAAGTGATTCTTGTTTGCTTTTCGTGTCCTTTTTCGATTTTTTCTGATGTCTTTCCCTGATATTCAGCTACCCCTTGGATGCCACAAGCGGTGCCTCACCTCGAGGATTGGGTTCGAAAGTTAGCCTCGACTTTCTCTTATGCCGAACGCGCTTGGTGTGATTTAGCTAAAGGTAGATGGGAGGCCAAGAACCATGGTGAGGTTTGTTTCTTGTTTCCTTCGAAGTATTCTTTGCGTTCTATTTGTTACCGATTTCCTCTTGTGCAGGCATAACCAGAGATGCCGCTTTGAGGCCTTCGAGTGGCGAAGAAGGAAACAAGTCCCTGGTCCCGCAACCGGGGAAGGGTAAGAAGCGAAGAGCTTCCTCTCGGTCTGAGGACCCCAAGCCCAAAACTCGGAGGGTGAGGAGAAAAGCAATTGCCCTCTCGATTGACTCGGTCCAACGACTGAAAGAAGAAGAAGAAGAAGATAACTCCTCGGCTTTGGTAATCCGATCTGCGGAGGCCATCGAGGTTGCTAGAGCTCCCAGACCGATGGCGGTTGTGCCTGTCGGGGTTGGTTCTGATGTCCCGAGTCTCGACCGGAGTGCTCCGAGTGATTTGCTCGGGGCTATGACAATAGGTCATTAGCCTTCTCTCCCAACTTTTTCTGAAGAGGCGTTAAAGGAAGCTCGAGAATTGAAGACTCCCGATATCGGGGCAGGCTCTGGTGTGGGGGAACCTTTTAGGGATTGCTTTACTGGAGTCGATGATGCTTCCGATATCGGTGACGCTTCTCTTTTATTAGAGGAGGCTCAGCATTTCATTACTGGGGTAATGATTCTTCCACACTTGGTTTCTTTGTTCTTTTCCATACTTGACTTGTGTTTCTTACTGTGCAGGCCATTAGTAGGTTTCGAGTCGATCTTAGCCAGTGTGAGGCCGAGCTCCGGAAGGTCTCAGGTAAGAGAGACACCCTGCGGCTTCTTTGCAGCCAAAAGGACGAGGCTATAAAGGATCTCCAAGCGGATTTGACTAAGGTTCGTGAAGAAAAGGTCGAGCTTGATAAGCAGGTGAGCCTCGTTCTGTAAAAGTATGGGTCTGACTCAACTGTGGAAGTTAACCCTTCGTTGTCTCAGTTGCAACAAAAGATCGAAAAGATCGGGTTACTTCGAGAAGAAGTTGATCAAATCCGAGTTGAATGCAATCGGTGGAAGGAGACTATTGACCGCCTGGCTGCGGAAAAAGAAATCACCTTGACAAAATTATTATCGGCCAACGTTCAACTTCGAAGTGTCAAGCTAAAGGGGTCGGTTCAAGCTAAGAAGATCGATAAGCTTGAAACATGGCTTGCTGAGGCTAAGACGGAGGTTGAGTCGTCGAAAGTTTTGGCGGATAAGTCCATTGCTGTATATCGGGCTGATGTTGAGGCTGCTCAGATGGAGGCCCGGGAGGCGGCGAATACTACCGATGCTCGAGCTCATTGGGTTGCCGAACTTGCTAAATGTAGGTCTCGAAGGGAGACCCTTGAGGAGATACACGCTCGAGGCTTCGACCTTACTGAAGAGATAAAAAAGGCAAAAGAGCTCGAAGCGGAAGCTAAAGCCTTGGCTTCTGATGATGATGATGACGATGATAGCAAAAGCGGATCCGAGGATAGGGAAGAGCTCGACAGTAGAGTGAATGCTCTGGTGGGTGACCAGGAAGCTTAGTTTCTAATTCTTCACGTTTGTAAATTACATGCAGGCAATCTTGTATATAAATATAACAAGGTCGACTTGTTTTTGTTTTGTAAAGACCTTTAATCAAATGTTGATCTCGTAGTCTCTCTGATCGATTAGATTTGAAGTGATGTAGCCCTTAGGTTTGCTAGTTGAGTCGATGATTCAAACTTTGAAGAAACATAATCCGTAGGTGTAATGGTTGAGTTAATGTAAACTCAGAGTAAAAGTAGCTTATTAATAGTCGAGTGAATGTTTTGAACTCGAAATAATGTAACCCGTAGGCGTAATGGTTGAGTGAGTGCTTGCTCGAACTCGTAATAAAAGTAGCCCGTAGGCTTAATAGTCGAGTAAATGTTTCGAACTTTCGAACTCGAAATAATGTGGCCCGTAGGCGTAGTGGTCGAGTGAGTACTTGCTCGAGCTCGTAATAAAAGTAGCCCATAGGCTTAATAGTCGAGTGAATTTCTCGAAATAATGTAGCCCGTAGGCGTAATGGTCGAGTGAGTGCTTGCTCGAACTCGTAGTAAAAGTAGCCCGTAGGCTTAATAGTTGAGTGAGTGTTTCGAAGTCGAAACAATGTAGCCCGTGGGCATAATGGTCGAGTGAGTGCTTTCTCGAACTCGTAGTAAAAGTAGCCCGTAGGCTTAATAGTCGAGTGAATATTTCGCACTCAAAACAATGTAGCCCGTAGGCATAATGGTCGAGTGAGTATTTGCTCGAACTCGTAATAAAAGTAGCCCGTAGGCTTAATAGTCGAGTGAATCTTAATTCTGGTTGCACAATAAATCTCAAGTCATAGTACATGTGGTCATGTTTTGTGCCTATGTTCAGGCCAATCTACATGAGCATGGTTCGTTTTGACCATTTTGGCTCTTATAATTTTTCCTGTTGGAGCCCTATTGTTGTGAAATGACTTTCTTGCATCTTAACTTGATGTATTTGAGGGCCTGATGCCCCTCGGTATTCGAGGTTGATTGGAAATAGGCCTCGGATACTGTTAAAAGTGCAGCACGATCGATGATTGCCTCATTAAAAAACCTTGCCGAAAAACCCATTTGGGATAAAACCGGTCTAAGGGAAAAAGAGTGCAACACGTGCCTTTAGGCGAAAGATCCACCTCAGCTCTTGTTCGAACTTCTGCAGGGGTCAGTTAAATGAATATTGAAAGGTCGTACCTTAGCAGTAGTACCGTTTTAGATGTGATACATTCCAACTGCTTGATAGCTGTTTGCCGTTTATGATGCCGAGCATGTATGATCCCTTTCCGACGTTCTCGAGCACCAGATATGGTCCTTCCTAGTTCGGTCCTAATTTTCCTTCGTTTGGGTTTCGGGTATTGACGGTGACTTTTCTTAACACTAAGTCCCCGAGCTTGAAATGGCGAAGTTTAGTTCTTCGATTATAATACCTTTCGATTCGTTGCTTTTGGGCGGCCAATCGGACGAGGGCAGCTTCTCGTCCTTCGTCCGATAATTCAAGGCTGGTGTTCATAGCCTCGTTATTTGATTCTTCCGTCATGAATCGAAATCTGTGACTAGGTTCACCGACTTCGACTGGTATCAATGCTTCGGAACCATATACTAAGGAGAATGGGGTCACCCCCGTAATGGATTTTGATGTTGTCCGGTATGCCCAAAGGACTTCGGGAAGGATTTCTCTCCATTTCCCCTTAGCGACGTTCAAACTCTTCTTCAGGTTTTGAAGAATAGTCTTGTTCGTTGATTCGGCCTGTCCGTTCCCACTGGGGTGGTATGGCGTTGATAGTATCCTTCTTATTTTGTGATCTTCGAAGAATTTTGTGACTTTGCATCCAACGAATTGCTTCCCATTGTCGTATACTATCTCGGCGGGTATCCCGAATCGGCATATGATATGATCCCAAATGAAGTCTATAACTTCTTTATCCCTTATTTTCTCGAACGCCTACGCTTCAACTCATTTAGAAAAATAGTCAGTCATAAATAAAATGAATTTGGCTTTACCTGGGGTCGATGGTAGAGGGCCGACGATGTCCATTCCCCATTTCATGAACGGCCATGGGGATAGGACCGAGTGAAGTTTCTCTCCGGGTTGATGGATCATCGGTGCAAACCTTTGACATTTATCACATTTACGAACAAATTATTTCACATATTTGCCCATATCGATCCAATAATACCCCGCTCTGATCACTTTTCGAACTAATGCGTCAGCACCGGAGTGATTCCCACAAGTGCCCTCGTGTACTTCCCGTAGGATGTACTTGGTATCTCCCGGACCCAAGCATACTGCCATTGGCCCATCGAATGTCCTTCGATATAGTGTTCCGTCTGTGGCCAACGTAAATCGAGCAGCTTTAGTCTGTAGGGTCCTGGAATCTTTATGGTCTGGTGGGAGCTTTCCGTTTTTTAAGTATTCAATATACTTGTTTCTCCAATCCCAGGTTAAGCTAGTAGAATTTACCTCTGTATGCCCATCTTCGATTACCGATCTTGAAAGTTGAACGACAGTCCCCGAGTTCGAATCATCTACCTCGACTGACGATCCCAAATCCGCAAGCGCATCGGCCTCATTATTTCGTTCTCGTGGAACATGCTGTAAAGTCCATTGTTTGAAATGGTGCAAAGTGATAAGCAGTTTGTCCAAATACCTTTGCATTCTACTTTCCCAGACTTCGAAGGTTTTGTTTACTTGACTCACCACCAGCAAAGAGTCACAATTAGCCTCAATGACCTCTGCTCCCAAGTTTCTAGCTAGCTCGAGACATGCAATCATGGCTTCATACTCGGCCTCGTTGTTAGTTAACCTGATAGTTTTAATAGCTTGCCTAATTATGTTGCCCGTGGGGGGGTTCAAAACTATGCCTATCCCGGACCCCTTTTCGTTCGAAGCCCCGGCCGTAAAAAGGATCCATACCCCTGATGATATACCTAATTTTAACAGGAGTTCTTTTTCGGCTTCGGGTATGAGGGTTGGCGTGAAGTCAGCCACGAAGTCTGCTAAAATTTGAGACTTGACGGCTGTACGCGGTTGATATTTGATATCGTACCCGTTGAGTTCGATGGCCCATTTGGCCAATCGGCCTGATAGTTCGGGCCTATGTAAAATATTACGAAGTGGGCAGGAGGTCAATACGCTTATGGGATGACATTGAAAATACGGTCTTAACTTTCTAGAGGCGCTTATCAGCGCAAGTGCCAATTTTTCTAAGTGAGGATACCTAGTTTCTGCTTCTCCTAGGGTCCGACTTACGTAATAAACGGGAAATTGCGTACCTTGCTCTTCTCGAACTAGGACACTGCTTACGGCGACTTTCAATACCGCCAAGTACAATTAAAGTTTTTCGTTGGTTTTAGGAGTGTGAAGCAGTGGTGGGCTCGATAGATATCGCTTCAATTCCTGTAATGCTTGTTGGCATTCCGGTGTCCAAGCGAAGTCGTTCTTCTTTTTTAGTAGAGAGAAAAATTTGTGACTTCGATCTAATGATCTTAAAATGAATCGGCCTAAGGCTGCAATTCTTCCTGTTAACCTTTGTACGGCTTTCATGCTGTCCACGATGGTGATGTCCTCGATGGCCTTGATTTTGTCGGGGTTGATCTCGATTCCCTGATTTGACACCATGAAGCCAAGGAACTTGCCCGAACCGATCCCGAAAGCGCATTTTTCGGGGTTGAGCTTCATGTTGTATTTCCTCAGAATCTCGAACGTTTCCTGCAAATGGGCCAAATGGTCCTCTGTGCGCAGGGACTTAACTAGCATGTCATCAATATAGACTTCCATCGATTCACCTATTTGTTCTTCGAACATTTTATTTACTAAGCGTTGATAAGTAACTCCTGCATTGTTTAGCCCGAAGGGCATTACATTATAACAATATGTTTCATATCTGGTTACAAATGAAGTCTTTTCCTGGTCCTCTGGGTTCATCTGAATTTGATTATACCCGGAATAGGTATCGAGAAAGGTGAGGATCTCGTGGCCGGCCGTGACATGGATCATGCGATCGATGTTGGGCAGTGGAAAGGAATCTTTGGGGCATGCTTTGTTCAAGTCCTTATAGTCCACACACATTCTAAGTTTGTTCCCGTTTTTAGGCACTACAACCACATTGGCTAACCATTCGAGGTATTTCACCTCTGGAATGGACCCTATTTTAAGAAGTTTGGTTACCTCATCCTTTATGAATGCGTGCTTTACCTCTGATTGGGGTCTTCTTTTTTGCTTCACCAGTCTGAACCTAGGGTCCAAGCTCAGCCGATGCGTCGTTATGTCTGGTGGTATCCCTATTATATCTAAATGGGACCAGGCAAAACAGTCGATCTTATCGATAAGAAATTGAATGAGTTTCTTCCTAAGTCCAGGGCTCAAACCCGTTCCCAGGTATACCTTTCGTTCGTGCCAATGTTCGATTAGTATGATCTGCTCCAGTTCCTCAATTGTTGATTTAGTGTCATCGGAATCATCGGGGGTCACGAAGGATCGAGGGATCCATTGATCATCATCTTCTTCGACGTTCTGCTTACCTGGCCGGGTCGAAGCCGATATCTGTGATTGCTATTTGGCGTTCTGTTCTTCTATTGTATATCCTTCTGAACCCGTTCCTTTTATCGGTGAAGACGAAGATATTGATTTTGCTTCCTCGACGGCGAACATTTCCTTTACGGCAGGTTGTTCTCCATACACTATTTTGACACCTCCCGATGTAGGGAATTTGAGGACCTGGAGTAGGGTCGAAGGTACAACTCTCATGTTGTGGATCCATGGCCTTCCGAAAAGGGAGTTATATCTCATATCGCCTTCGATCATGTGAAACTTTGTTTCCTGGATGGTTCTGGCCACGTTTATTGGTAGGGTTATCTCACCATTGGTGGTTTAACATGCCATATTGAATCCGTTTAGAACCAGAGTTGCGGGTACGACCTGGTTCTGCAGGCCGAGCTATTCTATGACCCTCGATCTGATGATATTGGCCGAGCTACCTAGATCAATTAACACACACTTAATTTTAGTTTTATTCATGAGTACGGATATTACCAGTGCATAGTTATGGGGTTGTATGATTCCCTCTGCATCTTCATCATTGAAAGACAAAGTCCTTATGGGTGTGTAATCTTGAGTTCGAGATCGCTTTTCCCTCACAATCGATATTTTAGTGCGTTTAAGCACTGATCCCTGAGGGGTATTGACGCCACCGATGATCATGTGAATGACATGTTGCGGTTCTTCTAGCTCGTTTTGCTTGTCGAAGTACTTGTTCTTGAAATGATTCTTCGTCCTATCACTCAGAAATTCCCGAAGGTGCCCTTCGTTAAATAAGCGGGCTACTTTCTCTCTTAATTGCCTGCAATCTTCCGTTCTGTGGCCATAGGTGCCATGATATTCGCACATTTGATTGGGATTCCTTTGGGCAGGATCGGTCTGCATGGGTCGAGGACACCTGGTATCTTTGATGCGTCCGATAGCCGACACGATGGCGGATGCATCAATGTTGAAGTTATATTCCGATAATCGAGGAACGTCTATAGGATCGGCATATTTATCAAAGCCGCTCTTGCTCATAAGTCCCCGAGAATTTTGCCCTCTATCAGTCCTTCGACTGTTCTGAACTGTATCACGTGCTGAACCGTTGTTCACCCGATCTGTGACGTACGGTTGATATCGGTCTCTGTTCGACCTTGGTTCTTTGTTGATCTCCCTCTGGTTTTTAGTGGTTGTGTGGTTCTATGCATGGGTCCATACGGAGCTCCCAATTGATCGTCCTCGACCCTGATTTTTGATTGATAACGGTTGTGTACATCTACCCAAGTTATTGCTGGGTACTCGATCAAATTCTGTTTCAGCCAACATGATGCTGTTGAACTTCGTTCGTTCAACCCTTGGGTGAAAGCTTGTATGGACCAATCATCTATGACCGGTGGCAAATCCATACGTTCCATTTGAAATCGGGATATGAATTCTCTCAGCATTTCGTTACCCCTTTGTTTTACTTTGAAGAGGTCTGATTTCCTTGTTGCAACTTTTATGGCACCAGCATGTGCTTTTATGAACGAATCTGCTAACATGGCAAAAAAATCGATAGAATTTGGTGGTAAGTTGTGATACGAGATCATTGCTCCCTTTGCGAGGGTCTCTCCGAATTTTTTCAACAACACGGATTCGATCTCATCGTCCTCCAAATCGTTGCCTTTGATGGCACATGTGTAGGAGGTGACATGTTCGTTAGGATCGGTCATACCGTTTTATTTGGGAATTTCGGGCATACAAAATTTTTTGGGGATCGGTTTTGGGGCCGCGCTCGAGGGAAAAGGCTTTTGTATGACTTTTTTCGAATCAAGCCCTTTTATCATTGGCGGAGCCCCCGAGATTTGATCGACCCTAGCATTATACGTTTTCACTTTCTTGTCGTTGGCTTCGACCCGTTTTGTGAGTTCTTCGAGCAATTTAGCAATTTCAGGAGCAGTCCCCGATTCTTGCTCGTTTGATTTCACTATGGCGGGCTCCGTTTTGGGGGTGACTTCTCGAAGAAGTGGATTGGAGTTCGGCCTGCTTTGCATATAAGTTTGGCTCTGCAACTGAGCTATCACTCCTTGTTGGGCTTGTAGCATTTCAAAAATCGTACGTAAGCTGACCCCGATTTCCTCCATGTTGTGGGTGTCTCGGGCTATGGGTCGAGCACCGCCCTGAACGCTTCTTTTCGGTTCGGAACGCTGATTCGCCTTTAGAGCTATTTGTGAATTGACATCCAATGGTACTTCGGCTCGAATTTCGGGTTCTTCGATTCGAGCCTCGTTGCCATCGTTAGGTAACCTTCCGACCCCGGGCGCCAAGTTGTTGGTTTCATCTTGAAAGCCGACTTCAAGGTCGATAGGTAGGGCTATTGCTGACTTGAAGTTGTTTGCTGGAGTGTACTGTAGATTTATATCAAACAATCACTGTTACCCTTAGCCCCACGATGGGCGCCAAACTGTTTACCCGAAAAATCGGATAACGTTAAATTTAGGTATGGTTCTAAGGATACGCAAATTTCTTTGATACAAAAATAACAATACTAATAGAGGGTGAGACGAAACTGAATAAGTTGAGACGAAACAAGCACAGAGAAATCTCAATGTATGTGAGAAAAGGATGTGTTAATTGCCATGTGCCTTTAGCTTATAAGGATGCTCCCTTTCATAATAGAGGGTCATTGCTTTATCTATAACAACATAATAAAATAATGCATATAGTGGAGGACCCATGATGATTTGTCTCTTCCTCGGTTCTCGCCAAGATTCTCTCCCTTGGTGCGGTTGTAACGGCTCTTGTCTGCGAGCTTGGTACTGACTCGGTATTAGATCGAGCCCCCGGTCTTGGTTCGAGCTCGATTCCGCCTTGGGGCATCGATATTCGGGGCGAGTGTTGGTCGGTCTAGGCATCTTCGATGAACTATGAATTGTCTCGTAGTTCGATTTGGATATGGGCTCGATAATGATACCGAGTCTTGTCGTTGATCGGTCTATTGGCTCGAAGCTCGACGTCCCTACTTCGTAATTCGACCGAGCTCATCATGTAGATATCCTCCGATCGAAACGTCATCGTCTCGACCGGTCTTTATGACTGAGGATCGGTTTTGACCGTACACAAATGCTATTTAAAAAATTATTTTTGAAGAAAATCGTTTTGGCTTGGACAAAACTGTGCATTCTGAAGTTGCTCTTGTGACTACTCATTCTCTATCTAATGCTCAAAAATCAGGTATTGTCCTACTATGGAATGCAGGTATTGCCATAGTATTGGACATATTTGAAATTGTCCTGCTTGACCTCTTCGATCAAAGAGTGGTTCTTTCAAGCCTAAGAATGCGTCGAATATGGATCTTCTTCTATTGAAACTGTTGCTATTTGAAATTGTCCTGCTTGACCTCTTCTTGGCTATTTGACTCTGCATGTTGTAATCATATGACCTTTGATGCTAAAATTTTATCAAATTCAACCATGTTTCCACCTCGCTTACTCTTAACATCGCCAATGGCACCACAATGAATATGACTTGTAATGGCCATGCTTTTACTTCATACCTTCGCCTTTAAAATACCTATCATGTCTCTAGTTTTGACATTAAATCTTAGTAGTAGCATATCTTTTGGCCAACTATGTGAAATAAACTAAATATAAATCTTTCTCTTATTGATTGTCAGGTTCAGGATCCACATGCAGACAGGGCAGGTTCTTGGGATGAATCGCAGAGTGGGCAGATTATTTAAGCTCTCATCTCTCCATATTCCTCATCAATTTGTGTCAGCTGAAATCGCTCCTTCCACTCTCTATCAGTGGCATCTTTGTTCTTGGTCATACTTATGACAGCAAGCTTCAACCTTTAATTCTCGTGGTCTACTAGGAAATATTAAGTTTGATTCTTTCCGTTTGTTTACGCTGTCAACTTGGGAAACAACCAACTTTCTCTTGTAATCAAAGTTCTGTATAAAATATTTTATTTGGTTTTATCCATTCTCATGTTTGGGTCTGTCTCCTGTTCCTTCTGTTAATGGTTATAGATATTTTGTATTATTTATTGATAATTATTCTCGTTTCACTTGGATATTTTTTAAAAGCATCACTCCGAATTACCAAAACTATATATTAAGTTTTCCACTATGATAAAAATTTAGTTCTCTCACATCCTTCGAGCTGGTTATGCCATAGAATATCAAGAATGTTCTTTGCTTCAGTTCCTTATGTTAGTATTACTGTGTTCAATATCAGAAAATCAGATAAGCAAACAAATCGTTAGTTCAATAAACAAAATATAAAATAATTCCGAGCCAACTTTTGGTCCGTAATTAAAAGTGTTCAATATCCACCGGAAATAAAACAAACGTTAGTTCAATATCTATAACCTTTTGGTCCGATTGCATTTTGGTGTGGGGTACTTGTGAGATGAAGAGATGCAATTTAAAAGGTCCTCTTCCATTTCTCATTCACACCCATTCACAAAATCTAACAATCTCCCATATGAATGGGGAATGGCAATATGCTTAAAAAACATGCAAAAAACTTGGGTGATTCGCAAGTAAGGATTAATCGCATCTAGATAAGTAGATTTCTCTTTGAACTTTCCGTAGTGAACTTATGTCGGATATACTCGGTCAATCGGTAGATTTGATATCTTTGAACCGTCGAACTTTAGTGTATACCTAGACAACCATAAGTCACACAATCAACCCTTAACCGTCTTTGGTTCTCATTGTTGTGTTCGTTCAGCCATGAATACCGCCTCGTTTCCTAACTGCATAGAGAATTGGCCTTACAGAATCCTCCTTGAAGCGACTTACACTTCACACTTACATAGGTGATTCTTAAATGTGTTATCCCGTAGATACACTATTTTATATACTCCGTATCAAACTTAGAAACCATTAAAAAGTCGTAACGCTTTATCCTTGGTACTTAACATTGCCTCATCACGAGAATGGACCCAAAAAAAAAATTATTTGACAATGTTGAACCATCATTAATGACTTTGTTTGAGCTCTTTGAACCTAGATCTTGGGATCTCCAGTTTTATAGGTAGAGTCACCGCCACAATGACTTGTCCTCGTCCATAGTCCCATTCCCCTCGATGAACTTTCAACTACCTCTCTAGTTAGGCATTTCGTAAGTGGATCCAACACATTATTACTTGACTTTACGTAGTCAATCGTGATAATTCCCCTAGAGTGTAGTTTTCTAATGGTTTTATGTCTTTGTCCTATATGACGAGACTTCCCATTATATATAATGCTCCCAGTCCTTCCTATTGCCACCTGACTATCGCAATGTATGCATATAGGTGCTAACAGTTTGGGCCAAAATAGAATATCTTCAAGAAATTTCGGAGCCATTCTGCTTCTTCAACGGCCTTGTCTAAGGCTATAATCTTAACCTCCACTGTAGAGCGTGCAATGCACATTTATTTGGATGATTTTCAAGACACCGTTCCTCCACCGACTGTGAAAATATGTCCACATATGGATTTAGAAGCAATCGAACTGGTGATTTAATTTGCATCACTATACCCTCCGTTACCGCGGGATACTTATGTAGTTAAATCATAATTTTGAGTATATTTCAAATATCTCAAAACTCGTTTCATTGTCAGGATAGTTCAATGCAAACTTCCTTTTGTCGTAGACTAATACGTCTCGACTTTCTATTGCATATCAGAATATTGACTACACTTAATGTAGCAACAAACAGTTGGAATGGTTACATCAGTTGTGGCCACAACCTTTTATTATCTAACACATTTCACAACCACTTTGCCTTTTGCTATTTATTCTTATTCCATAATGGAATACAAGTTTATATGATATGCAAATAGACTTTATTCATGATACAAATCCAATTTGCTATGTATTTTTTGTTATTTTCATCCGTTATTTTACCTTATATAGTCCAACATATATAAAAACGTATAGACGCACCTTTTCATGAAAAGTCACTGCATTCCAAGTGATTTACCATGAAGCGGTGCATGGCTTTGCAAAATCGGGTTTAAGCATGTCAAATTATTTTCTGGTAAATTGCAGCAAAGTAATATTTACTTTACGAAAGAAGGTATTACAACTTACATATTTCTTATTTGGAGAGGTTGGATCAGTATGACAACCAAAATCGGGTTTTACTTTCTCTATTTATTCTTTAACTTTTCTGTCCTTTGTGATTTATAAAATATTTTTATAAATATTAGGATAGATGATAATGTGATTATCTCATATTACAAATCAAGAGTTATATGCATGATTAGGAAAAACATATGTTTGTGATTAATTTTGCTATTCCTTTATCCAAATTATTAGTGGTTGATATATAATTTGGTAGCATGCTTAGTATATTCAAGGTTGTAAGATATGAATTAGGCTTGCATTGATACTTGAAAAAATTCTTGAGATCATGAATGTAATATATGTAAATATGTACATATATTTGTTTTATTAGAGTACGAGATCAAACTATTTAACTGTTGTAATGGTTTATGTGGAGAGCCATTTAAAAGGAAAGTTAAAATCATTGCTATTTTCTACTCTCGTTATAGAGACTAAAATCTTCGTGATTCTTACTCCTGCTTCGAGATCAAAATCTGCATGTTATTTTACTCGTTCGTTGAGATTAAAGTTTTCGTGACTTTCTACTCATTTGTCGGAAATTAAAGTCTTAGTGACTTTATACTCGCTTTGGAGATTAAAATCTTAGTGATTTTCTACTCTAATTTATTCATTCGATTCGAAGATTAAAAATTTTATCGTTTATTAAAATTAAATGTATCACGTATTACTCGATTTGAATATAAAAAACTTCCCTGTTTATTAATTCTGAATGTGTCAGATTGGTTTGAAGATTAAAAATATCACCATTTATTAATTATGGCTCTGTCGTGACACAAACAATAGTTCTTGTGATTGGCTCTACAACATAATAGGGGAGGCGAATATAAATTTACTTTTGAAGAAAATATATTTGGAATATGGAATTATTCACCAAACCACTGCCCCTTAGTCACCGCAATCTAATGGAATTGCGAAAAAAAGTATAACGTCAAAGGAGATGATTAATGCCTAGTTGATAATTTTTGGTTTATCCCAAATTTGTGGAGGAGAAGCTATGCTTACAGCTAACTGAATACTCAATCGAGTTCCCCATAGAAAAATGCAATCTATTCCGTATGAAAAATGAAAAGAAAGAAAACCCAACTTGAATTACTTTAAAGTATGGGGGTGTTTGGCAAAAATGCAAGTTCCTAAACCCAAATGGGTGAAGATAGGATTGAAAACCGTTGATTGAGTTTTCATGGGATATACAACCAATAGTAAAGCATATCGATTATTGGTTCATAAATTAGAAAATTCCGACATTCATAATAATACGGTTATAGAGTCAGATAATGCTGAATTTTAAAAAAATATATATCCATATAAAAGAAAATGTGAGTCGATTGGTAAAGGATCCAAATGACCTCGGGAAGAAACAAAAGAAAGTACATTTAATGAGGAGGATCCAAGATGAAGTAAACGACAAAAAACGTCTACTTCATTTGGACTAGATTTTATAACTTTTTTATTGAAAAATGAGCCTCAAACATTAAAGAAGCTCTGTCTTCTTCTGAATTATTATTTTAGAAAGAGGCGGTCAATAGTGAAATAGGATCCATATTGAACAATCATACATGTGAATTGGTTGATCTTCCTCCCAGTAACAAACTGTTAGGTTCTAAATGGATATTTAAAAGGAAAAAAAGATGATGCCACTATTGACATGTATAAGACAAGATTTATTGTCAAAGGGTATAGACAATGAAAAGGTCTTCATGTTCTCGTAAAAGTGATGCCCTACATCGCACACGCAAGTATACCCGGTCAATTAAGTAATAAAGAGTTATAAAGTATTGTTCTTTGTTATATACTAATATATAACAAGATATGTTTCTTGCTAGGAATGGTCATGGTTATATACTAATTATAGATACACATATGATGATTTTCAAATTAATTTGGAAGATTTGTATTCGTTTGCACAGTTTGAGGGACATTTATTATCCAAGAAAATTTGGAATGAACTTAATTACTAAATATTTAGTTTATCACAATTATTTGCGCTAGGTACATTTCAATTAGTACATTCTTGATTCAACCAGGTGATTTTGCTCAAGAAGAGAAAAAACCCAAAAGATAAAAAGGCCATAGCAAACCAAAGAAAGTAAAGGTTATACATAATAGGAAATAAGATGTTTTATTGTGTGAATAGTAAACGGACAAGCATATGTTTCGCTCTAAGTAATTTAGGAGGATATTGTATCATTAACATGGCAATGTTTTTGTCAAAAATATTATTAATCTAAAATGAAAATATGTACGTATTAGATATTACTGCAGCGAGGGCAAGTAGGAATTGTCAATCGTGGATTATCATATTTATTTCTGCTTGACAATTTTACAAAAAATGATTCAATTGTTAAGGGAAAAAATATGAATGATTTTTGTTTTATTCTTGCATTACAGCTATATTTTTATTTTTCTATTCTTCAATGTGCCTTTTTATTTATTTATTAAAGTCCATACTTTAACTGTACAGCGCGCTTAATAAAACCCAACAGAACTGGAGAGCTTATTTAAATTTTTGCCTTTAAATATTAATGATAGATGTGATAGAAGATACATTAGAGCAATATATTTTAACACGTTCTCGTCGGTTATGAGTATTACGTACATATGGATATTAGTAGCATTGGCTACCGCGTACGGTCTTGAAAGCCATTAAATAGATGTGAAGAAAATAATATTGTCAAATGGAGTGTAAACAAATGTGTTTAGTTGAATACATCAAATCATATAGTCATTGTTTGATTATATGTGGATCATATGTTGATGAAATATTTAAAATGTGGGGGCTTTTAGCTTATGCATGACAAAAACTAGTGTTAGACGTAATGTCTAAATGATATAATTTTTGAACCCTACCCATCCTTAGTGGATATTGATATGATAATCGGTGAATTCATTACTTGTTCAGTCATAGTGATGACTAGTGATTAAACTACAAGTTCAAAAGTTGTTTACGTGCCTTTCCAGAAATGATTTGTTCTTTCTTGAATATTTATAATATTTATCTCTTTTATGAAAGGGTGTCACCTGGAAGGCTGTGATTTTTCATGAAAAGTGTGTTTGTATGTTTTGTATAAACATGACCGTTCATGAACGAATATATTAATACATTGGTCTATAATGAGGTGAATCAACCGATGAAAATGACCAAAATCCATTGCAAGTTGGATTTGTTTCATGAATGAAGGTGCTATAATTTGCATATCATATAGACGTATGAATAAATAGATACAAATGCTTGAAAATGGCAGAGTGATTACGAAATGTGTTATATATTAAAAGGTTCTGGCCACAACTGATGCCAATCATTACAGCTATTGTTATTGCTACATTAAGTGTAGTCAATAATTTGATATGCAATAGAAAGTCGAGACGTTTTAGTCTACAACATAAGGAAGTTCGCATTGAACTGTCATAACAATAAAATGAGTTTGGAATATTTGAAATATATCCATGACTATGCATTGCACTATAATAAGTATCTTGCGGGTATTGAGGGGTATAGTGATGCAAATTGGATCACCGGATTAACCTAAACTAAATCCACAAGTGGATATATTTTTACAATCAGTGGAGGAGCAGTGTCTTGAAAATTGTCCAAACAAACGTATATTTCCACTTTACAATGAAGGCTGAGTTTATAGCCTTAAACAAGGCCGGTGAAGAAGTTGAATGGCTCCGAAATTTTTTGAAGAAATTCTATCCTAGTCCAAAATGGCACCTATATGCATACATTGTGATGGTCAAGCAACAATAGGAAGGGTTGGGAGCATTATGTATAACGAAAAATCTTGTCAAAAACGACGAAGAAATACAATCGTTAGGCAACTACTCTCTAGGGGAATTATCATAATTGACTACGTAAAGTCAAGAGATAATGTGTCGGATCCACTTATGAAATGCTTAACTAGAGAGGTAGTTGAAAGTTCATCGAGGGGAATGGGACTATGGCCGAGGACAAGTCATTGTGGCGATAACTCTACCTAGAAGACTGGAGATCCCAATATCTAGGTTCAAGGAGCTCAAACAAAGTCATTAATGACGGTTCAACATTGTCAAATATAATTTCCTTTTTGTCCATTATCGTGATGAGACAATGTTCAGTAACAAGGATAAAGTGTTAAGGCTTTTTAATGGTTTTTAAGTTTGATACGGGGTATATCAAATAGTGTATCTACGGAATAACACATTTAGAAATCACCTATGTAAGTGTAAAGTGTTAGTCGCTTCAAGGAGAGTTCTGTAAGGCCAATTCTCTGTGCACTTATGAAATCAGGCAGTGTTCATGGCTGAAACGAACACAACAATGAGAACCAAAGACAGTTAAGGGTTGATTGTGTGACTTATGGTTGTCTAGGTATACAACAAAGTTAGACGGTTCAAAGATATCAAATCTACCGATTGACCGAGTATATCCGACATAAGTTCACTACGAAAAGTTCAAAGAAAAATCTATTTATCCAGATATGATTAATCCTTACTTGCGAATCACTCAACTTTTATGCATGTTTTTTAAATATGGTCATTCCTTATTCATGTGGGGGATTGTTGGGTTATTTCTAAAGGGTGTGAATGGGAAATGGAAGAGGCACCTCTTGGATTGAACCTCTTCATCTTATCCTTTCATTGCCTATAAATTTAGAAGCTTGGCCTCAGTTTTCATACATGAAAAATCTAAAATCTTCTCCCATTTTTTCTACATTGTTGCATTATTTTCTAAATAAACATAAGTGTCAATTGTGATTTGCTTCGTTTGTTGAGTTCGCTGATGTTCTGTGATTTGTAGTGCCGCTATCACATAATAGTTATTCCGTTCTATCCTAGGAGGAATTAATCCAAAACCTTGGGCAACAGTAAGGGGATTAAATTTCTTAAGGACACACAAGCAACTTGTGGGTTCGGAATTATTGTATGTTTTGTTTATTGAACTAACGTTTGTTTGCTTCTCTGATTTTCTGATTTTGAACACAGTAATACTAACACCTTAGTCAGCGAACTATTATTCAGCATTCTTGTCCTTACATTTCTCAGGAAAAAGGGGCAAACTGAACACAACTATCGTCACATTCTTGATTATGTTGCTCTTCTTCTTTCTGCCTCTTGTCCTAAAAACATTTAGGGTGAAGAATATCTCTATTTATGTTATTAACCATCTTCCTACTTTAATACTTCGAATCTCCCCCCTTTTGAATGTTTGTTTGGTAAGTGTTTACGTGTAAAACAGTACCGTTGAATTTATAGCGTCGTTTATAGACAAGCGAATCGATTTGATCCCAAAATGATAAATAAATTAAATAAAATGCAGGACTTAACATTGAAATAGAGATTTAATAATAGATAGCTTGGTTCCGGGAGCAAAGTTTCCGAAGGCAGCAATAAAAATAATGTTAGACAGAAAATAAAGTATTATATAGCTTTGAATAATGTGTACCATAAGTTTGTTAGATATTTGGTGTGTTATAATGGTTGTTGAAGCCATTATTTATAGCTATACCTAGGGAACAAGATCCTAGGATCAAGCCCCTCTTAAATGACAATAATGGGAGTCATTGATCAATATATAACGGCAGACCATGAATGCCAAAATTCTCTGCAATAGCCGTGTTATTTAATATTGAGGAATATTCTTCATTAAATATCATCTGGTGACAAATATTCATTCACTCTCGTTGATTACGTTCCCTTCGGGATCTACCCGGTGTCAACTGAGGTTGTTGTCCTCGGTCTTACTTTCCACTCGCTTCATCTTTCATCGGCCTCCGGTTCCATGTGTCACGCGATTATTCGAGCATTTAATATAAACTGATTTTATACTATATAGATAGTCCCCCTTCTTTTTGGTGGCATATCTTTGTGCCACCGGGAAGTTGGTGAAGATTTCTTTCTTGGCGGGAAATGTTTTGAACCCTTCTGAAAAGTTTCTAACGCTTGATAAGACGCACGTCTCCTCGCATTTAATACCCTGAATACGTGTTACTTCACGATTTAGCAATATTTCTGCCGGTTCTAGTGGTAATCATGGCCACAATTTTAGCTTTCTATTTCTTTACTTATACACCTCATTCTACTTATTTTACACTTAAAAGTTTCACAAAACTCTCCCAACTTCTTTTCATTCAACTCTTTTCTGCTTTCATTTTTCTTTAATCTTCTGCAAAACAACCCTATCATCTTCTGCTGATTATGGCTTCTTTCACTAACTCTTCCAAGAACTTCGGACTTCTCTTTGGTGGGGGCCCGAAGAGGAGCAAAGACAAAGAAGTCGATGTTGATCCTCCTATGGTGAGCACCATCATCCCCAAACATCTCAATACATCCAAGGACTTCGAAGAGAAGTTCCCTACTTCAAACCCTCGTACTTGGGCCATTGGCAAATTCCCTTCTTCTATTCGCCCTTCCAGCATTCCTGCTATGAAGGAGGACTATGATTGTCGGGACTTAAACATCATTGCTCCCGATCTGGTGGAGCAAGTAACCTTCACTAAGAAGCGCTTCATGTACATTTACATGTAACCCTTCACTTTGGGTGCGTTTTCTTTGGGCGGAGACTTGTCCCCGCGATTTTGGAACTGTGCCATCGGTACCAGGTCTGTTTGGCATAGGTGGGCCCTTTGGTGTGGCGAATGGTGGCCTGTATATGGCGACTGTGCCAGGAAACGAAGGAGGACCTTACCTTGGCTCATATGATGAACCTCTACTCCCCCAAGGTTTTTCGTGGGGGAGTAATAAATATCAGAAAGTGTGGCTACCATGCTTTGCTCACCAACATGGATGACGACAACGACCGTGGGTGGATGGAGTGATTTGTCATTATTGCCACCAGGGACATCATCCTGGCTATAACTCTGTCTTTCAACGAATCCTGGACTCGTCCACATAAGTTTACAACTTATCTTTTTCTCCAAAAATATAGGTTGTTTCATGTCATTGTTAATCTTTCTTCATTCATTATTTCAGCAACTCGGTAGACACCTCAAGGGTTGAAGGCTTGGATCGGTGGGTTCAGAAGATTCTGGACATTACTACGCCCAATACCCACCGGTGGAAGGAATTTCCCCCCAAATACGGATGGAGGGCCAAAAACCATGATAAACTAACTTGTAGAACTGATTCTGCCTTCATTTCATCTTTGTACACAAGAAAACTGGATAACCCTTCCTTTTTGTTTGATTCAGGTATCCCTCAGGGTTCTATCTCTGCCCCTGAGAAAAATGTTTTGGTCGATCCCACAGAGGCTACGAGGTTGTTGCAGGAGGTTCTCGCCCGAATAGGTTCCCTCGGGTCTGCGTCTGGTTTAGGTGCTTCTTTTCAGAGTCCCCGTCCAGAGAACAAGCAACCAAAAAGGCGGCGTTCTTCCTCGGTCAAGGATAAAAATAAGAAAGTGAAGAAAGCCGCTCCTGAATGAGCCATAGCCATTGTGGTTATTGACGATGATTGGGAAGCCAGTGATGAAGAGGCTTACCTTCAAAGGAGACAACGATCTTCATCAGCTTAACAGAATGCTTAATCTGAAGAGCTTAGAACCCCAACTGAGGATGATACCCGAGCTCTCTAAGGATAATTTGACTTAATGGAGAATTCAAACTCTCTTTTTCTGGTCCCAGATGCTGCTCCTGATAATATGAGGCTGAGTATCGGGCCTTTGCCTTCCTCGGTTGGAGAGTAACCCACAAACAACATTGCCTCTGCCGCAGCTGCTTCATAACCTGTAACACCATCAGCTTCATTTCCTTCTACACCGGTCATACCTTCATCACCAGCAACTGCTACATCTCCCCCACCGGCCGCAGACGCCCGAGAGAAGGATGTCCCTCCTCCACAGTCCCCTGACCATAGGAATTTCGAGCACAACTACTCGCCCCCTTCTGTAGGTCCCCAGGGGAGGAGGAATGTCTCCCTTTTGGTATCCACGGAGTTCCATCTGCTGTTCCGGCTGGTGAAACTCGCCAATTATCTGAAGCCACTGGCTTCAGAGAAAGATAAGAAGAAAATACACTCTTTTTCGGAGGAGTGTATGATGAAAAAACACCATGCACAATGCAACAGCGGTATTGTATTTGTTCCATTTACTGTTTGTTTCTTCTTGACTTGTTATGACAGGGTTTCTAACTTGGGTTTTTTCATCGCAAGCCAACTACCTTGCTTCCGAGGGACTTCAGAAATTAATCCTCGATAAATAAGGGCTCAAGTCCGAGCGGAATCAACTGTTGGATGCAAGGGACCAACTCGTCGCGCAACTCCCAGTATTAGAAGTGAAGGCCACCGAAGCGAGTGAACTCGAGGACTTCCTGCAGATTAGCGAGCAGGTGGTAGTGGCCCCTAGCCAAGAAGATTCTCAATTACATGTTCAATTCCAAGAAGCTAAGGCTAAGTAGTCTGAAGTTCAAGATATTGTGCTTGCTACTGCCGAGCGCGAGACTGACTCTGTTGAGCGAGTGAATAACTTGGAGGCAACCTTGAATTCCATGACTGCAGAGGCTGCTGCTACCGAAGAGAAGTGTGCCCAGATAGAAGATAGGTATAAGAAGATCATGCAATATAATAAGGTTCATATAACTACTATAAGTTATCTTGATCTTAGCCTCAGTGCCATGAGATCCGAGCGGGATGGCCTTCTAACCGAGGTTGATAGGCTTAAATCAGAACTTCAGCGCCGAGCGGATTCCCTCATCATCGAAAAACACATTCTATGTATAATATGTGGAGGAAAACCTTGGAAGAGGCCAAAGAGGTCATCATTGATATTGACGACGAGATCGCCAAGGCCCGAGCGCTAGAGTTAACTGCTCGAGGATGCCTCCCAGCTCAGCCTATTGCAACTGACTCTTCTGGTTTTGGTTTCGAGTTCTCAAGAACCGAGGAGGAACTTGAAGATAATAACGATGAAGGCCAAGATCCTGAGCTGATGGTATATCCTCCTACTTATCCTTGGGGCGCTTATGTTTCTCTTCCCCCGAGTTCTAGTGGCGACGTAGTTTAACGTTTTGCTTTCTTTTCGTATGTTATTTTCCTTTTGTATTTTTGTACTTGTTCTGCTTGGCACATTTGATAAATAAAAGTGCTTTTTATTTAAGCATTGCGCAAAGTTTATTATTTTTGCATCGAATTATGCAGGGCTTTGGGTGCATTTTTCCCCGATAGCATTTGGGTTCCGGGCATAAACTCTTCCGGAACCAACCTTTAACCATGAGGGTTTCATAAGAGAGGGCCCTCTTATGTTTGTGGTGCTCTTGAAGAGGGTGTTTCTTGTTCATTCCGACAATAATATTTGAAGTACTTGATTAACTTTCAAGTGATAAAATCAATTCATCGTTTGGTCAAGAAATAAGATAAAAAATAAAAGGACTTTATTTTATTCCTTCTATCTTCAAAAGTACATAAGTATATGTTTGCTGAAAGAAAAGAAATTGTCATTTTGTGTGGCTAATTTGTACAACTTATTTCTACGGGGTTAGTTGTGCAGTCCCCGATCCTGATGAGACATTTTTGTATTCGGGTCTCGTAGTCACGATTTTCGTGGCAAGAAGGTTGCCGTATTCTCATGCTATCCCCTCCAGTGTTCAAATGCGAAGAAGGCAAATTGGAATACTGGATGTCTTTCTCCTTTGAGGAAGAACACTAGTGAATTGTTGGATAATCTTTGTTTTGATAGCAAGCTTCATTTCCCATTAGGAACTTTTCTATCGAGCAAAAGATTATCTAACCACTTCCTAGTGGCTTGTAAGAAAGAACACTCGTGAACGGTTGAATAGTATTTGGTCTGATGGCAAGTTTTGCTTCCCATTAGGAATTTGGCACCAAGCCAAAGACTATCTAACCATCCCGCAGTGGCTTGTTGTTTCAATGCATTTTCATTTAAAGGTCTTGTCTCTGTTTATGACGTTTCCTTTGTAGTATGCTTTCCATTGTTGTCTCATTAAAAACCTTGCCAGAAAAACCCATTTGGGACAAAACCTGGGCGAAGGAAAAAAGAGTACAACACATACTTTCGGTACAAGCAGTGCCCATCAATAGTAATACCTTTTGAGGTGAGTCGCGTTCCAGTTGCTCGGCAATTTGACTCCGTCTTGGTTTTCTAGTTCGTATGATCCCTTTTCGGTGATAGCTGAAACTCGGTAGGGGACTTCCTATGTTGGCCCCAGCTTTCCTGCATCGAGCTCCCTAGTGTTTTGAGTCACTTTCCTCAAAACCAAGTCTCCCACTTTGAAATAATGGGGATTGGCCCTTCGATTATAGTACCGTTCCATTCTTCATTTCTGGGCCACCATCCTTATGTTCGCTGATAGTCAGCCAAAAATGCATATATTTATCCATTGTTGCCTCATATTTTAGTATTTTTAATCTTCTTTCGAGTATTAATTATATTACTTTATACTTAATATTATATTTAACTGTGTAGGAATAAAGCGATGTGAAGATGAAGAGATTTGGAGCAAATTGAATAAAATACGAAAGGAAAAAAAAAGAAAAAAACAAAAAAGACAAATGGGGGACACCCTTTGGTGTTTGTTCCCCCAAATGTAGGACAATAAAAAGGGAAACCTAATTTAAGAAACTAACGGAATTGAAAGAAGGCAAAACTGCAAATTGCTCACTGCCTCAAGCGCTAGGGCCAGCGCGACGCGCTGGCCTGGATCCTGCATTGTGGGATTTGTTTTCCTATATCGTCCGGAACAAGGTTATTTCGGTTCTACACGGTCCCAACTCATATAAAAGGGGTTCTAAACTTAATTTGGAGGGGATCTAACAGACTTTGAATGAGAATTTACGTGGAGGAACACACACCATGCTTGGAGGAAGCTTCTAACTAGTTTTCCTTCTCTTCTCTTCTTTTAATCTCATAGTTTATTAGTTCTAGAATTTTGGGTGCTACATGAACGTTGTAGTTTGAAGCTTGAATTGTTCTTATTATTTTATCATATTAGTTTATTTATTCAATATTGCGCTTAATTATTTGATTGCTTGATCACCAATTGAATACTATTTACGAATCTAGGATTGAACTTGGGAGAGGGAATTCTAGATTGAATATAAGATTGAGTAGAGCGAGATTATGAACTTGATTATCGGGAACGGATTTGCGGTTAGGATAGGGATATACCTAATCGCGTTGCTTGGTTATTGTACGGTAATTATTAATGCGTTCTTGTTAATACTAATTTCATTGGAATATAGGCGTTAGGTTAACTTTAATAGGCGAGTAGTACTTCGGGAGAAGGCTACGAGTAATATCAACCTTGTCAACCAATAAACCAGATAAATTAATTAGATAATTTAAGTAGAAGACTCAACGGGATTGTTAGGTAACCCATAGATCTAGAATATCGTCTTGCATTGAATTCGTGTCTAATTTTTCCACCTTGTTCCTTTAATTTCTTAGTTTGCAACTCTAGATTAGTTGCAGTTAATAATCTTTAGAAATCACTTGAATAGATTAATTGTCTTAGTTTAATTTAGTTGATAGTTAATCACAAGTCCCTGTGGGTACGATATCTGGACTTACAATCCTATATTACTTGTCGACCACGTATACTTGCGTGTGCGCTTGGGAGCAACATGTTCTCTCGATATTTCCTGCGTTCGTCGAGCAGCTCCAATTTGACCAGTAATGCTTCATTGTTTGTTTCTTTATCTGCCCAGAAGTACCGCAAGGTCGGTTCTCCTACTTCCACCGGGGTCAGAGCTTCTGCACCGTATACGAGAGAGAAATGTGTCTCTCCCGTGCTTGATTTGGCCATCATCCGGTATGCCCACAACACTCCCGGTAACTCTTCGGGCCACTTGCCTTTGGCTGCTTCCAACCTCTTTTTGAGTTTTTGAATAATCACCTTATTGGTTGATTTTTCTTGTCCATTTGCGCTCGGATGGTATGGCGAAGACGTGATTCTTTTAATTTTCAAGTCTTCAAGGAATTTTGTGACCTTTGAGCCTATGAACTGTGCCCCGTTGTCGCAGGCAATCTCCTTCGGTATTTCGAATTGGCAAATTACGTTTTCCCATAGGAAATTTACCACTCCGCACTCGCTGATTTTCTGATAAGGACCTGCTTCAACCCACTTAGTAAATTAATCAGTTGAAGATAAAAGTAATCTTACCTTCTCGGGAGCCGGTGGCAGCGGTCCGACTATATCCATCCCCCATTTCATGAATGGCCATGGGGATAGTATCGAATGCAGTAATTCTGCCGGTTGGTGCACTAACGGTGCATGGCGTTGACACTTGTCGCATTTCTGAACGAATGCCTTAGCGTATTGTTCCATCCGGAGCCAGTAGTATCCTACCCTAACTAATTTTAACACCAATGAATCTGCACCTGAATGATTACCAAAAATTCCTTCGTAAACCTCTCTCGTGATGTAATTAGCCTCGGAAGAACTTAAGCATCGGACCAACGGGCCTTGGAATGACCTTCTGTATAACTAACCTCCCTAGAAACTGTAACGAGCTGCTTTGGTGCAGAGTGCTCGGGATGCCTTCGGGTCTTCGGGCAGCTTGCCAGGCACAAGGTAGTCGATGATCTCATTCCTCCAGTCCCAGACTAGGTTAGTTGTATTTACTTCATAATAATCATCCACATCCAATACCGAATGCATGAGCTGAACGACGGTATCGAAATATGATCCCTTCATTTTTGTGGATGATCCCAAATTGGCCAATGCATCCGTTTCTGCATTTTCTTCTCTCGGGGATATGGGTGATCGACCATTCCCTGAACCTTGCAAGCAAAGATTGAACCTTAACCACATATTGCTGCATGCACTCATCGTTGGTATCGAAGATTCCATATACTTGATCTACCACTGATTGGGAATCACATTTGATTTCAATGACCTCGGAATCTAGTCCCCGGGCCAATTCGAGTCCTGCTATCAAAGCCTCAGACTCAGCTTCATTATTAGTCAAGGGAACAGTTTTTATGGCCTGCCTCAAAACTTCTCCCCAGGGCGTGATTAAGACCACCCCGAACCCAGACCATTTCACGTTGAGGATCCGTTCGTCAACAAGGTCGAAACTCCTGATGTAATTTCCGACACCATCACCGCTTCCTTTGTGGCCAAAGACAGTAGCCCGGGACTACAATCAGCCACGAAGTCGGCCAAAACTTGTGATTTGATCGTAGTCCTGGGCTTATATGTAATATTAAATTAACAAATTTCAACTTCCCATTTGGCCAGTCGACCTGACAACTCAGGTTTGTGAAGTACATTCTGTAGGGGAAAAGTTGTCACCACGGCTATCAGGTGGCATTGGAAATAAGGCCTAAGCTTTCGAGAGGAAACTATGAGATCTAAGGCCAGTTTTTTGAGATGCAGATGACGAGTTTCCACTCCCGATAAATTTTGCTAATGCAATAGATAGGATATTGTGTACCTTTGTCCTCCCGGACTAGAACGGCACTTACCGCTACCTCCGAGACCGCTAAGTATATTAGCAACTATTTGCCTTCCTTCGGTTTTGATAGTAACGGAGGGCTTGATAGATATCGTTTTAGGGTTTTTAGAGCCTATTGGAATTTTGGAGTCCATTCGAAGTTGTTCTTCCTCTTCAGAAGTGAGAAGAAGTGATGACATTTTTTCAAACATCGAGAAATGAACCTGCATAGTGCGGAGTCTCCCAGTTAGTCTTTGGACTTCTTTCACATTTGTCAGCTAGTTTGGAATATCCTCGATAGCTTTAATCATGTCGGGGATGACTTCGATCCCCCTTTGTGATACTAGGAAATCAAAATTTTTACCGGAGCTAACTCACATAATTTTTGGGGTTAAGCTTCATTTTGTGCTTTTTTAAGATATCGAAGGTTTCCTGGAGGTGTTTCAAATGGTCACCTGCATTCAAAGACTTAAACAACATATCATCTATGTACACTTCCATTATTTTACCTATTTGCTTTTCCAGTGTTTCGGGCATTTGCATTCCGTTCACCTATTTGAAGTCTTGAACAGCATCGTATGATGCATTATGACCTATGTGAATCATCGATTTTGGTTTTCGGGTTATTCAGAATCGATGTAGAAGAATAAATATCATGAATTAAGCTTTAAAGTTGGACGAGTTGACCAAGTTTGACTTTTTAGTATTTGACCTCGGATTGGAGTTTTAATGATTCCATTTGGTCCGGATGGTGATTTTGGACTCGGGGCCCGGATTTGCATTTCGATATTATTAGAAGGTTTCGGTGCTAATTGGTGAAAGTTGAAAATTTCAAGGTTTGAAAAGTTTATAAGTTTGAGCGAGAGTTGTCTTTGAGGATATCAGATTTGGATTATGGTTCCGGGAATTTGGAATAGCTTCGTTATGTCATTTGGGACTTGTGTGCAAAATTTGAGTTCATTCCGAGTTGATTTGATATGTTTCGGCGCGAGTTTTGGAAATTGAAAGTTCAAAGTTCACTAAGTTTGATTTGAGGTGCGATTCATGTGAACGCAGAAGCGAAGTAAAGCTAGAGCAGGACTTCCACAGAAGCGAGGTAGTGGACCACATAAGTGGTAGCGCAGAAGCGGAAGGCGTGATCGCAGAAGAGGGGATGTGCACAGGAGCACAGCTTGTGTCGCACCTACGCTTGCGTAGAAGCGGGTCATGTTGCGCAGGTGCGGAAGGGCGGAGTTCCGGAAAACATGCAAAAGCGGAGGTTTGTTGCAAAAGCGATGCCAAAGAAACGGCCCTTTTGTTCGCAAATGCGAAATTGCTAGGCATATTCTATATATTTTGAGGTTTTGTTTCTTTTATCATATTTTGAGATTTGAGGCTCGGATTGAGGCAATTTTTGAAGAAATTTTCACCACATGGATCGGGGTAAGTGTTCTCTACTCGGTTTTAATTTTATTTCATGAATCTATCTTCGTTTTTGGCATTTGATTGAGGATTTCAAGAGAGAGATTGGGGGGTTTTGTCTAAAGTTCCATAGAGTGAATTTTTGTGTTTTGAACATCGATTCGGAGTCGGATTCAAGTGAAACTAGTATGGTTGAACTCGTAATTGAATGGGTTGTTAGATTTTGGGAGTTTTGTCAGGTTTCGAGGTGCGGGCCCGGGTTTGACTTTTTGGTTGAATTTGGGCTTTTGATTAAAGATTGAGCAAAATTTATTTATAGCCTATCGGCCCAAACATATATCACCCGGTAGCCCAAAATTGTAATATACATTTTATAACCCAAAAGTAAGTTTAGTGGCTAGCCACAAGATCTGTTTCGTCAGCGGCAGAATGCCTTCATGAGCGACGTCGACCTCTCTCCTCAACGACCAAAGAAAAAATATATGTCCACACAAATTGTTCAAAACCTTTAAAACAGATCTTAGTTGTATCACTATTGCTGAAAAGTGGCTGAAAGAATAAGATTGGAAGGATGGGAGGAGGAAGCAGAACTAACATGGCCGAAAAATTGAATTTTCTGACAAAATCCGGCACAAATAGTTGTTGTAGTTCAATATAGAGCAATTTCACGCGAAAGAGACACGTTTAAGTTTGAACAGTGTTTAAAGTCAATACTTAGCATAGAAGTATGGAAAATAGACTCTCATATAAAAAATATATTAAATAGACTATCACTATACAATATATATACAAAATAGACTGTCACTATATAAAAAATATACAAAATAGACTGTCATTGTAACAATTTATATACAATAGACTGTCACTATACAAAAAATATACAAAATAGACTGTCACTATACAAAATATATACAAAATAGACTGTCATTATACAATATATATATACAAAATAGACTGTCACTATATAAAAAATATATAAAATAGACTATCATTATACAAAATATATACAAAATAGACATTTCGGGCTATTAGATGTAATATGTTTGGGCCGAAAGGCCATTTCGTGTAAGTGGAAAAAAATATGGGCTATTAAAATTTTGAGGGGCTATAGAGAGTAGTTTTCTCTTAAAGATTCGACCTTTATCATTTGGAATTTTTTCCTTAGGCATTATTTGATATATTTGAGTTGCTTTTGGCTAGTTTCGAGTCGTTCGGAGGTCAGTACACGCGGGATGGCATATTTGGAGTATTGTTTGGCTTGCTCAGTATTGGATTTGGCTTGTTCAACGTAAGTAACACTTCTAAACTTGGTGTTGAGAGTATAAACCCATGAATATACATGTTATGTGTTTGGTGTTGAGGTGACGCCCATGATAAGTGACGGGCATGTGGGCGTGCACCACGTGAATTATGACTCGGTTGATTCTGTGGTATTGTGTAGTTACCTAATCTTGTTTTTATCCATAAAAATTCTACGTGCTAGAGTAATGGAACTGTGATTCATGTTAGAAATAATGTTTAGGCTACATGCTTATCCTGTTGGAACCCACGGAGGTCATTTCTACTATTGAGTTATTTGCTTAAATTGCATTTACATACTCAGTCATATTCATTCATTGGCATATCATATCTCAGTCTTTGTTATCAGTTGTTGTCACATCATGTTATCACTATTTGAGCTATTTGACATGAGATTTGTGAGCTCGAGAGACTAGAGAGATTTAATAGTGAGGAATATTCTTCATTCAATATCATCTGGTGACATATATTCATTCGCTCTCGTTGATTACGTTCCCTTCGGGATCTACCCGGTATCAACTGAGGCTGTTAAATTTCGATAACATATTCAAATTCATGTCCAACCATGAATCGATGTTCAAAATCCAATTATCCACTCGAGAAATGTTTTTCCAAAAACCCCGCCAATATGCACTTTCTTATTTTTCAAGCCAAAACCCTCTTTTCTTCTTTAAGATTCCTTGATTTAGAGCCAAAATTAATAATAGATTTATGTTATAATCATAAATTCAAGTTAGGTTTACTTACCCAATGGAGTAGATGAAAACCCCTCAAATATCTTCTCATCCCGAGCTCCAAAATTTTGTGAGAGAAAGTGACTAAATTTCAAAACAAATAAAAGAAAATACAGCAGTTGTCCCAGCTCGAATCAAATTCTAGATGATCCTGAAACTCATATTTAATAATTCCAATAAAATCCTTGCGAGATTACACCCAAGACAGCCTTTTGAATCACCCAATTTGACCATAAAATGAGGGAGATATGATGTTTTGAAGTTTTAAAGGAGGTTTGAAAATTTCAGGGACATAACTGGTATTTTCATAATTATTGCACCAGAAAATCAGCAATCACAAAATCTTCGTTTTAGCACCAAAACTCATTTGGAATCTCCCGGACACAAATAATATATGCATTTCAATCATAAAATACACTACAAAATTGCTCGCGCACTCAAAATATTGAAAGAGGTCTTCTTGACCCGATATTAACCGCGATCAATTCCAAATCCTTAACTTAACTAGTCTCTTAATCAATGATCCAAAACACAATCGAGCCCCTCGGGACCCCATCCAATCATACTAACAAGTACAAATATATTATCTAAACTTATCCAAATGCTCAAAACACCCATGAAAACATCACAACAAAGAATCGAGGCTCAAACCAAATAGAATTTTTCCTAAGTTATTAAATCTTCGTTCTTTGAAAAGAGTATTTGAATCACACTTACCCACTTCGGATTACTTCCAAACTTTGCAAACAAGTTCAACTCAATTATATAAACCTATCCAAAGTCTCGAAACACTAATTGGTGTCCAATAACTTCAAAGTACTCTTAATCAAACTTATGAACTCTTAAGTTCTTCAAATTGCCAACTTTCGACAAATAGTGTCGAATTCTTCTAAGAACCTCTAAACCCAAATCCGAACATACGTACAAGTCCAGAATCATCATATGAACCTATCTGGACCATCAAATCCCGATTCCGAGTCCGTTTACCCAAAAGTTAAACATTGGTCAAATCTTCCAACTTAAAGCTTCTAAATTGAGAATCATTTTTTCAAATCAATCCCGAACTACTCGAAAACCAAAACTGACCATATACGCAAGTCATAATACATTATCTAAAGTTACTAAAAGTCTCAAACTATCCAAGAACTTTAAAGCTCATAATGACGTCTTTCATGAGCAAAATAAATATACTGAGATTAATTGTCATTTTGTTTGCTAGCATGTTCATCATGGTACCCTGAAATTGTTCTATGTTACCTCTGCCAATCAAACAACTGACATCAGGTCTCATTGTTCTAATTGATTCCACGATTTACTGAGCAAACTCAAGTTGACATCCACTATCGCACCTTGCGTTTGGTAAGGGTGTCAGCACGATTTACCTATTTATGGTAGGATATTATTTGTACCAAAATTCCAAATTATTTATTGTAAGATATTATTTTGTATATTTTCTTCCTTCATTCCTATGACTGTTCTTTGAGTTTGCTCTTGTATATACATACATATATATACATACAAACACACTTACAAAATAATATCTTACTATAAATAAGATATTTATCTTACTATATATATAGGATCTATTTCTTGTACAAGGTACAGAAATACAAAATACTAAATTATATTCTCTCCGAGTCCATTGTAGTTGTCACATGCTTTGCTAATTCATCAGCAATATTGTTTCCCTCCCCGTATATATGATTAATGTTCGTGTTGTCTGCTCTCGCTCAACGTATCAATTCGATTTGATATGTTGCCCGCAGAAAAGTTGCAATAATCGATTAAGTAAGCATATGGTTTGATGTTATTGTCACGGCCCAAATTCCACCTAGTCGTGATGGCACCTAACTCAACCTGCTAGGTAATTCAAACAACAGTTACACGATTCTAATGAAGATCATAAATAATCAATAAATGAAATAGCTAAACTTTTCATATAAGATCCCAAAGATTGGTAGTACAAATCATGAGCCTCTAAGACTTAGATTTACAAGGCTGATATGAAAATAAGTACAACATCTGTTTGAAATATACATAAACAGAATACGAATCTAAAACTATTAAGGACAAGTGGTAGCTATGTCCGGAAAGCAGGTACATCTTCAATTCCACCTCCCGCCATACACAGCAGCATCAACTCCAAAATCTGCACGCAAGGTGCAGAAGTGTAGTATGAGTACAACCAACTCCATGTACTCAATAAGTAATAAACCTAACCTCAAGATAAAAGTAGTGACGAACTCGGAAGAAGGTCAGTGTCCAACACCAATAATCAATAACAATACATGATATAATGATGACACTAAAAAAAGTAAACAACTAAAGAGATATCATGATCAACTCGTGCACAAATACGAAAAATTAAATATGCTTTCCAAGTATAATAGTCAAAGCCCAATCTTTCACCGAAATTTCAAAAATGAGAGTTCATCGAGGAAGCTGTGATTTTCCAAACTTTCAACAACAAATAAGACATTTCATTTACCAACTAGCATGAGAAAAATATATCTCAATGCCTATATGTCAAATATACATGGAAAGTCAATAACATCATAGTGAAGCCATCAAGTATACTCACACTCGGGCACGCTCATGCTGCCTGGCACAAATGTACTTCATTATCACACACACGACCACACTCAGCACTGTACGGGTGCCTGACATAAATGCCCCTCACCAAAGCGCGCACGCGCGCGCGCACACACACACACACACACACACACACACACACACACACACACACACACACATATATATATATATATATATATATATATATATATATATATATATATATATATTTGTGTGTGTGTGTGTGTGTGTGTGTGTGTGTGTGTGTGTGTGTGTGTGTGTGTGTGTGTGTGTGTGTGTAATATCACATAGCCCAGCATAGGTCCTGGTGCACGCGTCGCCCTTAAACATTACCACTTAGCCCAATGTGGGGCATGGCATGCACGTCACTTCAATACCAATAACACTCGGCCCAAAACGGGACCTCGACGCAAGCGTCGCCTCACTATCAATCACCATGTCTCTATGGCCCACATGATTCATCAATCCGCTCAAGTCTCCATATGCCAACATCTCTCGGAAACATAATCCAATTATACAACATGAAATATCACAATGTGCCACAAATTCAGCTTAAACCTCATGTCACGTACAAGGACACTAATAACATATGAGACAGCATATCAAAAGTGCACAGAGACAAAGATATAATATGTGAATATAACTATCATGACTGAACAGTATGACTACGGCTAAGGCAAGTAGCCCTATCATGTCTCAAACAATTAAGCAGATAGCCTAGACATAATTTCTAGAATGAATAACAACTCACGTAGTCATACAAATGAAGAAAACATGATATCAAAACAAGGCATATAATAGCCTAAGAACTACTCGGATGATGAATACCCCGGTGCACGCGCACACGTCTGTCACCTAGCACGTGCATCACCCCCAACACATCTCAAATATCATAGTTCTTAGGGATAATTACCCTCAAATTCAAGTTTAGATATGTTACTTACCTCAAAATGCGGGAATCAATAATCCAAGAAGCCCTTCCCATGCGAATCGACCTCCGAACAACTCGAATCTAGCCAAAATAACTTAATATCATCAAAAAAATCATAGAAAACAAGCCTAAACAATAAAGTTATGATCTTGAATCAATTATGTAAAGTCAACTCCGCGCTTACCCCCCGGAACCAGACAAAACTCAAACAAATTCGAATATCCATTTCGCTATGAGTCCAAATATATGTGTTTGATCCAATTTCAACCTCAAATCGACCCTCAAATCATCAATTCTCACTTTCCAAGATCATAGTCCAAAACTCCACAAATCTCACCTTTAATTCACATAAACTAGGTGTAATAATCCGTGACTAATCAATATCTAACATCAAAATTAAGTAAACTTCACTTACCTTTTCAATTCTAGTGAAACGTCTCTCAAAAATCTCCTCCAACCGAGCTCCACAACTCCAAATAATGAAAAATGACCAAACACTCGAAATATAATAAACTGCTAGTGATTTCGCATTTGCGAACAATCCGCTGCATTTGCGGCTCCGCTTCTGTGGTCAAAGGCCTGCATCTGTAGATCTGCTTCTGTGGTCAAAGGCAAGTATCTGCGATCCTCACGTAAGTCCCAACCTCCTGCTTCTACGGCCTCAAGCTCGTACCTGCACACCAACTTCTGCTGTCTCTCATAGCAAGTGCGGTCACGCTTCTGCGCTAAGAGTTCCGCATCTGCAGACACAACTCCTCCATCCCATTCTCGCATCTGCGCCCTCAGGGCCGCATCAGCAGCGTCACATCTGCGACCAGTCTTCCGCAGGTGCGAAAGCATTACACTCGGCAAACCTTCGGTAATGCAACACAATTCAAAATAAGCCGAAACCAATCTGAAACACACTCGAGCCCCTCGGGACCCCATCCAAACATGCCAACAAGTCCCAAAATATAACACGGACCTACTCGAGGCCTCAAATCCCACAAGATAACATCATAACCACGAATCGCACATCAATTCAAGCCAAATGTACTGACGAACTTTCAACTTCCAAAACTCAAGTCGAACCATATCAAATCAACTAGGAATGACCTCAAATTTTGCATACAAGTCCCAAATGGTACAACGGACCTATTCTAACTCCTGGGACCACAATCCAAACACGATATCAACAAAGTCAACTTCCTATCAAACCTATGAACTTTCCAAACCTTCAACTTTTGCCAAAAAGCACCAAATCAACCTATGAACCTCCAAATCCAAATTCGGTCATACGCCTAAGTCCAAAATCATCATACGAATCTATTAGAACTATCAAAACACCATTCTCGGGTCGTCTACACAAAAGTCAAACTTCGGCTAACCCTAACATCTTAAACACCCAACCTTGAGACTAAGTGTCCCAATTTACTCACAGACTTCCCCAAAACAAAACCAGCCACCCCGCAAGTCACGTAATCATAAATACACATATGTAAAGCATCAAATAAGGGGGAACATGACTAAAATGCTCAAAACGACATCGGGTCGTTACATTCTCCTCCACTTAATCATATGTTTGTCCTTGAACGCGCCAAGAGTCGTTCTAAAGCCATCAAATCACTGTATAAACTCACTATACACATGGGTGATTTCACGTCACCTCAATCCATATAAGCCCAACAACACAACCTAATTGAAGTTTCTTACTTCAACCTTAGTCCATAAACCTTAGAACCCAATCTCCAACATCCGGAATTCATTATAATACCTTATTCTCACATATATACACTGTATAAGTCTGAACAAGTTTTATCAAGCCATAACCATAACCCATAATATAATCACATGATATACCACATAACTCAGATACTCAAAGCAATAGCTTTCGACCACAATAGCTACTTAATAACAAAACCGGCACCGGTAATAAATCTCATATCAAATAAAACCTTGTTCTAAACCTTCGTACACTGCCCATGATGAATGAAACACACAGAAACTCATAACCACTTGTCAGATCAACAAGTCGTGGAGCTCTCTTGCCCGATAAGAACTATTGCCAAAATCTAAGTTGACTAATGACATTATTCTCCCAACTCACCTTAATCAAATCCGATAACATTCATTCCAGGTCCAATAACCCCATCTCATCTGGTACAAGCTGCTCGACTGACACGCCAAACCAGCACCACCTCAAGTCACATACTGTGCAATGCGTGCACCAAACAAGCAACAACTCGAATGTACCTAATGATGGAAAGAGAATAAAATGAGAGAACTATCGGACAAGCTCAACAGATACCACCACAAAGCACAATGCTATGAACCCATCTCACAGAGAAGAAATAAAACACACGAAATAAGAACGAAGGACCATATCCCAACATAACTCAGCTGCATGTGTGACCCAATCCATACATCGATCCACATGTAATACCTAGAGCCATGATGCCCACAATCAACAACCATATGCATATCAAAAACAAGCACGCGAAGTGCATGACCATAACTTTGGAGAAACGCATAACACAATATATCACAAACATGAATACCATAACAAAGGCGTAATCCATCATTCAACACCTCAAGAACCGTCTCGCTCGAATTTTGCCACAAAGACCAAACAAAACCGCGTCATGTGTAAATAGTCAACAGTCTCACAACCCATCGTAGCTTAGGAGAGTAACACATGGAACATATAAGAACACAAATAAGATCAACTCTAGCTGATGGCACACCTCTCAACACTAGTTGTGCAGAGTAAACAAACCCGATCTAAAATACACATTCTCAGTAGGCCTAACAATGGGCCCCCAAATCAACTTTGATCATCTACAATCAGGTAAATAACCTTCACAAAGTCCATAGTAACCTAACCATAACACATACAATTAGCCGTCAAACTCTTAACATATCTTCACCGTCCACAATCAAGGAACAATCTACCTCTAAGAACTCCCACTCTTTAAATCCCAAAAATACAAGAATCTCCACATCCGAACCCAACTCCACCACTCAAATAACTAACACGTTCCTCATACACAATCATCTCACGAGAAAAACTCCCATGAATCTTTCGCTCCATGAAGCAAAATTTGAACATCAACAGTCGATCAACCAGGCGATTACCATAATAGCAGCAAGAATCCGCAAGTCAAAACATAGTGCGCCTTCTGAAATATGCACCCTTCTCAGGTGATACCAGATAGTGCCAACATTCTTCTAAGCATCTGAAATCGTCCATTCTGTCTAGAACTCATGACTTTCCCTTCGAACGGAACTGCAACCTTGTACATGCAAACCTCATTCCCATACGTCGCTCCGCATCTATCATGTCATCGTATGAAAACACGAAAACCCCATTATAAACCTTGAACCACAAGTAGAATACATATTCCATCAGCCAAAAACCTTCTACTTGACCCCTATCCTAGAGAAAATCACAACATGCAACATACTCCTCATGCCTGTCGAAAACATATGTCCCAAGACGTGGTCAAAATTACCGAGAACTCTTCGAACCCATTATCACAAAACCAAGACATCAGAACTAAATCCCTCTAACTCAACGAAGTCACGCAGGTCGCCAAACCCAAGAGTATTTTCTACAAAACACCTATAGAGTCTCACCACCAAAGGAACTGATCACTTCTATTACTATGATGATCCAAACCTCTACCAAGCTGACATATTTCTTCGAGTCCCTCTCAACTTGACTTCAAGGTAACACTTCTCCTCGCCATTACACAATGATCCTTAACCCCCAAGCTCACCACAAGTGATCCTAGCATGAAACCACATCGTCTTAAGGTCCATAAGCCATTTTATTCCCTCTTAAGCACCTAATAGTACTGCAACCGAGATACCTACTCTGAAGAGACCTTCTGTGAAATTGAAGCTATTTCTTCAACCTCTCTAATACTAAAATGGAGAATTAACAATGATACATAAATACCGCAAGTCTCAGCACCATCCAATGCAATCTCAGATCTTAGCCATATACAATTTCGGGGAATCCTCAAATACCACAAATGAATCTTGATCTCATTAGAATCTTTTTTAGAGTCATCCACTCCGCTCTAAGCTCCAATCCACCGCCCAAATAAGCCGAGTGACTTGTTCCCCATTAGAACACAAACACTGAAAGAAGTAACCCCTACATTATAAGCAACCGAGTGAATCCCTACTCCATGCACACTACATTCACCACGAATAACAAACACGAATCATTCCAAGATTCAAATATGCCTATAAAGTATAACACATCATGCATCCAGCAATTCCTTTGCTTAGGCCATCCTCGAAATCACCCTCTTCAAGTCAAAACCGATCCTCAAATATGCCTCAGACACAAACTAATATAACACATGACCATGCAATCCGCACTTGGCTCGAAATAGAACACCATATCTAATAACCCACAATACCCGTACTCCTTAAATTCCATGACCTCGCACTATAATTCAATTAAATCCTTCATGAACTCATGTAGCCCTAATCATAAGATACCTCAAATCATCTGCTAAGCGCATATCCATCATCATGACAGTTGTGTGAACTCCCTTAGCAATCTTAACTCTAAGTGTAGCACACACACCCTACTGGTAGAACATAAACTCTTCACAGAAACATCATAGGGATTACATAACCTTAGAACAACCCGCAGGAGATAACCTACCTGCTTAGCCTCAAACTAGAATTTCTCTATGCCCTATCATGGTCACAACCATTAAGCAATCACTAAATCCTGAGCCTGAACTCGTCAACAAGACATAAAAATCTACTTAATTTCCCAAATGAGCAACTGAACCATCCACTAATAAATCCATATCTCGAAACGATGTGGCACATCCAGATAGGAATCAAGCATCCATAACCTTTTCGCATCCCAAGCAAAATTCTTCTCGTCATACCTAAACCATCTAAGCACATTCTACAACCATATAATACTCATCATATAACTATCCAACCACTCACGGAGCCATCAGTCTCACTCCTAGGGACACTATCGGGCATATAAGTCTAAAAGCGCATACTCACACAACTAAAATCACCGAGCCCAAGCTGTAGTCTGAACCTGGCCTCAAGTCCTCCAGACTGGCCTATCTCCTCAACACAAAGAACACATCTCACACCTCATCCATGATATCACAAGTCGTCGATGCACAGATGATATTGAGTGCTCAACATAACATACGAGCGGATGGAAGAAATTAAAAGAGATACCCTTCAAGCTGAATCAATGTCGCACGATAAGGAAAGAAAGATGGGAAATTTCCCTACATGCCATGTAGGCTCTCGAAGATAAGTATGGACGTCATCATACTGATCTTTAAGACTCTACTAGACACTTGGTCATGACTCGCAGAACCTAGGCAACCTAGTGCTCTGATACCAACTTGTCACAATTCAAATTCCACCTAGTCGTGATGGCACCTAACCCAACCCGCTAGGTAAGCCAAATAACAGTTACACGATTCTATTGAATATCATAAATAAAAAACAAATGAAATAGCTAAACTTTCCATATAACATCCCAAGGATCGGTACAAGGCTGATATGAAAATAAGTCAACATCTGTTTAGAATATACATAAACAGAATACGAATCTAAAACTACCAAGGACAAGTGGTAGCTATGTCCAGAAAGTAGGTACATCTTCAATGCCAACTCTCACCATATACCGCAATATCAACACCAAAATATTCATGCAAGATGCAGAAGTATAGTATGAGTACAACCGACCCTATGTACGCAATAAGTAACAAACTTCACCTCAGACTGAAAGCAGTGACGAACTCGGAAGAAGGTCAGTGTCCAACACCAATAATGAATAAAAATACATAATATAATGATGACAGTAAAAAAATGAAAACAACTAAAAAGATATCATGATCAACTCGTTCACAAATACGGAACATTAGACATGCTTTCCAAGTATAACAGTCAAAGCCCAATCTTTCACCGAAATTTCAAAAATGAGAGTTCAGCAAGAAAACTGCGATTTTCCAAACTTTCAAATACAGATAAGACATTTCATTTACCAGCTAGCATAAGGAAAACGCATCTCCAAATATACATGTCAAGTCAAAAACATCATAGTGAAGCCATCAACTATACTCACACTCAGCATGCTCACGGTGTATGGCACAAATGCCACTCACAATCACATAAACAACCACACTCAGCATTTTACGGGTGACTGGCACCAATGTCCCTCACCAAAACACATATATATCTATGTGCTTGCACTCACTGTGAATACCAGACTCTAGAAGGGCGGATCATTGCTCAAGCACTAATCAATAATCAATATTACATAGCCCAGCATGGGACCTGGTACACGCGTCGCCCCTAAACAGTACCACTTAGCCCAACGTGGGGCCTGGTGTATGCGTCACCTCAATACCAATAACACTCAGCCCAATACAGAGCCTTGATGCAAGCTTCGCCTCACTATCAATCACCACGGCTCTATGGCCCACATTAGTCATCAATCTACTCAAGTCTCCATATGCCAATATCTCACGACAACATAATCCAATTATACAACACGAAATATCACAAATGTGCCACAAATTCAATTTAACACTCGTGTCACGTACAAGAACACCAATAACATGTGAGACATCATATCAAAAGTGCACAAAGACAGTGATATAACATGCGAATATGACTATCATGACTGAACAGTATGACTACGCTTAAGGCAAATAGATCAATATGGCAAAATAGCCCTATCATTACTCAAACAATTAAGTAGATAGACTAGACATGATTTCTAGCATGAATAACAACTCATGTAGTCATACAAATGAAGAAAGCATGATATCAAAGAATCATGATAGCAAAACAAGACATATAATAGCCTAAGAACAACCTGAATTATAAATACCCCGGTGCATGCAAATATCATAGTTCTCAGGGATAATTGTCCTCAAATATAAGTTTAGATATGTTACTTACCTTAAAACATGGGAATCAATACTCCAAGAAGCCCTTCCCATGCGAATCGACCTTCGAACGACTCGAATCTAGCCAAAACAACTTAATATCATCAATAATAGTCATAGAAAATAAGCCCAAATAATAAAGCTATGATCTTGAATCAATTAGCAAAGTCAACCCCAGGCCCGCATCCCAAAACCCGACAAAATTCATAAATTTCGACCACCCATTCTTATACGAGTCCAAATATATACGTTTCATCCATTTCCAAACTCAAATCGACCCTCGAATCATCAATTCTCACTTTTCAAAATCATAGTCCAAAAAATCCCAAATCCCACCTTTAATTTACATAAATTAGGTGTAATAATCCATGTGTAATCAATATTTAACATCAAAATTAAGTAAACTGAACTTACCTCTTCAATTGTATTGAAAAGTCTCCCAAATATTGCCTCCAATCGAGCTCCACAACTCCAAAGAGTGAAAAATGAAACCACTCTCGAAATATAATAAGTTGCCCAGTGATTCCGCATTTGCGGACAATTTGCCGCATCTGCGGCTCCACTTATACGGTTAAAGGCCCATATTTATGGTCCCCACTTAAGTTTCAACCTCCCACTTCTGCGGCCTCAAGCTCGCATATGCGCACCCGCTTATGTAGTCTCTCATCACTGGTGTGGTCACGCTTCTGCGTCAAGAGTTTCGCATCTGCGGACACAACTCCTCCATCCCTTTCTCGTATCTGCGCCCTCATGGCTGCATCTGCGACGTCGCATCTGTGACTAGTATCCGCAGATGCGAAAGCATTAGACTCAGCAAAACTCCAGCAATGCAACACAATCCAAAATAAGTCGAAACCAATCCGAAACACACCCGATCCCCTCGGGTCCCCCTCCGAACATACCAACAAGTTCCAAAATATAACACGGACCTACTCGAGGCCTCAATTCCCACATGATAACATCAAAACCACGAATCGCACCACAATTGAAGCCTAATGAACTTTCAACTTCTAAAACTCATGTCGAATCATCAAATCAACTCGGAATGACATATATTTTGCATACAAATCCCATATGACACAACTGGCTTATTATAACTCTCAGGACCACAATCCGAACCTGATATTAACAAAGTCAACTTTCGGTCAAACGTATGAACCTTCCAAACGTTCTACTTACCAACTTAAGCCAAAAAGCACCAAATTCACCTACGAACCTCTAAATCCAAATTCAATCATACGCCTAAGTCCAAAATCATCATACGAATCTATAGGAATAATCAAAATACTATTTTGGGGTCGTCTACATAAAACTCAAACTCTGACCAACCCTAACAACTTAAGCACCCAACCTTGAGACTAAGTGTCCTAATTTACTCCCAAACTTCCCCGAAAATAAATCAACCACCCGGCAAGTCACGTAACCATAAATACACATATGTAAAGCATCAAATAGAGAGAAAACAGAGCGAAAATACTCAAAATTATCGATCGGGTCATTGCAATTATTTTGCGAAAAGTTTATTACTTCCATGGAATGCGTTTCGATAAGCAATGACGTAAGTGTTGGATGTACATCTTCACATGCAATTGGAAAGGCTTGGAGATGAGTTGATGTACATGATTTTCAGGAATTACTTTTTGACTTTTGTTGCCATTTCATTATCTGTTATGAATACCCCATGTAAAGAACAATCTTGACATGCTATTGTGAAGATTAGAAAAATTTCTACTTTGACCTTTGGCGATGCTTGGGATGGGCCTGAGCCGGGCTTGGTGATCTCGGACCCATTCCCTTATCCCAAACAAATGGGAAAAAATTAGAAATAACTTGATTTACAACTGGTAATTAAAAAATAGTCACCCTTTCAAAAGTAATCGAAATTTAGCCAATTATTTACGTAAAGATAAAATATGAACAAAAACACACTCAAAATTCGAAGAAATTCAACATAACATGTTATTTTTTTTACATATGAGATTCTAGCACAATGTGCTGGAGTTTCAATATAATATGTTGGAAACTTATACGCAAGAGCTCCAAAATCCAGCATATTATGCTGGAACTTTTTGTGTTTCAGCTAGGGTATTTTTGTCCAGATTTTATCTCCGCATAAAATAGTGGCTATTTTTCAATGACTTTGCAAACACTGCTATTCTTTTATTACCAATCCGAAAACTGGTTAGCCCATACTATTTTCACCAAACAAACACAACAACGTAATGATAGTAAGATTATATGAAATAGTTTGAAAGTATTTTGTCTAAAAAATTAATTAAATAAATGTATTGCATCAAGTTGATATATTTAAAAATAGAGATGGAAGGAATAGAAGTGAACAAAATTGGTTCCTTGAAAAACATTATTTTTTTGGGTGAAGAATTTTTTTATTAATCTCTACGAACAATAACAATTTCTTCGACCACGTACAATCTTCTTTTAAGAATATCTACCCCCTATATCTACTTTCTATATATAAATTTACACATTTATCTATCTACTAGAAACATGTAATGTGAACTATGGCCCCTATAAGAGAAAATCATCCAATTCTACTTAAGTATATTGTTTAACCAGTCTCTTTCCTTGTTACTCTACTTCATGCTCAAGAACATGTTCCTTCACAGTTTGCACTCTTGTCATATTTATTCAATCACAAGTTCAGGTCGTGGTAGTTTGAGATCCCAATAAGCATTGTTTCTTGCTTTCCAGATACGATATACTAGTGCTTCCAAGGTTGCAATGACAAAAGCCCTGCAACTTCTTTCTTCAGTACTTCTAGCCAGCCTCCTCTATATCCAATTAATGTCTGTGTGTTATACTCCTCTCCCTGTCCATTTAAGGATCCCTTGTAGGCAATTCATGGAGAAAGCACACTCAAAGAATAGATGCTTTACAGTCTCCATATTAGCACCACACATTATACATCTATTATTTTGGCTAATACCCTGTCTATGTAGTCTATCTTTGGTTAATAGTCGCCTATGCAGAACCAACCAACATATGAAATTATGCTTTCATATTTCTTCTACTCCATACTCATCTCAATCAGGGTGAATCCTCTTGTTCCCCCATTCTCCATTTGTACCCACTATTAACTGAATATTGCCCTTGGACTTTAGCCATCCATTCTCAACAAAGCTAGGTGCAAAGGTGTCTCTCGTAGTGCATACCTTTTTCCAGTACCAACAACAATCCTGTGATTGTGAGTACTGCCACCAGTCATTGTCTTTTAAGCAAACATTATTGATCCACTTTACCCAAAGATTATCAGCTTTTTGGGCAATGTTTCATACATACTTAGCTATAGCAGCTTTATTTCATCTGATATACTCAGTTATTCCCAATCCCCCTTCCCTCTTTGGTCTGCATACCAGGTCTCATGCCATAAGTGGGGATCTATTTGTGGCCACTTTTCCATCCCATAGGAAGTTTCTACAAATTGCAGTAATACCTTTGAGCCCCAATTTTGGGAGAATAAATATGGAAGCCCGATAGCTATGAATGTGGAGTAAAACTGAGTTTACTAGCATTACTCCCCCAACATACGAGAGGTGTCTAGAATCCCAGCTTCTTACTCGTGATGTAAGTTTCTCAATCAGAACATCACAATCCATTTTAGATAGCTTTCTAGCTGAGATTGGTACCCCCTAAGTATCTGAAAGGTAATGTCTCTTCAGCATATCCAGTCAGCTTTATTAGGTCCGCCTCACATTGAGGCATGCTTACACAGAATATGTTGGATTTGGATGAATTTGGGCATAAACCAGAAGCATTTGAGAATGTCTTCAAACCCTTTAGTATTAGTAGGACAGATTGGGAAATCCTATTTACTAAACAACAGTACATCATCTGCAAAGCAAAGACAATTCAGCCTTAAGGTCTTGCATTTTGCATGAAACCCAAATCCCTGATGTTTTTCCACCTGACTTATTATACTTGTAAAGCATTCCATGCATATAATAAATAGTATGTGAGATATGGGGTCACCTTGTATGAGCCCTCTCTTGCCTGTTATATTTCCATATAGACCCTCATTGATAGCTATGGAGTACTTGACAGTAGTAGTACAGTTTATAACCCATTTAATGAACTGGTGTGGGAAATTCAAAGCATGCAGCATCTCTTCAACAGACTCTCATTCGATTATATCATATGCTTTCTTCAAAATAATCTTTATCAAGCAATTACTAGTGGCTTGCTTTCTGTTGTATAACCTGACCAGATCTTGGTAAATAAGGAAATTCTGGGCAATAGATCTCCTTGCCACAACTGTATTCTAATTGACTGAAATTATATCTGGTAACACTTTTTTCAATATGATAGACAGCATTTTGGATACTATATTGTAGATAGTGTAACAACAGGCTATTGGTCTATAATCTCCAACAGTTTCAGCATGATCCTTCTTAGGTATTAAGGTAAGTACTGTGGCATTCCATATCTTTAAAATTCTTCCGAACTTGAAAAATTCCATCACACCAGCTAAGAGGACTTCTTTGATGATATCCCAACAATCTTTGAAGAACTGACTATTGTACCTATCTGGCCCTGGAGCTTTGTCTCCTACTGTTACCCATAGAGATGTTTTTATCTTTATTTTTGTGAAATCTTCTATTAGCAGCTTCCTATGCTCAGTTGATATCATTGGACCCTCCTTCACAGTTGCACTGTAGACTCTAGTCCTTTCAGAACTTGAGGTTTCAAGTAGGGAAGTATAGAAATCCATAAAGCTTTGTGCTATCCCTGGTAGTTCATTGATAATGTTCCCATTATTATTTCTGATTGTAAAGATCCTATTAGTATTCTTCCTAGCCTTGAGTATACTATGGAAGAGTTTGGTATTCAGATCCTCATAATTCAACCACTGGATCTTACATTTCTGTTTAAAGTATTGATCTCCAGCCACCTTCCAATTGTGGTATTCTTCAGCTAGTCTTGCTTCATGTTCTATCAGTTGTAGATTCCTTGGGTCTTTTTGTAGTTTACTTTGGCATTCATCCAGTTACACCTTGATTTTGTTAGTATTAACTTCTATATCACTGAAGTTAGTTTTGTTGATGCCCTAAAGAGTTGCCTTGAGTCTATTAAATTTGCCCACCAGTCCAAACATTTTGGATCCAACTATGTTTCTCTCCCAGCTAAGTTTTACTTCCTGCTGGAAATTTGGTGCCTGACTCCACATATTGAAATATTTGAATCTATGTTGGTTAGTCCCTTGCCCACTATCCCAATTAATTATAGCTGGGCAGTGGTATCATATTCCTTAATTCCCAAAGTGTGCTTCAGAGCTTGGTGTGATGACCCAAAAATGTCATCTTTAAATTTAATAATTAATTATGTAATCTAAAAATTATTTATCATTACTCGACTTGCGTGTGCAATCCGTAAAAAAATTTCAGAAAGTTTTCAGGTGAAGAATGGATTAAAATATGAATTAGATGTTTAAAACACAACTGAGTTGACTTTGGTTAATATTTTGAGCAAACGGACTCGGATAAATATTTTGACAGTTCCGGTAGGTCCGTATCATGAATTGGGACTTGGGCGTATGCCCGGAATCAAATTTCGAGGTCCCTAGCCCGAGATATGAAATTTTGATAAAAAATTAAAAGTTTAAGTTCAAATAGTGATCGGATGTCAAATTATGTGTAAACGACCCCGGAATAGAATTTTGATGATTCCAACAGCTCCGTATGGTGATTTGGACTTAGGAGCGCGATCGGAATTTTATTTGGAAGTCCGTAGTGGAATTAGGCTTGAAATGCCGAAAGTTGAATTTTTGGGAAGTTTGACCGAGGGGTTGACTTTTTGATATCGGGGTCAAAATCCGATTCTGAAAATTTTTATATCTCAGTTATGTCATTTATGACTTGTGTGCAAAATTTGAAGTCATTCCGAATTGATTTGATGTGTTTCGACACAAGATATAGAATTTAAAAGTTCAAAGTTCATTAATTTTGATTTGAGGTGCGATTCGTCGTTTTGATGTTGTTTGATGTAGTTTGAAGTTTTGACTAAGTTCGTATGGTATTTTGGGACATGTTGGAATAATTGGTTAAGGTCCCGAGGGTCTCGGATGGATTTCGGAAGGTAAACGGAATGGATTTCGGACAAAGAGTGCTGGAAATTTCTGTTGCAGAAATTTTGTGCATGGAGCCAACTTTGGAAACTTATATCTCGCCATTCATAAGGAACCAGAATATTTTAAAAACATGAAAGTTGTAGTCGTTTGATTATAGTTTCCATAAAGTTAAACCATTCATTATTTGGACATTTGTACAGAAAGTTATGACGGATTGAATGAAGGCTGGTAGAGCAGTTTCGCCAGAAATTTCACCAGAAATTCTGGTGCATGCAGCCGACTTTGGGAGCTTATATCTCGTAATGCATAAGGAATCAGAACAATTGCAAAACATAAAAATTGTAGTCGGTGGATTCTAGTTTCCAGAAAGTTAAACCATTTATCATTTGGACAATTGTACATAAAGTTATGATCAATTGAAGTAAGTTTGGTAGAGTTGTTTCTGGTGGACTTTTAGTGACGAAAAATGGACTTTTAGTGACGGAAAATGGACTTTTAGTGACGGATTGGCAGAAACTTAAGGACCAAAAATGGTCATTTCATTCATTTCGTTTTGGATTTTTGGAGCACGGTTCTTAGGCGATTTTCACGGGAAAACATTGGGGTAAGTGTTCCTTATCCTATATTGATTATATTTCATGATTCCATACTCATTTACATCATGAATCCATGAATTTATGGAAGAAATAACAAGATTTTTGCAAAATCTTCCAAAAACAAAAATTTAAGATTTGGAGGTCGAGTTGTTATCGGATTTTGATAAAATTTGTATGGGTGGACTCGTAATTGAATGGGTTGTCGGATTTTATAAGTTTCGCCGGATTCCGAGATGTGGGCCCCACGGGCAAATTTTGAGCTAATTTCAGATTTTAATGAAAATATAATATTTTCTTATGAAATTGATTACTATAATTTTTGTTGACTGTATCGAATTAATTATGACTAGATACGAGTCGATCGGAGTCGGAAAATCGAGGAAAAAGCATAATACTTGGTTAAATTGGAGCAAGTCGAGGTAAGTGACTTGTCTAACCTTGTGTGGGGGAAATTTTCCCTAGGATTAATATTAATGTGATTTTTGAATTGTGTTGAAAGTCATGTACACGAGGTGACGAGCGTGTACACGAGCTAAATTTGAAGAATTTTATTTTTAAATTGTGTAAATCATTGTTGTGCATTTATTAAAATATTCTATGTTGTTATATTCTTCATCATTGATTAAATATTTATATTTTAAATTTGTTTGATCTTCTCCTGCTAATTGTTTTATCTGTTTAGTTGGAACTTGGTTTCTTTTATTCTGTGCATTAGTTGAAGGTTGATTTTCTGTAAATTAAACATTATTAATTTAAAGTATTCGGCATTTTAAAACTTGATATTGAAGCAACGTGTTAAAGATTTTAAAATATTATTTTCCTGAATTATTTACTCCTGAATATTTTTGTAAGATTTCTGTACTGATTGTGATGGAGCAGTGAGCTCTTTATTGTGGAAAAAATATTGTTGTTGAATTATTTGGCAAGTTAAATTATTTGAGCACTTATGGTGCAAATTGTGATATATTGTGATATTGATACGCATGCGGTGGTATAAGGTCTGGGTGTTAAAACGCATGCGGTGAGATAAGGGTGGCTTGATACGCGTGGCTAGTAGGGGTAACTACTAGAAGTCATGCGGTGTGATAAGGGTGGCTAAAATGTGGGATGCTATTTCGGAAAAAATATTTTCTTTAAATAAATTGTGAAGGCTCCCGCGGTGATATAAGAAAATGAGATATTGTGAATTTATTTATGATTTGGGACTACGAGGTGGTACCTCGGTAGTGCCCCTGTTGATATTGATTTATGGTCATAGTTGCCTTCGATTAATTGTTGTGATTGTCATAAAGCTGAAAGAAAATTCTGTTTTGACTCCACGAGATATTATTTGTAATTAATTGGTGTCATTAAATGTGACATACTATTTGATTCATTTCCATGTCATTATCTATTCTCCAGTAGGGCCTGACCTGACCTCGTCACTACTCTATTGAGGTTAGGCTTGGCACACTTACTGGGTACCGCTGTGGTGTACTCATACTACACTTTTGCACATCTTTTTGTGCAGATCCAGGTATATTTTACCAGCCTAGACGTCAGTGAGTTACTTGCGCACGGAGACTTCGAGGTATATCTGCCAGTGTCCGCAGACTCCGGAGTCCCCTTCTATCATTTTATGTTGCTTCCTTATATTTTATTTAGACCTTGACATATAGAGACATTGAGAATAAATTCTTAGAAGCTTGTGACTTATTTCTATCGGGTTTTGGGAGTTGAAATTGTTTGAATTATATTTTATTTATTTCAGATATTTATTATTATTTTGCATTGATAGGCTTACCTAGTCTTAGAGACTAGGTGCCATCACGACATCCTACGGAGGGAATTTGGGGTCGTGACAAGTTGGTATCAGAGTACTAGGTTCATAGGTATTATTAGTCACAAGCAGGTTTAGTAGAGTCTTGTGGATCGGTACGGAGACGTCTGTACTTATCTTCGAGAGGCTATGGGACTGTTAGGAAATATTCACTTCTTTGATTCCTTATCGTGCGCCTTTGTTGATTTCAAAGTTCTAAACAATTGTCTTTCTATTCTCTCACAGATGGTGAGGACACGCACAACTGGATCTGATGATCAGACACTCGCGCCCCCTGTTGGAGCCACAAGAGGCCGGGGTCGGGGCAGAGGCCAAGCCAGAGGCTGAGGAAGACCACGTGGTGCAGCCAGAGCATCTGCATGAACTGCTGCACCAGAGCCACCAGTAGCCCCAGTTGGAGAGCAGGCACCTGAGACGCCTGTTACTACTCCTACACTTCAGGAGACTTTTGCCCAGTTTTTTAGCATGTTTGGCACTCTAGCTCAGGCAGGGTTAATTCCACTTGCTCCTGCCATATCTCAGGCCGGGGGAGGAGCACAGACTCCCGCCGCCCGTACTCCAGAACCACGAGCCCAAGTTGACCATGCCCCAGAGGTTATACCAGTGCAGCCAATTATCCCAGTTCGGCCTGAGATTAGGACAGTAGTTTCAGAGGGAGAGCAGCTCAGGCTCGAGAGGTATAAGAAGTACCACCCTCCCGGCATTCCAGTTTAGAGGAGCAGCCTACCAGTGGTGGCGGGCATATGAGTTGGATAGTCCGGCTAAGGCAGCTTCACTTACTTGGACTCAATTTTCAGATATGTTCTTGAAGGAGTATGTTCCTCAGAGTCTTAGGGATGCTTGGCGCACAGAGTTTGAGCAGCTGCACCAAGGTTCTATGACCGTGTCAGAATATGCGGTCCGATTCAGTGATTTGGCTAGGCATGCACCAGCCTTAGTTGCTACTGTTCGAGAGAGGGTTCGTAGGTTTATTGAGGGTCTTCACCCTAGTACCAGATACAGTATGGCCCGAGAGCTAGAGATGGACATCACATACCAACAGGTGGTGTCAATTGCTAGAAGATTGGAAGGTATGCGGACTCGGGAGAGGGAAGAGAGGGAAGCTAAGAGACCCCGAGATTCTGGCACATATAATAATTCTCGTGCCCCAGTTACAGCCCGACATGGTAGAGGTTATGTGAGTCATCCTATTCATTCAGCACTTCCAGCTTCCGGTGGTATTCCGACTACTCCCAGACCTCAGGTTCCATATTATGCACCACCAGTGTCTTCTGTACCTCCTGTACAGGGTGCTTTCAGCGGACAATCTAGTTGATCAGGCCCGAGCCAGTCCCAGCAGCCACATCCTCCGAGGGCTAGTTTTGAATGTGGTGACACTCGCCATATTATGAGAGATTGCCCCAGATTTAGGAGGGGTGCAGCTCCACAGATTTCTCAGGCCCCACCTATTCCACAGGGTCCTCCGGCTTCTCAGGCCATGATTTCTGCACCAGTTGCCACTCCACCTGCACAACTAACTAGAGGTGGAGGTCGGGCAGGTAGAGGTCGCCCTAGAGGGGGAGGCCAGGCCAGATATTATGCCCTTCCTACTAGGACAGATGTTGTTGCATATGATTCTGTTATCACAGGTATTATTCCGGTCTATCATAGAGATGCGTCAGTCTTATTTGATCCAGGCTCCACTTATTCTTATGTGTCATCTTATTTTGCCTCGTATTTGGGCGTACCACGTGATTCCTTGAGTTCTTCTGTTTATGTATCTACACCTGTGGGTGAATCTATTATTGTGGATCGTGTGTATCAGTCGTGTTTAATTATTATCAGTGGTTTTGAGACCAGAGCTGATTTATTATTGCTCAGTATGGTGGATTTCGATATCATTTTGGGCATAGACTGGTTGTCTCCCTATCACGTTATTCTTGATTGTTACGCTAAGACGGTGACGTTGGCTATGCCAGGTCTACCGCGGCTAGAGTGGAGAGGTACCTCAGATCATGTTCCTAGCAGGGTTGTTTCATTTCTTAAAACTCAACGAATGGTTGAGAAGGGGTGTGATGCGTATCTGGCCTATGTGAGGGATGTTAGTATTGATACTCCTAATGTGGAGTCAGTTCCTGTAGTAATGGATTTTCTTGATGTATTTTCAGCGGATCTTCCGGGTATGCCGCCCGACAGGGATGTTGACTTTGGCATTGATTTGTTACCGGGCACTCAGCCCATTTCTATTCCACCATATCGTATGGCCCCAGCAGAGTTGAAAAAATTAAAAGAACAGTTACAGGAGTTGCTTGATAAGGGTTTCATTCGGCCCAGTGTATCGCCTTGGGGTGCTCCTCTCTTATTTGTAAAGAAGAAGGATGGTTCTATGCGGATGTGTATTGATTACCGCCAGCTGAACAAGATTACAGTGAAGAACAGGTATCCATTGCCGCGTATTGATGACCTATTTGATCAGCTTCAGGGTGCCAGGGTATTCTCAAAAATTGACTTGCGTTCAGGCTATCATCAGTTGAAGATTCGAGATCCAGATATCCCGAAGACTGCTTTCAAGACTCGATACGGTCATTAAGAGTTCCTTGTGATGTCTTTTGGGCTGACCAATGCCCCAGCAGCATTTATGCACTTAATGAATAGTGTATTTCAGCCCTATCTTGATTCGTTCATCATTGTGTTTATTGACGACATTCTGGTGTATTCCCGGAGTCAGGAAGAACATGAACAACACCTGAGGACTGTGCTTCAGATTTTGAGAGAAAAGAAGTTATATGCAAAATTTTCAAAGTGTGAATTCTGGCTTGATTCAGTGGGATTTTTGGGTCATATAGTTTCGTGCGAGGGGATCAAGGTAGATCCAAAGAAGATTGAAGCAGTGCAGAGTTGGTCCAGACCGTCCTCAGTTACGGAAATCCGGAGTTTCCTTGGTTTGGCTGGGTATTATCACCGATTTGTAAAGGGTTTCTCTTCTATTGCTGCATCTATGACCAAATTGACCCAGAAGGGTGCTCCGTTCAGGTGGACCGAGGAATGTGAGGAAAGCTTCCAAAAGCTCAAGACAGCTTTGACTACAGCCCCAGTATTGGTATTACCTACAGGTACAGGATCTTATATTGTGTATTGTGACGTGTCGCGTATTGGTCTCGGCGCAGTGTTGATGCAAGACGGTAGTGTGATTGCTTACGCGTCCAGACAGTTAAAGGTGCATGAAAAGAATTATCATGTACATGACCTGGAGTTAGCAGCTATTGTTCATGACTTAAAAATTTGGCGGCATTATTTGTACGGTGTCCATTGTGAAATCTACACCGATCACCGGAGTCTACAGCATCTGTTTAAACATAAGGATCTTAATTTGCGGCAGCGGAGATGGTTGGAGTTGCTTAAGGATTATGATATCACCATTCTCTATCATCCGGAGAAGGCCAATGTGATGGCCGATGCCTTGAGTCGTAAGGCAGAGAGTTTGGGCAGCTTAGCATATTTACCGGTAGTAGAGAGGCCTTTAGCCATGGATGTTCAGGCCTTGGCTAACCAGTTTGTTAGATTGGATATTTCCGAGCCGAGTCGGATTTTGGCTTGCGTGGTTTCTCAGTCTTCACTTTATGATCGTATCAGGGAACGTCAGTATGATGACCCCCCATCTGCTTGTCCTTAAGGATACAGTTCAACACGGTGATGCCAAGAAAGTCACTATTAGAGATGACGATGTATTACGGATGCAGGGCAGGCTATGTGTGCCTAATGTGGATGGCTTGCATGAGTTGATTCTCCAGGAGGCTCACAGTTCGCGGTACTCCATTCATCCGGGTGCTGCAAAGATGTATCAGGACTTGAGACAACACTATTGGTGGAGGCGGATGAAGAAAGACATAGTGGGGTATGTATCTCGGTGTCTAAATTGTCAACAGGTGAAATATAAGCATCAACGACCGGGTGGATTACTTCAGAAGTTAGAGATTCCAGAATGGAAATGGGAGCGGATCACTATGGATTTCGTTGTTGGGCTCCCACGGACTCAGCGGAAGTTGGACGTAGTTTGGGTGATTGTGGATAGGCTGACCAAATCAGCTCATTTCATTCTTGTGATTACTACTTACTCTTCAGAGCAGCTAGCTCAGGTATATATTCGCGAGATTGTCAGACTTCACGGTGTACCAGTATCTATCATCTCTGACCGGGGTACACAGTTTACCTCACGGTTTTGGAGGGCAGTAGAGCATGAGTTGGGTACCCGGGTAGAGTTGAGTACAGCATTTCACCCTCAGACGGACGGGCAGTCCGAACGCACTATTCAGATACTGGAGAATATGCTCTGTGCGTGTGTGTTAGATTTTGGGGGTGCTTGGGATCAGTTCTTACCACTTGCGGAGTTCGCTTACAACAACAGTTACCAATCAAGCATTCAGATGGCTCCGTATGAGGCCTTGTATGGTAGGCGGTGCCGGTCTCCAGTGGGTTGGTTCGAACCAGGTGAGGCTAGACTTTTGGGTACAGACTTGGTTCAGGATGCCTTGGAAAAGGTTAAGTTAATTCAGGATCGACTTCGTACAGCCCAATCTAGACAGAAGAGTTATGCGGATCGGAAGGTTTGTGATGTTGCATTCATGGTTGGTGAGCGGGTATTGCTCCGGGTTTCGCCTATGAAGGGTGTGATGAGGTTCGGGAAGAAGGGCAAGTTGAGCCCTAGGTATATTGGGCCTTTTGAGATTCTTGAGAGAGTTGGAGAGGTGGCTTACAGACTTGCACTACCACCTAGTCTTTCTGCGGTTCATCCGGTATTCCATGTTTCTATGCTTCGAAAATATCACGGCGATCCGTCTCATGTGTTAGACTTCAGTTCGGTTCAGTTGGACAAGGATCTATCTTATGCTGAGGAACCAATGGCTATTTTAGATAGGCAGGTTCGAAAGCTGAGGTCAAAGAACATTGCTTCCGTAAGGGTTCAGTGGAGGGGTCATCCGGTCGAGGAGGCGACTTAGGAGGTCGAGAATGATTTACACAGCTGTTATCCACACTTATTCACCAGCTCAGGTACTTTTTCTAACTCCGTTCGAGGACGAACGTTTGTTTTAGAGGTGGAGAATATGATGACCCAAAAATATCATCTTTAAATTTAATGATTAATTATGTGATCTAAGCACTATTTATCATTACTCGACTTGTGTGTGCAGTCCGTAAAAATTTTCCAGAAAGTTTTCAGGTGAAGAATGGATTAAAATATGAATTAGATATTTAAAACACAACTGAGTTGACTTTGGTCAACATTTTGAGCAAACAGACTCGGATAAATATTTTGACAGTTCCGGTAGGTCCGTATCGTGAATTGGGACTTGGACGTATGCCCGGAATCAAATTCCGAGGTCCTTATCCCAAGATATGGAATTTTGATGAAAAATTAAAAGTTTAAGTTTAAATAGTGACCGGATGTCAAATTATGAGTAAACGACCCCGGAATAAAACTTTGATGATTCCAACAGCTCCGTATGGTGATTTGGACTTAGGAGCATGATCGGAATTTTATTTGGAAGGCCGTAGTGGAATTAGGCTTGAAATGCCGAAAGTTGAATTTTTGGGAAGTTTGACCGAGGAGTTGACTTTTTGATATCGGGGTCGAAATCCGATTCTGAAAATTTTCATAGCTCAGTTATGTCATTTATGACTTGTGTGCAAAATTTGAAGTCATTCCGAATTGATTTGATGTGTTTCGACACAAGATATAGAATTTGAAAGTTCAAAGTTCATTAATTTTGATTTGAGGTGCGATTCGTCGTTTTGATATTGTTTGATGTAGTTTGAAGCCTCGACTAAGTTCGTATGGTATTTTGGGACATGTTGGAATAATTGGTTAAGGTCCCGAGGGTCTCGGATGGATTTCGGAAGGTAAACGGAATGGATTTCGGACAGAGTGCTGGAAATTTCTGTTGCAGAAATTTCGTGCGTGGAGCCAACTTTGGAAGCTTATATCTCGCCATTCATAAGGAATCAGAACATTTTCAAAACATGAAAGTCGTAGTCGTTTGATTATAGTTTCCATAAAGTTAAACCATTCATTATTTGGACATTTGTACAGAAAGTTATGACGGATTGAATGAAGGCTGGTAGAGCAGTTTCGCCAGAAATTTCGCCAGAAATTCTGATGCATGCAGCCGACTTTGGGAGCTTATATCTCGTAATGCATAAGGAATCAGAATAATTGCAAAACATGAAAGTTGTAGTCGGTGGATTCTAGTTTCCAGAAAGTTAAACCATTTATCATTTGGATATTTGTACATAGAGTTATGATCAATTGAAGTAAGTCTAGTAGAGCTATTTCTGGTGGACTTTTAGTGACGGAAAATGGACTTTTAGTGACGGATTGGCAGAAACTTAAGGACCAAAAATGGTCATTTCATTCATTTCATTTTGGATTTTTGGAGCACGGTTCTTGGGCGATTTTCACGGGAAAACATTGGGGTAAGTGTTCCTTATCCTATATTGATTATATTTCATGATTCCATACTCATTTACATCATGAATCCGTGAATTTATGGAAGAAAAATCAAGATTTTTGCAAAATCTTCCAAAAACGAAAATTTAAGATTTGGAGGTCGAGTTGTTATCGGATTTTGATAAAATTGGTATGGGTGGACTCGTAATTGAATGGGTTGTCGGATTTTATAAGTTTCGCCGGATTCCGAGATGTGGGCCCCACGGGCAAATTTTGAGCTAATTTCGAATTTTAATGAAAATATAATATTTTCTTATGAAATTGATTACTATATTTTTTGTTGGCTGTATCGAATTAATTATGACTAGATACGAGTCGATCGGAGTCGGAAAATCGAGGAAAAAGCATAATACTTGGTTAAATTGGAGCAAGTCGAGGTAAGTGACTTGTCTAACCTTGTGTGGGGGAAATTTTCCCTAGGATTGATATTAATATAATTTTTGAATTGTGTTGAAAGTCGTGTACACGAGGTGACAAGTGTGTACACGGGCTAAATTTGAAGAATTTTATTTTTAAATTGTGTAAATCATTATTGTGCATTTATTAAAATATTCTATGTTATTATATTCTTCATCATTAATTAAATGTTTATATTTTAAATTTGTTTGATCTTCTTCTGCTAATTTTTTTATCTGTTTAGTTGGAACTTGGTTTTTTTTATTCTGTACATTATTTGAAGGTTGATTTTCTCTAAATTAAATATTATTAATTTGAAGTATTCGGCATTTTAAAACTTGATATTGAAGCAATGTGTTAAACATTTTAAAATATTATTTTTCTGAATTATTTACTCCTGAATATTTTTGTAAGATTTTCGTACTGATTGTGATGGAGCAGTGAGCTCTTTATTGTGGAAAAATATTGTTGTTGAATTATTTTGGCAAGTTAAATTATTTGAGCACTTGAGGTGCAAATTGTGATATATTGTGATATTGATACGCATGCGGTGGTATAAGGTCTGGGTGTTAAAACGCATGCGGTGAGATAAGGGTGGCTTGATACGCGTGGCTAGTAGGGGTAACTACTAGAAGTCATGCGGTGTGATAAGGGTGGCTAAAACGCGGGATGCTATTTCGGAAAAAATATTTTCTTTAAATAAATTGTGAAGGCTCCCGCGGTGATATAAGGAAATGAGATATTGTGAATTTATTTATGATTTGGGACTACGAGGCGGTACCTCGGGAGTGCCCTTGTTGATATTGATTTATGGCCATAGTTGCTTTCGATTAATTGTTGTGATTTTCATAAAGTTGAAGGAAATTCTGTTTTGATTCCACGAGATATTATTTGTAATTAATTGGTGTCATTAAATGTGACATACTATTTGATTCATTTCCATGTCATTATCTATTCTCCAGTAGGGCCTGACCTGACCTCGTCACTACTCTATTGAGGTTAGGCTTGGCACTTACTGGGTATCACTGTGGTGTACTCATACTACACTTCTGCACATCTTTTTGTGCAGATCCAGGTACATCTTACCAGTTTAGACGTTAGTGAAGCTACCTGCGCTCGGAGACTTCGAGGTATATCTACCAGCGTCAGCAGACTCCGAAGTCCCCTTCTATTATTTTATGTTGCTTCCTTATATTTTATTTAGACCTTGACATATAGAGACATTGAGAATAAATTCTTAGAAGCTTGTGACTTATTTCTACCGGATTTTGGGAGTTGAAATTGTTTGAATTGTATTTTATTTATTTCAGATATTTATTATTATTCCGCATTGATAGGCTTACCTAGTCTTAGAGACTAGGTGCCATCACGACATCCTACGGAGAAAATTTGGGGGTCGTGACACTTGGCAAACTAGTAATCAAGTCATTCACCAGTAATCTGTCAATTTTACTAGGGACACAAGACTACCAATTATCTCAAATCCTTTAAAGAGCATACTCCAACACAATGCTTAAATTCTCTTGTTTCAGATAGGGACACAAGACTACCTATTATCTCATCTCTGTTAAGTATACAATTAAAATCTCCCATTACTGTCCATGCCCCTTGAATTGTACCATGAATCCTCTCAATTTTCTACCATAGTTCTCTTCTTAAGGCATGATCAATGAAACCATATACTAGTGTCACCTGGAACATCAGTTTGGTACCTTTATGTACCACCTCATAGTGTATCAGTTGTGAGGTCATTAACATTATGTTGACATTTAAAATCAAAGGCTTCCAGAGTAACCAAATCCTACCACCAAGGTGGTGACTAGGATTTGTGGTGAAAGACCATTCACTACATAGGTTAATGGTCGTTGCTTGTACTTTGTGGCTCTTAACCTTAGTTTCCAAGAGCCCAAATAGACCAACTTTATAGTTGTGCATAAACAAATTCATTTCTCTGCTTATCCTGTCTATTTAAGCCCCCGGTGTTCCAAAATCCAATTTTATCTAGCATGAGGGAGGTCTCCCCCACCCCTCCATGTACCTGAACTCACACCTGTTATGCTAGTCATATTGCTAGTTGAGGCCTTTGCCTGACTCAAACTAGTCCCCAGGCCTGTACTAGTAGCAATCTCAATTTGTTTCATATTTGCTCTTGAGTCATCCTTTGTAGGTGTTCCAGCTGAATTGTTGTTCATCATTGAACTATTTTTCTTCCCAAGGGAAGGGAAGCAAAAGAGTTACTGGTAGTCACAACTACCTCTTTGTATTGTAACTGTTGTTTAGGTCTTCTTAGGCTATGCTGCATCTCCTTTACTTTATCACTTTCTAGCAATTTCTTCTCAACTGGTACCTTACCTTTCTACAAGTTATTCACCTGATTTGTGTGGGTTCCTTCTATCTGCTTGGTCAGCTTCCTATAGTATTGCTTGTCATGTACAAATATTTTGTAGTGGTCACACAAGATTGGTTTTCATTCATACTCAACTGGTTGCTTGATTATCTGCCTAGTTTCACTCTCAAACATGATTGTATCTGGATATGTTTGGTTCAACTGAACCTTAACCAAAACTCTAACACACATCAGTTTTTCCTTCATAGTTGTAGTTGTATTAGCTTTCACAGGTTTCCCTACCAACCCCGCAATTTTTGTTAGTGTTGTTTGTCCCCAATACTTTAAGCCAAGCCCTATCAATTTGATCCAGATGAGGACCTTTTCAACCATCACCTTGTTCATCTCAACATCTGGTCTCCATAGCTTCACAATCACTGGTTTCCTATCAAAGGTTTGGATCCCCTCTTCAATAGCATTAGTTCGAATCTCCACAATGTGGAATCGAACAAGGAATACACCTTTGCTAGTTTGTGCCACTTTGTCTATTCCCAGGGCTCCCTAAATGCGTTTGAAATACCCTTCTATAACTGTTAAAAGAGGGTTCGATCCTAGTATATAGCATACTACATCAGAATACCAATATTCCACCTCATTCTTAGTACCATCCATCGTAATTTAAACATTAGTAACAGGTGATTCTGCTGCTACTAAGTCAAACCCCTCTCTCAATTGTCTCCATGATTTGGGATTAGATTCAAAGTTTTGTGTTGTACCTTTTCCATTGGTGAATTTCTCCTTAGCATCAACCAGATCTGCCTAGGATGTCTTGCCAGTGCTCTGTTCGTCATTTTGCCCAGTGACCACATTTGGTGATCCATTTTTCCTGCTAGTTGTCATTAGTGTCACCATCAACGGCGGGATTTGCTTCAATTCCAGTGGAATTACCCCCTGAATCACATTCACACCTTTTGTTTTCTTTGCATCCTCTGATTGGGGAATCCCCATTTTCCCATGTTTAGCACCGTCAAATTTCCTTTCGTTCCTTGCCCTCTCCCTTTAGTCTTCAATTTCCTTGTCATCTAGCCTTAGCTGAGAGGAGCTCTCGTCCTGGAGAGAGTTTTTTAATAATGTTCCTTGAAAAACTTCAGTAATATGAAAATGACTTAAAATGTTAGTAGGACTTTGGGAGAGGTGAGTCATACTCTATCTATTTTAACTGATTCTTTTTTATAAAATTTAAAAAGATATTTTATATGACAATTTCAATTTGAGAATTCAATTTTTTTTACCTCAAACTACAGTTCTTATACATTTTAAATCATAAAAAATATAATTTTATAAATTTTCAATTATATTTTAAAATATTAATCAATGGCTGACCTGAGGCCCTGATAGTATACGAACTTTGACTCTAGTAAACAGAATAAACTTTTTTTGGGAGCATTCGGAAGAGGGGTGGACCCGTAAATTTGCTCCCGCTCAGACGCGCAATGCCGCTTACCCGCTGACCGCTATTTGCCCCGAGTATCGCTTACTTATCTCCTACTGTTTGATTTGTTTCGAAATCAATTCTACAAATTTTCAAATTCAAGTCACTGTTACCTGTTTAATCCGATTCAATATCTTGCTCAAATATCGAATTAGACATATATACAAACAAACATGGCATCATCAGGTACCATGAACAAGATCGAGAGAGCACACCTGATGTACAGAGAAGGCAAATACGCGGAAGCCCTGGGTTTTTATACAGACGCGCTTTCTTTGACCAAGACCAAGTCCCAAAAGATCGCTCTCCACAGCAATCGCGCTGCTTGTTTCCTCAAACTTCACGATTTCAAAAAGGTCAGATCTATCATCGATAATTACAAAGCAGAAATATGTTGAATTCGATATAAAAAACTTGAAACCTCAAATCTTGATACTCCTACTTTGGAACCTGATGCTTTCAGCTTTCAAATGGGAACTTCTTGCTGCTATGGTTCGTGAGAGTAAATGGTTACTCTTTTGGGAAATTGCTTGAAGATTAGCCTTTTACTGAATTCAGCATGACTATAAAGTTTTTCCTTTTCATTAATAACATAGTGCAAATGAAACAAAAAAGGATTTTCTCTTTTAAGTTAATGTTGACCCTACTTGTAGGGCTTTAAGTTCCAATTCAATAAATCATCTTTTTCAATTTACGTGCACCCGGCGTTTATACCAAACCAATGATAGCATGACATGTGTCTTCTGCATACTCTTTTATCACTTAAAAAAAGGGCAGTCTGGTGCACTAAGCTCCCGCTATGCGCGGGGTTCGGGGAAGGGCCGGTCCATAAGGTTCTATCATACGCAATCTTATCCTGCATTTCTGCAAGAGGCTGTTTCTGCAAGGGTCTTTTATCACTTAATTATGGTTAATTAATGTGCATCACCTCTTTATTACTTAATCATAGTAAAGTACATTAGTTTGCTGTAAACACCGGATGAGGGTAAGTTTTTACCCAGGCTGTGTACATAAATTCAAACTGGGTAGCTGCGGACTTTTGTCTATCCATTGTGTTCGTGATACCAGAATACTGCCAAAAGTTTCTGAATACGTTATTTATTAATCACGAAAGTCGAAAATAGCATATTGGTTTTCCTATTAGAAATATCCACGTAAGCTTGGTCGTTGTCTTTTTATTTTAGGTTTTCCCTATATAAGAATGTAATACCATACTGACATATCAAGGATATAAGTCAGCTGAAGAAGAGAAGATCGGTCAGTCTCCCTTTTGGTAAACTGTTAAACTGATGATGGTACTAACAATGAGGGCCAGTATTCCAACAGCGTTGAACATGTTCTCTACCAGATATATATGGCCTGCTATCTGTGCAAATTTTTTATTGAAAAGTTGAGCACTGTTTCTGTAGTTTGTGTTGATGAAGTATACTCTATTTTCTGCTTGGTGCTATTAGAAAGATAAAATAGGGAGGAAAGGGAGGATAAGCATTATCTCTCTTCAGCGCTTGTTTTAATCCTATTGTTGGGTATTGCCTTGTGCTGCAGGCAGCGGATGAATGTACATTGGTGCTTGAACTAGATCAGAAACACACAGGTGCGCTGATGTTGCGCGCTCAAACCTTAGTCACCCTCAAGGAGTACCATTCAGCACTTTTCGATGTCAATAGGCTGATTGAGTTGAATCCATCATCAGAAATGTATCAAAATCTTCATTCCCGTTTGAAGACACAACTGGTAGTTATTTTGCTTTTTTGTTGCGTTTCCTTTTTATATTTGTTTTTAACTTTTTTACCAGCTCCCGTCTATGTCTCTGCATATGGCTTAACTGTATATTAGCCTGTGTTTTTTCAACAATGTATTTGTTTGTTTTCATTTACTTTAACAAAATGTCATAATTAAAGCATTCGTCCTTGCTATCTTTGGGGGAATCAACCACTAAATTAAGACAGAGTTGAGGCATAAGTTAGTCAAGCAAATGAATGGACTCTCATTATATCCTGGTTTTCATACAGCTATTCATAAATTGAGTCACCATAGAGTCTAGTTTAAGTGCTCATATAGAGTAATGGTTTCATGATTCTTTGTTCCCGGCCAAAAGAGTTCGAGGTATACAAGATTGTTTTCCTTGCCATCTGTCCCTTTTTACAGATTTTAATTTGAGACGTTTCTTCTTTTGTTCAAGGAAAGTCACTTGCTCCAATACCTGAAGCTGAAGTAGAGTTCGAAGAAGATGAGAATGAAGATGAGGAAGAACAATGTACTAATAAAGAAACCAATGAAGGTGATGTAGGGAAAGACGACAGAGATGTCATGGAAGCAAGCGCAGGAGAAGCTGAGTCTGGAACTGTCGAACTGACAACTGAAGTTGGTGATGCTCAGACAGCTGAAAAATCATCTGAACAACAGTCCACTAGCTGGGAAGCAATTCCACAGCCAAAGGGACATTCACGGCTTGACTATTCTAGATGGGACAGGGTGGAAGATGAGTCTAGTGAAGATGACCATGACGATGACGATGACGATGAAGAGGATTCTCAGCCGCAATTTAGACTCCGCTTCAAGACTACTGGTGTGCGAGCTGTTAAGTAAAATGAAAAAAATATTTAATGCAAGTTGCATAAATTGGGCTACATCATTCTTTATTGTTTCATACGAAGAGAGCTGAAAGTTCATTGGGATTAGAATGATGGTAACTTGTTTCATTCAGCATCATATGTGGAAGTCTCTGGTAGGCTCTATTCCTCGAGCCACTTATTGAAGCTCCAGGTCATGTTGATAGTTGCTTTTTCTGTGAGCACAGAATCAATGTACATCTTATATGAAGTGATTGAGCAACAGAAAATGAGATAATCGCTGGCAAAGTGAGATTTGTGTTGCTTCTGGCAGTGTTACTTCGACTCTATAGTGCTATTTTGATTGGTTCCCTATGTCTGAAGACTGGTGTCCATGCTGCTGGCTGTACGGTCTCCTTTGGTGGCACGAATGTAGATTTACGTCTTTGGATGCATGATTCTGCTGAATGAATGAATTGTAAGATCCCCATAATGCTCTTTCCTATTTCATTGGCTACCGATAGATCAAAGATCAGCAATAGGAAGAGGAACATACCTTTTCTTTTATTTTTTATTTTTTATTTTTTGGGGGTTATGTTGTAGTATCTTTTTACATTAGCAAATGTAACATATCTTGTATTGTTAATGAATCATGAATTATAATGTTCCCGTTAAATTACTAATAATATCTGCAGACAGCTTTGGGTAATAAGCTGTCTCCATTTTACCTCTTTATTTCAGAGTATACTTGTCGAGAATTAAGGTGGAAGATTGACAGTAGTTATTAGTTTCTTAGTCTTATACTCTTATCAGTAGTACTAGTACTATATTTGTATTTTTTTCTTATTCCTGGTTCTTTATATTACATGTTGTGCCATTTGTTCTTATTATATTGTTGTTGCTACTGTTTGTTACTTTATTTTCACTGTTTCTTGAGCCGAGGGTATATCGAAAACAACCTCTCTACCTCTGCGTACACACTACCCTCCCCATACCCACATGTGGGATTACACTGGGTTTGTTGTTGTTGTCTTTCAGAGTATACCTGAAGTTGAAACACTGACCATCCCCCTTCACGCAGGAATCTACTCTTTCAGCCTTTTTCTGCGACATAGATGAATGGAAGAGTTAAATTTTAAGCGCATCATACCATATTTTAGATGAGTGGGCTTTGTTACCCTTCTCTAGAAAGCTATAAATAGATGGACTAAGACTAACAATACTAACAAAGAGAAGGAAAAGAAATCAAGTTGAAGTGGCAGCATGAGTTGAGTTTACACGGATTCTACTGTTTTTGACAAATTCTAAATGCAAGTCTTTCGGAGTATGTGCTAAGTTTGTGATTTGATTGAATTTTCTCTTATAGTTGATTCAATTTTATCTCTAATTCAAATTATGTAAATGAAACTAATTGCAGATTTGAAGTTCAAATCCCCTTGTTTATCCCCAAAATCGGATAACAATTGAATTTATACGTGGTTTTAAGGATATGTGATCTAATTTTAACCTATAAAGTTCAAATCCCCTTGTTTACCCCCAAAATCGGAT